>NC_137908.1:16107814-16672814 GCF_963457725.1 Sprattus sprattus | reverse complement strand
TATTGCCGATATATAATGTATTGGTTCAGATTGGTATCAGTCTCCTCATATTGGTGTTACAGATAGTTGTCCAAATGAGTCCTCTTTATGCTACGTATAGCAAGTTTACTTGAGTTAAACCAGAACATTTTATTCTTTCTTCTCTTTTTGATTTCTTGAAAACCCCTGGTTGGGAACCGGTACCATAACATTTGCATCAAAGGCAATTGCATTTTCTGCATATCTAAGAGCAAAGCTGACGTTTGAACTATAATCTTATTTAAGATGCAAAACATAATGGTTTAACAATAGCTCTGTGAGGGTTTTGCAGGAAAAGACCCAATTACAGACCAAACCCAACTTAACCAGATGCAAAACAATAACTCAGGATTTATTTTCCAAGGGTAACATAACAATCAAACAGATTCAGGCCAAAACTCAGAATTAAAAAATACCAAAACACAGAAGATCCCAATTTAGGAATCTAAAAGGCACAAAAATTAAAAACATATCTAACACGGGCAGATTATCTAAGGGAACAAGACAAGGGAATAATCCAGACATTTGACAGGTTAAACGGGACTTGACGTTTCTGACCAGACATAAATTTACGAACCGACAGAGAACACAAGACAGACAGAACTTAATTACCAAAGGGGGAAACAGATAATAACACACAGGTGAAGTAAACAAGGGAATTAACAAGACTAATAATTGGGAACAGGTGAGGGGTGGAGCCACAGGTACACAGAACAGGAACACAAGGCAACGGTAAACACTGTAGCACATGGCAGGAACGAGGAAGCACAAAGGACTAGAAACAGGAAGTAACACAAGAGCATGGAAGGGATACAAAGTGAAAGCACAAGACAAAGACAAGGCCCTATCCTGAGTCCTGACAAATCTAGCCTTTGGGTAAGTTAACCGGCTTGTTAGTAAATGTAAGCCTCATCCCTATCTCTGATAATGCCATCGCTGGTGCTATTTATTTTCCTTGTGTTGACTGTGTATGTGCATTGGCTCATGTTCAAGAGAATATACATGAGAAAATACTTTTTGCAGCATTCATAAATTTAGCATCTGCTTTTATCCAAAGCAATTAACTTTACAGATTTTCCTCATTATGCCTGCTTCCTGGGAATAAAGAGACCTGGTGTTATAATGAGACTAGTTTCACGCTTAGGCAAATCATAGATGACCAGCAATGGAATTTAAAGTAGGTAGCCATCACTTTTGGTCATGAAGGGGCAGAGAGAACTATAGGCTTATATATATTTTTAAAAAATCAACAGCTGTTATTTTTCTACTTTTATGTTAGTAAATCAGTGATTATTTCCTGGTGGTATAATATCTGCACATTGCCTATTGTTTCTCATAAAGGGTATTCACAAAATAACTCATTACAATTACCTTTATGTGTTTTATTTTTCCAACAGCCATGATAAATAGTATTGGCCCAAAATATCTGCCAAATATCTGTCATCGGCCATCCAAAACCATTAGACATTGAAATCAGTGTCAGCCCTAAAAAAACGCATATCTGTCAATCCCTAATCCCTATGAGGAAGGAGACACGGGGCAACCATAGGAAACAGTTGGTGTAGTAGGCATATCTACTGGCTATGGCTAGTTTTATCCCACAATATCTGGCTATGTCCAGCCACAGACCCTTAATGAATTCTGCACAATTACTCCCCTTCCCATGTCATAGTCATCTTTCAATCAAACTTCAAATTATGTTTTGATCTTACATACTCGGTGCCAAATTCTTTAATACGTTTGGATCTTATATTCTTTGGAGGGATATCTGCCTATGGCTAAATATAGAAACATAGCTTTTGTTCTGTAAGTACATAGCCTTATCTGCGAGAATTTAACAGAAAAATTAACAGAAGGCACATATAAAAATCAAATGAAAGAAGTTGGTGTTACAAAGCGTTTTACATTAGTACATTAACATTTAACGTTAACTTTGAAATGGTGACTTCCTGAGTTGAACCTGTGCCGCTTCAAAGGCTATGTCTGACCCGTGGGTGAACGGACATCAGCTGCCCAGCAGCTGTGAACTCCGGTCGAAAGAGCAGCGGGGACTTCACAGGTTACCAGGGCTGAGAAGCCGCTCCACTCACACTTAATTTGATCAACAACTCAGCTGACATTTGTGGGTTTCACAGCAATGAAAGCCTACTTACACTGTGGGAGAGGGCTTTTAAAAAGTCTCGGTTTTCCATTCTCTGTTTTCTGCTCTTAACCTTTTGGGAAAGCAAAGCAGTGAGTCAACACGGACTGTTGATGAAAAACGTAACAACATGCAGCAACGTGACATGACAACATGAATTGGTAAAATGCCCCAATGCTACAGTAAAGGAACACTTACAACAGCCTGCTGATGAGAAATAAAATAAAACCATGCTTGTTAAGGCAGTCACAATAAGATCTTAGATTATTGCTAAATGGGGCCCTGTGAAAAGGTGCAGTCCCTCCCCCTTCTCACTTTGTTCCCCTGCACCTGTGGACGGGTCCAATTGGGACTGATTGGGCTTAATTAGCCCCTGGACTAACTTGTTAAAAGGTGCACCTCTTTGTTTCGCGACAGACAGACTGAACAGGCTGCAAAGAAGCTAAGGGTGCATCTCAATAGTTTTAAAATGCTGTCTTAGCACCCTGGTGTCTTAGAAGAAGAGAAGGAAGTACTGTCCCATTCTGCTTAATTTTTTTCTTTGGGGTCATAAGACACCTTAGAATACGTCACATAACGGTCATTTTTCAAGGAACCATCGATGTAGCCTTGATGCTGTCTATTACCCACAAACCTGTGCGCCACGACCCTCCGGCAACTGAAAAATGTAAACGAAGATGGCGGACCAACTCCGCCAACGGTCGTGTTTTGTATGTAAATGTACATGTTTTCAGCGTTTTCGCGCTTAGATTTTTCAAAAGTTACCGAGAAATAGACACTGCACTATCCGATAACACCATCATTGTAACCATCAATAATGGTTGATGTGTTTTGCGAGGCGTCAGTCAGCCAACTTTTCTAACATCAGTACGTTAGCCTACGTAAGTAATCTACGTTCTTTTAGCATACTAACGTCATAAAAGAACGTTCGTAAACAACGTTTTTTTGAATAATCTCACCCTTAAAAATGACCTCATTCAAGACAGCTGTCTGGACCAGACAACATGGTTGTAATACAGCTCTCTTACATTTAAGAGTATTAAGATCCACCGTAAGACAAGGTACTAGACGAAACCTGTGTGATACAGTTGGACCTTGTCTGTTTAATAGCTTTAGTTTTGTTTAGTGTATGTTTCTTTGTTTTTGGGGTTCAAGTCCCCTGTTTTTTTGTATATATGTTTTGGGGTTTGAGTTCCTGGTGTTGTAAATAAATGTAGCTATTTTTGTATGTAAGCCACTGTCAATTTGGATTGTGTCTTTTATATGGTATCTCTTTGCTCATGCACGGAAACATGATTTGGATATGAACCACACAATGCAACATATTTTAAGAGATAATGTCAAGGATTTTCAATAAACAAAGAAATTAAACTCTTAGACGATTCTAATTTTGTGCCAAAGAAGTAATATATAATATATGATGGGCACCAGTTGCATTACCTTGGTACTTGTCTGTCTGTCTGTGAGTGTGCATTCCAAAAACTCTGGTGGATGTACACAGAGTACAAAAGCATTAAAGCTAGGGTGGGAGCAGGGACGGGGGCAGCGGCATGGTCCCCCAGAAGAAAATTATGAAAATAAGTAACTTTAATGGTTACTTGTGGTGATGCTTGGGCTCGACATGATCATGCTCCTTCTGATTGTCAAATGGCTGTAGAAAATACTGGAAGTGTTCACAATGGTTATGTACCTGTCTCTCTGGCTCTAGTCTCCTTCCTCAGCAGTATACAAACAAACCCTAACAAGCCAGGTTATGCTAAGCAGCACATCAGCATTTTCACGTCCAGTCCCGCCACAAAAAAAAAAACGTTCTAGTTTTCTTGTACAGAGTTAATTCAGATATCAGCCTATCTATTAAACTGCACTTTTTCTTCATAGCTTACAGGCCGTTAGGGTGCAAGTACCCTGTTGACCCAGCCTGGTCTCAATCAGGCATTGTAGATATATATATATATATATATATATACGGACATTTTTAACATACAAATTCGTAATGATACATACAAAATAAATACGGACTGGCAGTTCTAGCAGGATTCCTTATAGGATCGATTTTATAGAAGAAGTTGGAAAGAATTATATATCCAAATTGTTTGAACCACAAAGTAGACCTAGCCTAGGAAACTATTCACGAATACATCCAATAGCACCCTAGATCAGGAAAGAACTAGTATGCGAATTGCAGCGATTTGCATGGGAGAACCGCTTCACCAGGGGAGGTGATGCGCACGAGACGCAAGGGTGATTTACAAGCCTTCGTGATTTTTGGTTGATTTATACGCCTTCGTGATTTTTGTGAGTGTATTTCTGTGAGTGTGTATTTTCTATTTCTATCAACACCTTTAAGCAAATAAATGATTGACCGTGTAGCTATTTGTCTCTGTTTTGTTACCGACTTTCAACCACGAAAATGAGTAAGATCTGCTATTTGTCTGTTTTGTTACCGACTTTTAACCACGAATATGAATAGTAAGAGTCTTCGACTACAATTAACGTTAACTTTACGTTATCAACCCCGTTTACCGTGACTAGTAGGCTCTATCGTGACTAGTAGGCTCTAGTAGCCTATAGGTCTACCATGTCCGTTCGGGCCCCTGCCTTTAAGTGATGAAATGCGTCTCGTCTCGTGCGCATCAGCTCCCCTGGTAAAGCAGTTCTCCCATGCGAATCGCTGCAAATCGCATACCGGAACTTAGCTGCCCTAGATAGCATGTTTTTGCAGCTAAAAGGGGTCTTCAGTGACATCTTCAACCTCTTCCTCAGCCTGTCTGTAAACACACAGTTCCAATCTCGTCGTTAAGTTTGCCGATGACACAACCATTGTGGCCCTCATCACTGAGAGAGAAGAGTCAGCCTACAGAGGGGAGGTTGATACCCTGACAACAGAGATGATTGAGGACTTTTGGAGGCGGCAGGAGGTAAAGCATGCACACCTACACATCAACAGATCTGAAGTGGAAAAGGTCAGCTGCTTCAGGTTTCTGGGGGTGAACATCAGCAATGATCTCACCTGGTCTGCCCATTTTTTTCTGCCATGTTCCTGATTGTCTTCCATCCCCTATTACCACCAATCATTCATATGACGAAGATATTGAAATTATGTGGCTTTTATGTGCATACGTATATCAATATCACAAGTCAATATCAAGCCAATATCAATATCAAGGGCGTCACGCCCCCTCCCCCTACGCAGATATTTTTCTTGGGCACAAAAAATCCCCGGCTACGGGCCCCCAAGACCCACAGCCACACCTGCTGCAGGCTGAAGCAGTCAATGGACCCTTCCGCAAACTCCGCCCCCCTTAGCAACGCTTGCTATATCAGTCAAGCATTCACGTTTCCCAGGTTCTCAGCATTGGTATGAATGGCGTGGCAACATGTTTTCAAGCGTGTCAATTTCAGCCCTACCCAAAGAAATCACAAGCATTTTTTGGAAAAACGGCAAGATCTCAGATCGAAGCAGGCAAAAGGGTCTGCAATATGCTTATATATGCTACAACCACGACATTACATGCCGTGTTTGTAGACAGACAAATGCTAAGGCTAACAGGTTCATTCCAGCTATGTTTATGTGTTCTAATATCTACACAGTCGCCGCTACGCAAACATGTAAGGTGGTAAAACTGAATCGTATTTCAAGCAAGGGTTTTCTCACGTTTTCGATGCAGTGGGCAGATTTGAGCGACATAGCTTCTTGGAACAAACGTGGTGCTTCTGTTTACGTTGCTGACATTCAGCTGATGGGGGGGGGGGGGGGTTGTCAACATTGTTTAATCCACAGCAGGCATTTCTCTCTCTGGGTCTTGGGTTTCGGGAAGGGATAAAATGGTACCCCTCCCTCCAGCCTTTTTGGATACAGGCTGTCAGAATTACACACTCCATAAGCGCAACGTTTCATTTTCTCTTCTCGAGCAGACGTCTCTCTCATTGACTTCCATTCATCAAAATGGCTCGCTTGACTGAGATCAGTTACCGTTTTGGGGAGTGGTCGCGGAAGGGTCAATTGGGCGTCTTTGTATATTCAGTATGTCTATGGTGGTGACAGAAACGTTTATGGTGAGATTGAAAGGCCAACAACCAATCATGCCGCTAACATTAGATAGCTTGCCCACACACAACTTCGAAAACATGTTGGTACAATGGAATTAATAGGGAGCTCTCAATCCAATATGGCTGAGACAGACGTTCGCTCACGTTTTATTTTGGGCGTGATTAATAATGCTCTCCAGCCACACACGTATGTATTGTTTTGAATTTCTCCTCTGGCACAATTTATGATTTTGTAACATGGCTTATGAATTTTGTAACACAATGTACAAATTTCGTTTGTAAATTTACGAATTTCTTTGACACAACATTTCGTATACATTGATACGCACAAGGTTTTGGCATTGATCACGTCAACATTAATGTTTGCTGAAAGCAAGGACATTTCTATTGTTATAATGAGTGTGCAGAGTAACCTAGCATTACTGTAGAGTTTACAGGGACCCACAGAATGTTGTGATAATGATCAAACTGTGTAGTTAGTCAGACTTCCTGTCGGCTTTACATGAACGCCCAAGTATGTGCTGCAAAACCTAGGTAAAAAGGTCAGATTGCACTTATTGAAATACATTTATGCACTTAATGCTATTTTACATGTAACAAGTAGGGGCCACAGTTTGTACAGCTTACAGCTTTCATTAGTTTGTCTATGCAGTACGCAGAAACACAGATAATCAAGCATTTAATATAACATACACAAGCAGTTTGAATCCATGAGTTTCGTTTTTTGCTTTAAAAAAGAAAATATGAAGCATTGCTGCATTTTCTTAAATGGACAAGCCACCATTTTGTAAATTATAAACAAACAATGTGGCTCGGACCAAACCATTAATAATTACAATTTTCACGTGTACAATTCATTGCGTTGTCATGTCAGATAAAAACATTAGTAAGTTACTATAGTGTCTTAAAGACCAAAAGCAGCCTCTGAGGCTGACTTGACCTTCTATTGTGCTACTTCCAGTTTGCCGAACTGCAGTCAGGTGATTGATCCGGTGCCAGTTTCCTTGTGATAAGGGCTGCGCTATCTAAGCTATCTAAAACTGCTCTTATCTTTCTGGGCTGCCTTGCATTTCACTGCAGTAATCTGCCAAGCCCTTGCCCTGCTGTTGTGTGACCTGCTAACGGACTGTTGCTATGAGCTCATTGTCCTAGCAGATGTGTCATCAAATCGCGTTGGCACATTCCTGTCTCCCAGGCTTAGCTGCTGCCAACAGACCCTTATTAGGTAAGCTTATGTGTCTGTGTCGGTGAGACCGCTCGCTATGTTTTATCTGTAAAAATAGCCCCTGGTCTGGCGGCCATAGCAGGGGGGGAGGTTGGCGACTAACTGCTGGGGTTGGTGCTCGGTGAATTGTTTTTATGTTGATGATGCATTAGAGGAGAAATGATTTTTCATAAATCACTCGCCTTAGTGATTGAGGGAAGGATTGACTCACACATGGTGCTTCCTGTCAAGGGATTGCTCACCCAGGGTGGCACCCTTGCTCAATGATGGTGGATGAAGTGTCTGTGAGGCAATACATGGGAGACAGGGAGAGTGTCCACATAAATGTGAGTGTTTGGGTGGGTAGAAGTGTCTATGAGTGTGTGCATGTGTGTGTGACTGACACCCACAGGCCTTCAGGGAAGAGAACTTGGCACCTCAGCATCAGCTCAGGGAGCCAGAGGTTTTGCATACTGCATAATCAGGACAGGAACAGGTTGGCCAAAGTGTGGCATTTCAAACAGCCATTCTTCCTTAAACAAGGCAGAGCCCAGTGCCTCTGCTTCACAGAGTAGATGCCCTTGTTCCCTCAGTTCGAGGCATGGGCATTTGGTTCATACATTTGACCCAGGTCAGTATTATTTGTGATGGAAGTTTTGATGTAAACGCTGTAAAATCCTCAGCTTAGAAATGGTCCAGTAGGAGGGCATCAGATGGGTATCTTTAAAGGAGTTGGACATCTTAAAGGCATAGCTCACCTCAAAGTTCACCATTTGATTACTTTATGTGCGGTTTACCGTATTTTCCGGACTATAAGGCGCACTTAAAAGCCTTTAATTTTCTCAAAAAACTACAGTGCGCCTTATAATCCGGAGCGCCTTTATATATGGATTAATTCTGGTTGTGCTTACTGACCTCAAAGCGATTTTGTGTGGTACACGGCGCTGTGTCAAAATGTTTTAGTACGATTTTGGTAAACTACAAAGCCGCACCGCTTGCAGCATTACGGCTACCGTATTTTATATAAACCCTCGAAGAGAACATTGCTTCCGACCACTGTTGCTCTCTGCTGGTGGCTCGGTGTTGGAAGTGCCTTCTCCAGCAAGCTTGAAATGACATCTAAAGTAATTTGCTACGAGTAAAGCTGGGAGCGTTGCTCTCTATCCATTAAATAGGGAATGTATTTGACGTATGTGTAGAACCTATTTAGAATTATGTGTAGAATCTATTTATAATTACATAAAACAGCAGTAAAAGAGACTGGAGGCAAACAGTACTTCTGCCTCAATGAGGGGGGCATGTGAGAGCATTAGCATGCTAACGTGATACTTATTAGCAGCGAGGCTAGCTAGCTACTATGTGTTACAATGGATTTTTGGTCTAAGCGTTAGCAGCAAAGCTTCAGGTAAGACCTACAATACTCTCTAACACTTTGAGAGTTATTGTGAATACGCTAACGTTTGATTTAGCGGTATCCGACTGTTTTTTTACGTGTTACAACTGAACAAGGTTGGGAGTTATTGTGAATACG
Organism: Sprattus sprattus; assembly: GCF_963457725.1. Classification (NCBI taxonomy): domain Eukaryota; kingdom Metazoa; phylum Chordata; class Actinopteri; order Clupeiformes; family Clupeidae; genus Sprattus; species Sprattus sprattus. The sequence goes on along the minus strand of NC_137908.1, from coordinate 16,663,871 downwards.
CTCATTAACGTTTGAACAATGTTGAAAGTTATTGTGAACACGTTTAATAAAGTTTGACTGACTGACTGTTTTGTTTCGCTTAATGCGCCTTATAGTCCGGTGCGCTTTATATATCAAAAAAGATCGAAAATAAACCATTCATTTACAGTGCGCCTTATTATCCAGTGCGCCCTATAGTGCAGAAAATACGGTACTAGTGTAACTATGTGTTTGTCAGCAGAAGAGGGCATGTATTCATAGATGTCACAATATTAAAACACATTCAACTTCAAAATCATGCATCTGTTTTTTAACCATGCTATATGCTCTGAGTACAGATGTATATATCTGTCCCTGATGTCTTCATAGCACAGGTCCTTCTCTATGTTTTCCTCTCTCTTTCTCAACCCACAGTAACTCCCTGGCCTCCTCTAATGGCAATGGAAGCCATGACAGACACTTGCTTGCTTCCTCTGCTCTTAATGTCTCAGACACCCTTTATTTATTCATTATTCTCTCAAGTAATTTCCCCTCTACCCCCCCTCCCCCTCCCCCTCTGACCCTCCTTGTCTTACTCCCACAGTGCTATTTCGGGCCTTGGCTCTGTGATTCAACAGGCTTCCTGCTGTGATGAGCCTGTGAAAGTGTATCTCTTTACCTTGCCGTCAAGCAGAAGTGCACGCTTGTCATCACAGACCAACAAGGAAAAGATTTGCGGCGTGTGTGTCTGTGGGGGGTATATTATGACGCAGTCCACCACCCCCCCCCCCCCCCACACACACACACCTAACCTCCCACATATACATACATACATACAAACACACAGAACACCATACGCATATTACAACATACACACTCACACACATACAGAAAGGAACACATAGCACACACAAATGTGCATACACACAAATTCTTATTACCTTACACTGCCAAACCACCTGTTCTGTTCTCACAGAATTAATCACATAGACTCAAACCAGTTTAGGGACACCGTGCGTGGAGCACAATGCTGAGGTTAACCAAACACGTGTGTGATTATCGTTAGGATCTCAGTGCTAACGACCCAGTGCTTCTCGAACACCCTAATTAAACCTGTGGCTGATTCTTCAAAAGAGCTGAAGCGGCTCTCTGAACAAAGATTAGCACATGCTTGAGCCCTCTGCTGTTTTGTTTTCTGTGTCTCACCAACTCCAGTGGCTTCAGACTTGGATGTGATAGTGTTGCTGTGAAACTGGACCACACCTAGCAAATACAAAATGAGGTGTATAAAAGACAGAATTGCTACAGGTGCCAAAATTTTGCAATGTCAGAAACGTCTTCCTCCTTCTGGTTTGCAACACCCCTCTTTCAAAGAGGAACAAAAACAAGAAAGAGATGTGGGCTACAGACAAGGCACTGCATATATAAGGTGAAATATTTACTATATTTTATGATTTGTGTAAATATAGATGGTTATGACCGGCAGGTATGGGTGGCATTTTAACTGTCTAAGGTCTATATCCCTCGTACGGGATATTTTTATTTTTTTGTCAAAAAAAATGTAAAGCTCCGCGAGTTTTCGTCTTAGAGACATAAAAAGAACAACCACGGAAACATTGAACCCTTTTCTTTTATAATATATACAGTTCAAAATTTTTAAATAAATAAGCACTTTGTCAGGGGAATAGAACTGATGTGGTGCACTTTCTAGTATCTGAGTGGGGTTTCTGCTGCTAAGGACCCACCCATTAGCAAATGACAGCTATTCATATGATAAGGAGATGGTGATTCAGTGATCTCCATTGGGTCATGATGTGGCAAGATTCACTCCGGGGGGTTTGGGCCACAAAGACATTCTAGGGCCATTAGGATATGGCCTTTGTCTTTGCGAGAGGTGTCACAGGTTTGTTCACACCAACTCATCAATATGCATTTGTAGGGGCACAGATTTAGGAATGGTACAGGACACTCTGAAATTATAAATATGTGGTAGTGAAACAAGACATACTTTCTGAATGCTAAACTAACATGTGTTTAGCCAACACCTATGTTTACAAGGCTCAGAAATAAAAAGTCTTGTGAATAAATCTTTACAATGTGTTTATGTACAAAGTCTGAGCACCTCTGAAACAAGGATTTTCCAAGGGTATGTTTACATTTGATTTAAATTAAACTTTTTTTTACTACATTCCTTTTACTTACATGATATTATTGCTGAGGTCGTCTAGAATAGAATCATATATTCCATTTGTGCATCAATGTTTTAAGTTAAGCAAAATGTACAAAAACATCAAGGCATGTCAGACAACTTAGAAAAGTCTAAAAGGCCTTGGACCTTAGAGTGTTAAAACAATGATATAAAAATTAGGTAAATGTGAATTGTTCCAAACATTAAAGGTTCAGTAAGCAATTCTAATCCAAAACATTTTTGTCAAACTTTTGCCAAAAACACAGAAAAAGGTTCTAACACTCAGAAGATTAAGAAAAGGTGGGCTAAAACAGTAACACAAGAGGCTTGAAATTCACAAACTTACAAAAACACACAAGGTCTGCGTCAGGAGACTAGGCGGCTTGAGACAAGGTAACAGGAGACAAGGAAACTGGGACTAGTAAACTTGACTAGGGAACTCGAGAACAGGAACAGAAACTAGAACCAGAATCCAAAACACCAGAAAACAATACAACAAAGATACAGCAAAGGACAAGACAAAAGGCCAGGGATACCTTCTCAAGTTTATTGGTCATGTGACCAATTAACTAGTAGGTGAAAAAAAAAAAATCGAAAACACAGACAGGAAGTCAACTGTCATGCACAGCAGACACTAGATAATGAGTTGTACATGACACTTGGATGAGGAATTCTCGATCAGTGTACTTTTCATGCACTCAAATTTGATTTTTGAATCGGAAAAAAATACAAAGGTTACAGGCATGGCTGTGAGGGTACTTCAAGATCACTGGCATGACACAAAGTTCATGTCTACAGTAACTGAGGTGAGAGTACTGGGTCAGTCTATATACAGGTCAGTTGGCTAACAGAGATTAGCATCAACAAATACAACATGCGGGCAAAGGACACACTGACACAAATCGAAACAAACCGCTTACTAAGGGGGCTGGGGTGTGGAAAGTAACTGGTAATTACAACAGAGAATAAGAGACACAGTGAGATCACCTCACACAATATACTCTATTGTTAAACGTGCCAAATGCAACCATTTTCCAACATTCTGCTAGTTTTGACACGTAGATAAAAAGGGATTGGTTTTGGCTTTGCTCCCCTCACACAGTCCAAGTCATTGTATGTGTAATGGAGAAAAGTGAAGTGAGACAGAGAGAGAGAGCAAGATATAAAAACAGAGAGACGGGTAGGAGACAGACCAGGGGAGGGAGAGGGAGAATAATTGATTACCAAGAAGGACAGAGAGATACAGAAAGAGACAGACAGGGAAGGGTAAAAGAGAGACAGACAAATTGATGACTAAGAGGAAGAGATAGAGGGTCACTCATTTTTGAGGGACAGTGCAGTGACGGTTTACCTAATTTCTCCTCTGTCTTCTCTCTAATCTGGCCTTACATGCGCATTAGGCTATTGGCACTGACAGCACTGGTGAATCATGTCTAGAGTCACTTAAGCCCCTTAAATTCATTCAGGCAAGGTCGCTGCCTAACCCTTAATGCATGTCATGCATTCCCATACATGTGGCACCCCCCCCCCCCACACACACACACACACACACACACTCACTCGCACGCGCGCACCTGCAAAAATTGTTTGACGTAACTTTTTTTAAAAGCACAACAATTAAATTCACCTGTACCTCAACAGGATTTACAGTGTACATATACATTTTCTAACACAGTGCAGGTACAATCAATTAAAGCCAACAGCAAATTAACAACAAAAAAGAAATACATAGCTGCGACTTCAAGTAGTGGCTCTGGTTTATGGCCCCCTGAGCTCATGGGCACCTGGCATTATGTTGGGCAACACATCCACCAGCACAGAATATACCCAGACACTGTCAACAAAATCCCCATCTCCAGACGGCTAAAATTGGCAACATGGCAGAGAGAAATAATAACACAAAGAAAAAAAGAAGGTAAAAAAGGAAATAGATTAAGAAGTTATTTATTAACTATTAAATAGAACATTAGTTTCCCCTCCCAGAGAGTCATCAGTTGGTCATCAATTCAGTTCTTGATGCTGGAGCATCTGAATGACATGTTTTAAATGTCTGTATCAGAAAACAGGTATTCTGTCAAGGATTGTAGGCTGTAGACCATGGGGGCCATAACAGTCAAGGTATGTATGCCCCTATTTTCAGACATGTCCATAGACTGCTGCCTTTCACTAGTTGAACTTGTTGACTTAGAATTCAACATGGTGATGTTGCAACAAGCATTTGATTTATGAGCCTCTGATTCATAAAGGTGAACAAAACGTTCTCTTTACTCACAGCTTTGATTATATTGTTCACAGAAGGAGAGAAATGACTTTCAAAGTGCAGTGTTCCGCATAAACTAATAAAAGGCTTGCTTTCAGGCTTCAGTCACTTCTGCTTTCACAAATGATCTGTATGTGTTCACTCACTGTCAAATAAGCTGGTAGCAGGCCTGCACTGAACCAAGCGCATACAGATTCCACTTAACAATCAAAAATAACTTTCAAAGGTTTCTCATATCCTCACAGCAATCATCGGCCACCAGGTCTCAGAAACACTTTCATGAACTTCATCTACATCAATGTAACTTGTAACAATGAAAAATGCTTAATCTGTTGGAAGCAAGTTTTGATAAATGGCAGGAGTAGAAGTATGACCTCCGCCAATAAATGAAAATGGGAAGTTGTTGAATCAGCTCTTTGTTATGCTTGGTAGCCAGGGAGGCCCTATTTTCTCTACGTCTTTATGGAAAAATTACAGGAAATGATTGCAACAAATCTTACGTATATTTTGAGATGCATAAGCATGAATTAAAAACAAGAGCATGAATGTGACATTAAACATTAACAGCTTTTATTTTAGGTTTCAATCGTGCAAAACACAACATCAAAAGATTACTTGAGAGGTCTTTCCAAGGTAGCAAACAAAGGCAAACATTCACAATTTCTTTCTTCAGTTTTTCGTTTCACTGTGAACGTTTGTGAACACACAAGCAGTCTGAGGAGGTAGTTCTCAGCAAACAGTCATCGACAATAGACCTAGTGTCCAGTTACAGTTTAATCAAATAATTTAGAACGTTTACACAAAAACATTAAAATGTATAAGCTCAAAGAAAATGCGTTGGTCTTGAATGTTTGCCTTTGTTTGCAGAATTGTAACACACCTCAGCTCTCCGTACTTTTACGGCATCTCTGCATAGCTTCTTCTTGGCTTGTTATGAATGGCCAAAACTCGGCTTAAGCTGTCACCCAGCCTAATTTAACCCTTATTGGACCACTGAACGTTGTTCTATGATGTTTAACAGGTTAAATAAACTGACTTCAACTACAATGGCAGCAAAGACAGCCATCTCTCTCTCTCTAGCTCATGTACGCGTGTCAAATGTTTCTTAAATTAAGTTGTGTGGTGTCTGTGTAGGATTCTTCCACCAAAAGCATACAGCATGTTCAGGCGGGCAAACTTCCCATACCTTTTTAAAGTATAGTCACATCCTGGGGTGTGTTTCTCAAAAGTGCCGTTGAACACCTGCCATAGTTAAATTATGGAAAGACTTAATTTAACACTCTCTCTCCATTGTTACCACAGTGGTTGCTCAATGATGATTCCAGGAAGTGCAGTCCCAGTTGGTTAAATGATAATCAGGAAAGCCAATCATGATAACCACTGTATAATAACCATACACACTTGCTCTGGGTAATATGAGTTAGGTAATAAACCACAAAACATTTAATAGAATTTCAAATATAAGAGAGCATGCATATAACTATAGGACTAGCTAGTTCATCCCTTCAGTTCACCTGTCTATTCCTAACTAAACAAGAAAATTGGTTTTGTTGTGTCATTTCAACAGTCCGAAACAAAAACGGAATCAACCTCAAATTACAGTTCTTCTGACCACGCCCTACAAAGCCTTATTTACAGAGTCCAGAGGTCCACCTCAGTGTCCCTTGTAAAAGCAGTCTCGAGCTCAGAGAGGGGACTCACTATAACAGCATATCACCCTGTTTGGCTTGAGTCAGAATATTTGACTAGAAGACGAAAGCAACAAAAGAAACAGAATCTGCAATGCCCCCTGAACACACCCACACACACATTCATGCATTCAGACATACACACATATGCATACATACAGACACACATGTGCTCACACGAACACACACATACCCTGGACCCTCTCCAACTATCTGTCTCTTTAGTTCATCTGTATAAACTTCAACAATGGGAGAGAAAGCATGCCTAGTTATGCAACGGCCAGAGGGAAAGTCCCAAACAATCAGTACATTATAGTATCCAGATACGTGACTCTCATACAATAAACTGATCCTGGAACTGCAAATAACAAATGTGTCCTCAGAGCCATTTCTCACTGGTCCTGTTTGAATTCAGCCCTTATGCAAACAAGTATACTGTTTCAAGCACCTGTACAAATAGTGCCCTCCTGGACATGGGGTGCTATTCTTCTCCACATAGATCACTTAAACAGCAGTGGTAAACAGGAAAATCCAGGGGAATATAAGTCCCCAATGTGTATAGTAGAAACCGTGCCCAACAGTCTTAGTACTAACGCCAGAGGGGCCACGGATTATGTTCCTACCTGCCTCTCAGGGCTTGTAATATTAAGCTGGGGATCACAATGCATTATGGATGTCAATGACGAATGACTTTGCCAAGCACAGTGTCAGACAATGACTGCCCTCACTGGCTTCCAATGCCTGCAAGATTACCATGAACTCTGGTGTTACCCTGAAAACTGTTACACGTTGTTTAAGTCTGTTAGTCTACAACTACATTTCATTGACTCTGCCAACCCTCAAAGGGGCCCTAAAAAGGTAGTCCTTCATTATGGGTTGGGACAATATTTATTAAAAAATGCCCTTCCTAATTTTAGGACGTGACCAATTTTTTCACAACTACATTTTAGAATGAAATGTAGTTATCTAAGCACAAGCGGACCTCTACATCATTGGCTACCAATCCAAACCATTCTGCTGCCTGCTGCCTGCATTTGCATTACATGTCGTGTAATTCAAATATTTTAGAGATATAATAGCATGCTTTGCAGATGGTATTCATTCATTTGGGTTTTTACAGCATGACAGGAATGCCTTAAGCTCACCAACAGAAGCAACTCTCTGTCAGGCCACCCAGTCATTGGGACAATGTAGTTTACAATAGTTCAGGCGGAAGCGCTTAGTCATCTGTTAACAGTTTTATATAAGTTTATGTTTATGAAGGGGTCATGTCATTGATTCATTGGTCATTGTGGCATAGTCATCTGTGTGTTAATTCTTAAGATGCCTGGTGTCTCTGGGTGATTTATTTCTTGTGTTACATTACCCTCGGTTATGAGGAAACTTCCTAGAAAACAAGTAAGTTCCTAGAAATTGTGATGGTAAGATAAGAGTCTCTCTCTTTGTTAGTCAACAAAATATGAATATGAATACACACCTTTCGGTTGGAGAATTCACTGAACTGTTAAATATTAATTAAATATTAACTGAACAGTTAAATATCCATTGTGATTGTTACCTTTAAATTGGGAGAAAAAAAGACAGTGGTGACCATGTCTGAAGGTAAGGTAAGCACAGAGAATCTTTTCAAGAGATTTTTCAAGTCAAAATCCTCTGAGCTCTCAGACGACTTCAAATAACAAAGTCTTGTGTCCTTATCAAAAACACTATTGTGTCACAGATGGTTTACCCATTTACTTTACACTCTGAACAAGAGCTAAATACACATCATCTCATTACAGACATTTAACTTGAAATTAGTAGGAAATAAGCCAAGGACGACCAGGGCCATTCAGTTTAAATGGTGAGGTCCTCAGTGGAGGAGATTAGTAAAGGGGTATTAGCTATGGATAATTAGGCCAGGATAGGGCTTGATGTGAGATGACACAAGGCAAACACATAAAATACTTCAAAATCGTCAAATCTGGCTTGAACTGAGAAGGACGTTCACTTCTTACAGATAAATATGGCTAAGGAGTAGTGTATACACCTTTACACTGATGGTTATGTCAAGCAGATATCACATACCTGGGTATGTGCCTGTTGCTGTACATCAATATACCTTCAATCCAAAGCCAAGAGTTTTTTTTAAGTAGAAATGCTTCACGTGCTATAGGCCATTTTTAGGCCACTTCTCTCGTAAACAGGTTTGACTATTTAAAGACCACTATTGGGGGTCTTCCCTACTGGTGTCTGGTTGAAGTGTATTTTGTCAGACACGGTATGTGCATCCCCCCCCCCCCCCCCCCGACACAGGAGCTATCCTTGTTAGCACCCCAGCGTGTAGGGGTTAATCCTGATCAGCAGGGTCTCAGAGGAGCTACAGATCCCCTGCATGAAACTCATGCTCCTGGAGCAACCACCCCCACCCCCTGTCCGCCGCACCACACCCCCCACCCTCGAACCACATACACACACTGCCCTGTAGATCTTCCAGCTATACTACTCCTAGTTGAAGCACACCTGATTGCAGAGCAGGACTGAGGACCACAGCTCCTCAACTTTCTGTATTGTAAAAGTTTTGTAAAGTCCTAGCTGCCAAAGGGGCAACAATCATTTACAAAGTGAATCCACACATCTTTCATGGAATTAATCATTTACCATCTCCAGAAGGTACACAGACTCTCACAGGCACATGGTCATGGACAGACTATTAAAGTTAAAGTTTTATAAAATTAAAAACCCTGAGACTTAGAATGTTTCACAAAGTTGGTTTAGGTCACTTAAGGGATCCTGATTTAATCTTCAACTTAACCTTAGTAAATACAATATTTTTTCAGATTGGGCGAAAACCTTGTGAAGCGCAAAGGGGAATGGCAGTCCTTGACATCAACATTTTCATAGAACAACAGATTTTTAGGACAGGAGATGAGGTTTTCCCCTTCAGACTTGGCACCCAGCACACGGCGAAACCCTCTCTGCATCCTTCCGCAGGTCAGAGACCTTAGTCATGATTTCTCATCAGCTATTATGACCATTGTTCTCTACACTGCCTCGGTTTTTATGCTGAGCTCATGTTTTTCAAAAGCCAAGGTCCTGCCCAGGCTTAAATAAACTATTATACACAACACAATACACCGCATGAGGGACAGACAGGACGCTTTCCTTTTGAGACGATGGAGTAAATTCTTCCAATATCATGTAACAGCACAGCAATTCCCACCTGAGAGGTCTTTGTGTACTGTCATGTCCTGGGAGATGAGACTCTAAAGAGTGAATCCATGACACTTGGGGCATGTAACAGGGATATGTATGCGAGTGTGTGTGTGTGTGTGTGTGTGCATAATGTCCCCAACACCAATACTGGCTGAAAGAAGCAAGCCGTAACATGAGTAAGGAACAGACTTTACATTTGCATTAATAAATGGACAATAGATGTGCAAATTTGATAGTTTCTGTTCACTGTCGGTGTGTAATGTAGGCTGCTGTCGTGCAGATGCTGAGTGGAAATAAATCGCCTTCAGGAACGAGAGGAGGACTGGGGTGGTTCTGGAAGAAGGTGTGTGTGTGTGTGTGTGGGGTTATGTAGAAAAAGTTTGGGAATGAGGATTTAATATCAGAAAGACAACAAATGACTCTGGCTTACCTCTCCAGTTTGAAAATGTTCAGTACAGTGTTGAACACGCCTAGGTCCTGGGATGTGACAAAGTTATGCAGGGCCTTGCACAGCATATTGAGGTGCAGATGCTCAAGCCTACACAATGGCACCCCAATCACCAACAGTTATTTAGGAAAAAGTAAAGTGCCCTATCTGAGATTTATTGTTTTAAGTACGCCTGTGAGGTGTAGACTGTACTGAGCATTTCCTTGTCATAGCATAATATTTCTTAGCATAGATAGCAACATGCCTACATACTACCAGCGCTCCACAAGAAAGGGGTCATAGACTGAGGTTTCTTGTATGTCAACATGCTTGCATATACTAATTAACTAGCTATCCATATTTGGAACTAGCGGAGTTCACTTGTTTTCATTTTTCAGCAGCTTAGCTTTTTTGTTGATAATCTTAAATGTGTGCTTTTGTCTTATTTGGGCTACTTGGTTGATTGCAGGCTGCATAGAGATTTTTTTATAGGTTTAATTCCACAGCAGTGACAAACAAATAGCTTAAGGCACAGTGTCTTTATCTGGCTGTCACCATTGACGTCAATTCAGGGAGAAGTGGATGCTTCTCCGCAGGGCACTCAGTTTCAGTTCCTGTGGCAAGGGACCCAACCCAAACAGTTGTCTGGCACACATTTAATTCAAATTTGATGCCATAATTATTAGTTTTAAAATCAAAATACCAAATTAGCAATAGTTTGAAAAAGAATTCCTTGCAAAAAGGGCACTCTCAAAAAGGCCACTCTTCAAGTCAGAGGCCAAAAGGGCAGGTGCTTCAGCACCATCAGGGTCTATCTGTGTTGTCTTAGGTCTCACGTGCCTGTAATTAGAAATGTTTTTATTTGCAAAGTTTGCAAGATTTAGTGTAGTGAAGATGCGGGGTATGACAGAAGTGCTGAAAAACAAAAGGTTACAATGGATTATCTTTTAAGAGAATGTTGAAGATTAATGAACATTAATGACATTAACAGTGACATGAACATTGCTGACATGTCACTAGACACAGTCATCTTGCAGTTCTCAGAAGAGAGGAGGTGGAGCTGTGGGGATGAGTTTTGAGTTGGTCCCATGTTTTACGTAATGTGTTCTGTGAAGCATGACACACTTGGTCAGATTAATTTGATAGGACAGATTCTTGATGTTACTTAATGAAAGCACATTAACACTGCATCTTCAGTGAGATAATAAAGGTGACGGCATCATGCAGTATAGATTTAGCTATTTCATTCAGTGTGTGTGTGTGTGTGTGTGTGTATGTGTAAGTAAAAAAGGTTGCATGAGTATGTATTTTGTGTGTGTGTATGTGTGTGCATAGCTGTGTGTGTGTGTGTGTGTGTGTGAGCGAAACACAAAAACCAAAGAGACGGTGGGTGAGTGTGCATTTGTGTGTCTGTGCCCATGCAGGCTCATGAGGATGACTCATGATGATTTGCATCTTGGTTTTTATTTGCATGCCTCAGGTTAGCTCTTCATTGCATAAGAGTTCTCCCTAGCTGACTGTGGGTGTGTGTGTGGATGTGCATGGCCATGCATGCGCATGGCTCACCATGTCCACGTGCATATTTAACGTGTTTTTCGCATGCATGCTGATGAGCACACCTAGTCACATTACACACGACCCAACATGAAAGAAGCCAGGCTCGTATCCCAACAAAGCGGCCAGACGGGCATGTCAGCGGACACCTAGGGTCTTAATGTGGCCTGGAAAGGCACAAGTGCATGCACATGAACATATGCTCACACACTCACACACACACTCATGAACACTTCATCAACAATGACTTTCAGTATGGTTGGTTATACAAATTCACGCAATAGCAATCACATCTCTTAAATTTGGTTGCATGAGACAAAAACAGAGAAGGTACAACCACGTGCACCTTCCCAAAAACACACCCAAACATACACACAGTGTAAGCTCATCCACAATGACCTGACCCTCGGTAATCACAACCTTATATATCTGGTTATGTTAACTGGCAAGAGAAAATATTCAGAATATAATGTTCTTTTTTTCTCTGGAGTGTACCTACCTGGGCAGAAGGGTAATACTTTAGTCACCACTCTCATATGAATAAAACCATTTTCATAAATTTGCATGACAAACTATTTGCATGCAGACAATCCCTGTGATCAAAGACTACGTTGGTGCTATCCTGGAGATGAAGCAAAAATGTTTTACGTCAAATCTTGTGTTCATGTTGTGACTAATATGTGTAGACGGACATGAAACTATTCTTAAGTTAGACTGCATCATTCACTGAATGCGTTCCTTCTCTTTTCTGTCTTTGACAAAAAGTAACATGCCAAAATTCATGCATAATCATTTTTTCCATTTGGCATATATAGTTTTAATGGCATGACACTTTTATAGGACAATTTCCCCTCCTTCTGCCTTCCATTTTCATATATGGTGAAAGTAAGTCATCTTTCATGCCATTCTGGTGGAGATTTGGCAAGTCAGCAGTGCTGCCTGGTGTTGCTACTTGTTTTGTAGCTGTAGCTTGTGCCTGGGTCAAATTTACAGACTGATGAGCTCATCTAAGAACATTATAGGAATGAAAAGACATAAGTCATCTGAATGATATATTTTTGGAGGGGACTGCCACTTAGTCAGGCAGCACATGGCTGTGGAATGGCTCTGCCCTGGCAAGGCTCCACAGAAACTCTCAGATGAAAGATCAGGCTCTGTAAAAGACTCCTCACTCCAAATTCAATCAGACTCAGATGCTGGTGACAGCTCGTAACCCAGCAGCTATGCTTGCTACTCTAGCTAGCAAGCTAATACATTATTACAAAATGTAAGTTTACTAGTGCTAGCATAATAAGCAGCAAGTTTGATCTGTAAGAATTGTGACAGTGTATGTAATAGTATTAAAAGTAATGTACAGCAAGGGTTGTACTGAGATGCTGATAACTGGATATAGGCTTAAAAGTAGTAAGAAAGTATTGCTCACTCTGGCTCCATAAGCATTTCTCTTAAATTAAGATGACATGTTGGCCCTCAGGTCTTTTTCAAGATCAAGAATAGATGTACATAGGTATTGGTATATTATGTATGCTGTTATTATACAACAGTACCGGAATGTTTCAGAATACCAGACTGTTGGTGGTATAACGGTGTAATCGCAGGCCCAGTGCAGCAGGGGCGCAGATAGCACTGGGGACGGGGGGACATGTCCCCCCCAGATTTATAGTGACCCCGATCCGTCCCCACCACTCTCCCTACGCAAGGCGACAATCATCAGTTAATAACTCTGCACAGCTGATTAGGCTATGTGAGCGCCCCCCCCCCAGTTTAAAAATCCCATCTGCACCGCTGCAGTGCAGTGGCTGAGCCAGTGCACTTAGGCAGGAAGTGCATACACCAGTAGGAATAGAAGAAGATCGCCCTATGTGATGTCAGTTAAGAATCCACCTCTCGGTATCCTTGGTGTCTTTGTCAAGTGTTGGGATAAGGTGAAGGGAGTACAGTCTGGTTATGGTCTTTCTATTTCATCCTTACTGACCGCTAGACGGTGCTTTCAAGCACTGAATGATCCATCTAGCGCACGCACAGGTCGAGGAATAATACCAACATTGTCACAACGTGACCCCGATGACCCCCGGAGCCCAGTATTATACTGTTGTTCCAACCCATTGAGGGTGGCCATCCCCCTCTCCTGGTGAGGGTAGTGCTCTCGCTCCCCGCTCCCAGCACAGGTGTGGTATGTAATTGTTGGTTGAGAATATTGGTCGGTGAGGGCAGCGGTTCCTGCCTCCCTCTTCCGGCATCTAGTCTACACGGTGTAGCTCGTTGTGGGTGGCTATCCACCCTCTCCTGGTGAAGGTAGTAATCTCGCTCCCCGCTCCCAGCACAGGTGTGGTGTGCAGTTGGCCTGCAAATATTTTGTCGGTGACGGCAGCGGTTCCTGCTTCCCTCGCCTGGCATCTATTCTGCGTTATAGCCCCGTTAAGTGTGGCCATTCCCCTCTTCTGGTGAAGGTAGTGCTTTCACTCCCCACTCCCAGCACAGGTGAGGCTTGCAGTTCGGCCTGCAAATATTTTTTGTCGGTGAAGGCAGCGGTTCATGCCTCCCTCTCCCGGCATCTATATCTATTCTATATTTATGCTGATTAACCCATTGAGTTGGCTATTCCCCTCTCCTGGTGAGGGTAGTGCTCTCGCTCCCCGCTCCAAGCACAGGTGTGGTTTGTAACTGCTGGCCTGTGAAAATTGTCGGTGGAGGCAGTGGTTCCTGCCCCCCTCTCCCGGCACCTAGTTTAGTCTGATTTTTCCCATTATGTTGGGACCATTATCCACTACTGAGGCTAACCACTACCGTTCTCTCTCAGTGGTGCGTGGGTTGCAGACCTGGTGGGCAACCACTCTTGCGCGGCCTGCATGGCCCCCTGCAGGTGGAGGGTGGCTGTGATCGGTGCCCCTCTTGTCTCGGGTCGAGCACCTGAGGGCAGGGCTTTCAGACGGCCCCTGCATGAATTGCAGCTACATGCCGCAGGCAGTGAGTGCGGCTAGATTGGCTGGGGCGGAGCAGCTGTTGGGTCTGTCACCTGAACAGCTGACAAGAGGTTGCTAGTTTGGTTCCCTGTCGAAGCGCCCTTGGACAGACACTGGACCCCTGATTGCTCCTGATGTGCAGTGTGCCATCAGTGTAAATGTAGATATGTGTATACATTGTATGTTGCTTTGGATAAAAGCGTCTGCTAAATGACTGAATGTAAATATAAATGACCCCGGCCCAGCAATGAGCTGCCTGGTCCAATCGCAGATCACACTCTTCTCAGGGTGACTCTCGATTCAGTCGCCATGAGCGCTTGTCTATCGCCACGGCGATTGTACCACAGCCTACACCTTCTTCCCCATTTCAGGAAGGCAGGCAGTTGCGTTACGCGGAATTCTGCGCCTTCTAGGGAAGCCGACAGCAGCTGCTACTGTGGTTCCTTTAGGCCTGCTGTCGCTACGCCCCCTCCAGTGGTGGCTTCACAGTTTCATCTGGGCGCCGAGCAGCACCGGCACAGGAGACTCAGGGTGTCACCTTGTTGATGTTCTGGGACTGGGGGCTGTGCACAGGGCATTGCAGGCTTCTGCCCTCCTTGGAAGGCCGACACGTGCTTGTGCGGTCAGACAAGGTTCGACCGTCTCCCATATCAATCACCAGGGAGTTGCGTTTCCGCCAATCCCGTTGATTTTTTTCCAACTCTACAGGGAGTTCTCCAGCAGGGCCACAGACTGCTGCTGGTGGCCCCTTCTGGCCAGGGAGGACGTGGTTCCCACTTCTGTGCAGGCTGCAGCAGACAGGAAGGATCTCCTATCTCAGTTACAGGGTCGGATATGGCATCCCGACCCTCATTGGTTGCAGCTGTGCAGGGCCCAACCCACTGCTGACGACAGATGTTCGGACGTTGTCCGTAATACCATACTGAATGCCCGGGCACCCTCTACCCGGGCGCAGTATGAGAACAGGTGGCAGCTGTTGCCGCATGGCGAGGGCCCCGTGCATTGCGTGGTCCCGAGCGCCTTAGAGTTCCTCCAGTCACTCCTGGATGGGGGGCCAGTCCCCGGCTACCCTGGGGGTGTATGTGGCAGCTATATCCTCCCGACATGCTCTGGTGGATAATGACACGGTGGGGAGCCACAGGTTGGTGTCCCTTTTTTTCTGAGAAGGCGCATTACGGCTGCGCCCCCCACAAGCACGGCGCGCCCAAGCATGGGATCTGCACCTTGTGCTTGATGCCTTGTGTTGTCTCCTTTGAACCCCTGGCTCAGGCAGAGCTAAAGTGGGTCTCTACAAGACGGCTTTCTCGTCGCTGTCGCGTTGGCGAAGCGCGTTGGGAAGCTCCATGCACTGTCCACTGTCCGGGGTGAGGTGCCACTCCACCAGAGCTGTCTCGACATCCTGGGCAGCCTCGCGGGGCATTCCCCTGGAAGATGTCTGCGAGGCAGCATCATGGACATCACCTAGTACCTTCTCCAGGTTCTACCGGGTGAATGTTGCCACTCCCCAGCCGTTGGCTGTGATCCTGTCACCTAGACATATAGGGAAGTGGGCACCCCCTGCTATCCGGGGTAGGTTGCCTCTCCACCAGAGCTGTCTCGACATCCTGGGCGGCCTCGCGGGGCATTCCCCTGGAAGATGTCTACGAGGCGGCGTCATGGACATCACCTAGTACCTTCTCCAGGTTCTACCGGGTGTATGTTGCCACTCCCCAGCCGTTGGCTGTGGGCCTGTTGCGTGACTCTGCTGCTTCCTCTCAGTAAAGCAAGTGCTGAAGTTCTTCGTGACTTTGTTGGTATATGTCATCCAGTGCTTGAAAGCACCGTCTAGCGGTCAGTAAGGATGACGGTTCTATGAATCACTGGATGACCGCTAGACCGTTCTGTCACTCAGAATCCTCGTGCTCTCGCGAGAAGATTGTGTAGGAACAGTTTCCCTGACCCCACCGGAAGATATAGACTATCCGGGGGTCATGATCCGGATCTTTGTTTTCACGCCTAAAGTGACATTTCTCGAAAACCAATGAACGGATTTTAATGAAATTTACAATGAATGTAGACTTTGGGCTATTGTTCAGATGAACATTTTCGATCTTGCTTTACTATCAACGTCAACCCTTGCTGGAGGTCAGAAATCTCGGATTGCTCTTGTTTCTCACTGTTATTTCGTTAAAAAAATGAAACTGTTAAATTTGCTCTAGCCATTAGTTTTTTTCATAGATAGTTAGGCAACATTGTGGGTATATACTGTATATTGATATAGCAGGTCATCTGAACAGTGAATCTTTATTTCTGTAGTGTTTGTCATTCTGAGACTAAAGGAATACAAATGACTTAAACAACAGAGGGCAATGAAAATGATTTGATCTGGTCAGTTGAACAGGTAGCAGTGCAGTGCTGTTGTTACTGGTCGGTTGAACAGGTAGCAGTGCAGTGCTGTTGTTACTGGTCGGGTGAACAGGTAGCAGTTTTTCAGACTGGATGTAGGGGGGTGAAAGTGATTCTGTTGGACTAGACAGAGGGCAGTGGAAGTGCTTTTGTAACGTGTAACAGGGGGAAACCTTAATTATTTTTTATTCAAAAACATCTGCTCCACCGGTTTAAACGGTTCCTTTTCTTCGACAATATCTCTCCGGCCTTGCTGCTCTGCCATCTGCTTGGCCTGATGCACCTGATGCTGGCGTACACAAAAATATATGTGCAAGCACATAGAGGTTTGGGTATAGATTTTTACCATGGCCTTTAAAGCCTGAAGAAATAACATTAGATGAATACATATTTTGTGCACATATGAATGGTCACATGATCACATACAAACCTGTCTTGTAGGGTTTATGTAGGGTCCAGTTTGTTGACCAACCAAACCCTTCTTCCTCTAGCAGGGTGAATGGCTGGCTATCCTTAACTACTTAATCAACCAAGGCCTCATGCAGTTGATGTTTCCTGGAAACCCATAGCAAAATAACAGGGAGACATAACAGCAGAACAAACTTAGTATAACAAACCATATAAGTAGGCTAATGCAAAGCTCCAGTCCAGTCTTGTTGTTCTTATGCAGGGAATGGAAATGCCTTTGTGTGGCAGAGGTGTTATTGGTACAGCCCAGCTTCTTATCACAGTCCAAGAATTTCATCAAGGAATACAAAGAAAATGAAAATATGCTTATAAAAGTGCTTGACGTTCTCAACACAAGCTTCGAAGCCTTCGTGTCAAGGGTAACACCACTATCTACAGTTAGTGCGACCATGATTTAGAGTATGGGTGAGGGTTGACAGTATTCAGGAACCTTGAGTCAGCTGCTGTAGTTTTTTTTATTTGGGTTTCATTGGGTTTCTTGTGACTGTTTTTATTGTTTGTTTTTGGTTGGTTGTGTGTTTGTCTATTCCTTGCCTGTTAAGTTCTAACCCTAACCCGTCTTCTTCTCCCCCAGGTCGCTCAGCCAGTGGAAAGGGGTAAATACATATGCAGTGAATTGAAGCCTCCAGCAGGAATACTGATTTTACCCTGACACTTTTCTATTTTCATAGCTTTTACATGAAATAATGAGTAGTTTAATCTACTTTATTTATTACCCACTAGCCATAGCTAACAATCCAGGTACCGCTGGCTGTATCCAGAGTGTAGTATGCCGGCTGTATCCAGAGTGTAGTATGCTGGCTGTATCCAGGGTGTAGTATGCAGGGACCGCTGGCTGTATCCAGGGTGCAGTATGCTGGCTGTATCCAGGGTGTAGTTTGCAGGGACCGGAGAGCTGGCTGTATCCAGGGTGTAGTATGCAGGGACCGCTGGCTGTATCCAGGGTGCAGTATGCTGGCTGTATCCAGGGTGTAGTTTGCAGGGACCGGAGCGCTGGCTGTATCCAGGGTGAAGTATGTAGGGACTGCTGGCTGTATCCAGGGTGCAGTATGCAGGGACTGCTGGCTGTATCCAGGGTGCAGTATGCTGGCTGTATCCAGGGTGCAGTATGCAGGGACTGCTGGCTGTATTCAGGGTGTAGTATGCTGGGACCACTGGCTGTATCCAGGGTGCAGTATGCTGGCTGAATCCAGGGTGTAGTATGCTGGGACCACTGGCTGTATCCAGGGTGCAGTATGCTGGCTGTATCCAGTGTAGTATGTGTTATGTACGAAGCTGAAGGTGCTTCGTTTATGGTGACCACTAGGTGGCACCACTGACTTGTATAAATTCCCGTTCACAATAAACCAGCCTAGCTGAAGTTGTAGAACAAGATACAATGTTTCTGTGTTGATCTCTGTATGGGCTTTGAATGATTGCTCCGTAAAAGATACAGGGAACATAACATAAATTGGCGACGAGGTGTGTAGTTCTGAAGACTGTTTGCTGGTCATCAGAACAAAAGAAGAACCACGTTGGAAGCTAGCTAGTGAGCTAGAGTGTATCTGTTAAGAGGTGATGAGCCAATCTTCTAGCGAGGACTCCATTATTAAAGTGCAATTAACTGAAAGCGGACGCATCATGGCGGGAATAATTGGAAATATGGATCCCTTTGATGATACCGGTGAGCAATGGGCAACTTATATTGAGCGTTTCGAACATTACATTCTGGCTAATGAGATCAGGACAGTTAAAAAAGTGCCGGTGTTGTTTAGTGTGATGGGACCAAGAACGTATGGATTACTGCGCAGTTTGGTGGCTCCTGACAAGCCAGGGGAGATGGATTATGGACGTGTTGTGGAAGTATTGCAAGCCCATTTCGCTCCAAGACCGCTTGTTATAGCGGAAAGATTCCGGTTCCACAAGCGTAATCAGGGGGAAGAAGAAACCGTTGCACAGTACGTTGCTGTACTGAAAAGACTTTCTGAATACTGTGAGTTCGGTGCTTATCTTGAAGACGCGTTACGGGACAGATTTGTCTGTGGACTAAAGACTGAAACAGTTCAGAAGCGCCTTTTGACTGAGAAGGATCTTACTTTTCAGAAAGCAGTGGATTATGCGGTGTCGGCAGAGACAGCCACACGCGACGTGCAGCAATTAAGCAGTTCACTTAAAGTGCATGCAATAAGTGCCAACAAAGGTGACCAATGCCGCAGGTGCGGGAAAATGAACCATACGGACAAAGACTGCTGGTACAAAGATCGCGAATGTTACCAGTGTGGGAGGAAAGACCCTTGGATGTGGCCATCCAGTCCTTGGGAACGGATACATGTGGACTTTGCGGGTCCTTTGGAAGGACATATGTACCTGATCACTGTGGACGCCCATTCCAAGTGGCCTGAGGTGCATATCATGGACAGCACCACAGCCAGCAAGACCATACAAGTGCTCAGGGGACTTTTTAGTCGCCATGGAATTCCGCACATCCTTGTGAGCGACAACGGACCTCAGTTCTGCTCTGAAGAATTCAGTGCCTTCCTGAAGTCCAATGGAGTCAAACACATCCGCTCTGCGCCGTATCATCCTGCTACCAATGGCTTGGCCGAGCGTTTTGTGCGCACATTCAAACAGGCCCTAAAATCTTCCAAAGGCTCCGGGATGGTGCAACAACGCCTTGATACGTTCCTGCTGGCATACTGCAACATTCCCCACACCACAACAACTGAAACGCCAGCCATGTTGTTCCTCGGACGCAGGCTGCGTTCTCGTCTGGATTTCCTGAAACCCAGTGTTGCTGGAACAGTGCACAGATCACAGGATGCCCAACAACAACGCCGCCACCAACACTCAAAGGACAGGCAGTTTGATGTTGGGGAGCCAGTCCTTGTGCGTGACTATAGGAAAGGGGAGGAGAAGTGGACTCATGTTTGGAACTTGTTAATGGTAAACTAATGAATTCATTGATATTAGTTAAGCAGACTTAGATGATTTTAAAAGTTTGGACACAAATCATGAATCTACCTGTTGTTTGATAATAATGGGTGTAAGGGGTTTAATAATGTTGAAATTCATCTTTATTTTATGTGAATTAAACTATTAACTACATTAACTAATGCCAGTTAAGTAACCTGTAAAGGAGCTGTTTCTTTTCAGATTACATTGTATGACCAGTATTCCCTTTCATGCAGCTCATAATATTTTGAATTGCTTACTGTTTGTAACCTAACTGGATTGGGTTTGTGCTTGAGTTTTAATGTTCATTAGAGTGAGGGTACTGAGGTCAGCCCCCAAATATTTTCCTGTCATCAGTGTTCCAGACCTGAATGCATGTCAAACTTGCCCTAACACATATATATCTCAATGCCAGCCTGCATTGCCTTCTCTCATATTTGATGCAATGGAAAAATCTCAAGAGATCTCTGCCAACCTTTTTCCCTCAGAGTGGAATCCTAGCTATCTGTCCGCAGCCGTGGCCAAGTTGGGTGCTTTCCTGATGCCCCATATGATACTCTGCTTGGACGGTGACCAGGAGTGTGGCGATATGACGTGGTAGCGGTGGCCAAAGCCACAGCAGGCGGTCCAGGCCAGTGGAGCAGGCGTCTGCTCACCATAGTGCAACTGGCCATCTGCCAAAACCACCTCAAAAACAACAGCCCTGATTGCTTGCCTTACACAACCTTATTGATGCTGTTTTTCCCCCTCTACTCTGGAGTTGCTTACCAGGATTACAGCAAATAAGAAGAATAAGTTATTTACTGCTCGTCTGCAATACTTACTAATTTTGTTGTCCTGTTACACAAACACATGATTTGGGTAATTATGTGCAAACGTTCTTGTCTGGGAAGTCCCACCCCTCTACTTCTGGCCAATTTGATTTTGCCTCCAGTCTGGCAAATTGTATATGCCAGGTTTGTGGGGAACTGCAAGGATCCTTGGAGCTAATCACAAACTGGCTATTGGCTACCTGGCTATGACCTGGCCCGACATTGGCAGATTTAAACTAACCACGACTACGTTACAAAAGCGACGGCAAACAGAGTTTGAAAACATTCGACATGGAGGCCTCCGAAGCACAGCAAAACTTCGATACTGCTCTCGTGGCTGTCTTGGATGATTTCAAAGGCAATTTTTCGTGGAAAACAGAACAAAAACTTGCCCTGGAACAATTCATACTATACAGAAAAAATATGTGTTTGCTTTATTACCGACCGGCTTTGGTAAAAAGTATGTCACCTGTATCGTTGGTCTGTTTGGTTAAAGGAGTGTCCAATTACGTGACTGAAGTGGACCGCCATTGCGTAGTTCTCCAGACTAACTGAGCAAATGAAATGCAGTGAAGGGGGCGGGAATTCCCACACAACAAACGTTCTGCCTTGCCATGAAAATCACAAAGTTATACACAAAGAATAAAAATGCTCTTAAATTTAAATAGTAAGTCTATATGTCTATATGGTCCTTGCACAAGGAGAACGAGGCCCATACTTCAAATCTATGGGTTATCATTAAGCTTTCATATGCAAACACAAAGTAGTGAATTATCAAAGGAAATTGCTATCCATTGAGTGCTCACTCTAGCACTGCATCATGGTAGGCCAAATGACTACAGGCACTGAATGGGGTGCTACGTCACTGAATGGGGTGCTACGTCAGAGACCAGAAGAGGAGAAAGGTAAAACACTGGCTGTACAAACAGTTATTTTCTTTACTGTTATTGATTTACACCGATGCAGCTGTATCTCTGTAGGGATCATTTCCATGTTGTCAGACCCTTTACCCCTTTAACATGTACAGGTCCCTTTTGCATCAAACTCTCTCTGTATGAATTATAAAGTCTTTATGAATACACTAATAGAGCTAATCCTTTTATTAGATATATATCTCTGTCATACAGTTCCTCAGGTACCCTATGGTCTTTAAATCCTGTTATTAGATACAGTATGTCTCTGTGACACTGTTCCTCAGGTACTCTTTAAACATCTCAAGCAGCTGCATCACCTCTCCAATGAAGCAGTCAGCTGAGACAGGCCACATCAGTTAAACCTTAATTATAGGCCCTTTTGTAAATGTTTGGGTACATGTCCACTAGCTCTCTACCCTAATAGCAAAAGGCCAGTGGATTACTGCTGGCTGAGCTGGTGGTCTGTTGGCGTTTTGCTCATCTGTTTTTGGGCAGTCCGCTGGTGAGTTCGCTCACATTCCAATTTTTTTATTCTTTAGTCATTTATACTTCCTCATTTATAAACAAGGCATTTTGGACACAGATCTATATTTACCGTATAGATATAGGTTGTTGAAGGTGCTTACCGTGATGAATACTGAAACAACTAAAAATAAAACTCAAGGGAAAAAATGTGAGCTTTGACAGGTATGCCAAAGCTGACCCGAGGACAAACTATAAGTTCCCAATGAGGTGTGTCAGAGAGTGCCAGTCTGAACCAGATTTGGCCCAGATCCCAAGAACCAGATCACGGCCAGCTCTGGTCCACTAAAGGGTCTGTTTTTATGCTTGTTTGAGGTACTCACACTCCCCGCACTTCCCTTCTTTAGGCCAGATTTGATCAAGCTGGAGATACTCATTGCAAGATTGACTCGAGATGAAGTGGTCATACATGTGAAAAATACTCTGGCAAATTATACCATAGGCATGGGCTTAGTGGTTTGGCTTACCTCGGATGTTGTGATTGCTCCATTTAACTGGGTAGAAAGACACTATTCATGCCAACTTTGTGGAATGTTTTACGAGCCACAACCACTTTTTTTCCCCCAAAACTCTGGGAACACATGGTCTGGCCCTGGCAACCACAGTGTTGTTTTCAGATGTCATAGGCTGGTGAACCTTTCTTAACACCCCCCTGCCTCAAAATCTCATTAAACATGTTTACAGCTCCCCAGTTTGCATAACAATAAAGCATTTGCAAAAGGCAATCTGCTTCTAGTCAGCTACTTGTTCTCTGGCTCTGTCCTTCTCTCCTCATCACGTAACTCCTGTTAAACTGTAAGATTCTGTGGATATCCAACCACAACATTCTTGCTCTCTGCTCTCAAAAGCATGCTGATGCAAATGGACTACCACACCTATTACTCTCTCGGGGTCACTCAGAGGTTCATCTTTTGTACCAACTCATGAACCACTCAGATCTCTACAAGCACTCTCCATTTCATTCAAATGCCAAGCTTTTTGTCCTCTGTGGCCCACCAAGCCTCTTAATGTATGATCTACACACGAGTACAGAGAAGATCTGCTACTGTGGAGATCCAAGGCTGGCGGGTCAGTAAAAGCCTTCAGCTGGAGATCGTCCGTGAGGAAGAAAAATAGTTTCTTTAACAAAATGTCCCCTAGAATAATGCCCCGGCAGGCAACACAGTGGCCATCAATCTCTGGCTTGGGTCAAGGCCCAGGCACACAGAACACCTGTCACCTCTAAACAAGAGAAGTTGAGGTTTTAGGGCACATGACAAATGCTCTAATGACAGCAGCGCCACATTTGTTCCAAATAAAGACTCCACTTTCCTAGTAATCGTGTCAATGTGTCTAGTTTAGTGTTGGCTTATGTCCAAATTCCAGTTGCGGGGCAGTTCACCCAGCAAGCTCTCTTGTTTGTCATTGCAGTGGTAAGAAAGTGAGTCTTTTCTCTTGACTCCCATGATTTGACTTAACATGCCATGGCATGAATCTGGATAAAGTAATTTCAATAAGTTACTATTTCTGAGTTTCATAACATGAATGGATCAGTCATTGAACATTGAACAGTCACCCAAAACAATAGTTGGATATTGAACTACATAAATATATGTTTCACTGTCATCTGGGGCAACCACGAGATGGTCTTTTGAGTGACATAAACATCAGCATTTACAATCACAGATGGGTAAGAGACAATATAGCCAGTTTTCACTTAATGAGTTACACTGTTGCAAAAAGAGATGGCACTAAAGCAAAACAGTCTTTTAAATTCTCATGATGTTTGACTTTTACCTAAGGAACTGGAAAGTAAACATTTCCCTCCCATTTCCTAGGCACACTGTATTGTTCCAGTACAAAGTTTCATGTAATTCTGTGAAGTGGTGCCGCTTATGTAAACCTGACTGACTGTTGCGAGAAATCACAGGCAATTGTGAGTTTTGACATGACATGATCAGACATAATCTAATTATAATATTCTATTCCCTGTCAGCTCAGCCCACCTATTTCTGTAACAACCTTAAAAAGTGACCTGATTTAGGTTTCACTCGTCTCTGTCTTTCTCTCTTTCCCTCACATTCAAACACACACAGACACACACACACACACTGAGAGACAGGGAGAGGGTGAGGCTATTACAGCAGACTAGTACGTCTGTCCCAACACATTGCAGGTGTCCTCATAAATCCCGCTCCAGGTATACTGACACATCATTGCAAAATCCATCTTTCTCTCTCTGACGCACGCTTCCACATTCCAATACCCAATCATGAAAGGAGACACAGTTTGGTCACCTGGGATAGCGGCATGTTGGGTGAGATTGGTGGCCAGCTGGTGTCTGGCCACATTGGCATTAAAGCCATTCTGAGGATAAATGTAAGAGATTTAGCAAAGGGCTCAACCTTGAATTTTAATGATATGCAGTCAACCCAAATACCACTTGTCAAATTGGCAACAGGTATTGCTGTTGTTTGCTTCCCTTCAGTTTTAAGACTGTGCATCTGTTGGCAAGTCAACCTAGCAGACAGTACAATACTCACAACACAATATTACAAGAAACCTGTTTGAGTCTGAATCAAAGGTTTCTGTGTGAACTGCCATAAAAAGATATCCCACAGAATGGCAAACATGTCATCAGTGCCAATTGATGCACTCGCACGCAGTGGCGCTACGCCCATAGGCTCAGGGTGGGCACGTGCCAAACCAACAACAACCAAAAAAATAATTAAATTAAATATTCAAGTAATATTTTAAATATAGAATTAGCTAAAATGTCAATGTTACAATTAACTGAAGAGATAACTTATCATGCATTGTGTCCCCTTTGACAGCCTTTGCGACCCATAGGTTTATAACTCAGTTCCACCCATAGGTTTATAACTCTGCAGTTTATTCAAGAGTCTCACATTGGCAGAGGCATGACATAGACAGTGACTTTGGCAAGGCACAGCGCAAGAAACATACAGAGGAGTAGACAGGTAACAATTCAGTGTTCCCCCTTTGTTATCCAACAGTTTGCTAGAGAGATTATAAATATCAAGATTATGGATACATTTGGTAAGTCACTGATAATATGGTAAACAGCCATTAGTTGACTGCAATTTATCATCTTTCGAAGTAGGCTAGTTAGCCTACTATGGATGGGCTAGCTATTATATTGGCAACATTGCATTTGGGCAACAGGCTAGTCTACAATCCTCTATATTGTTAGTGGCAGCAAAAGGGGCGGCTTGTCTATAAGGGTAATTGGGGTGACGCGCTGCCTACAGGAAAAGAAAAAAAAAAGCTCCTGATGTATAAATGCAATTTCATTGCAAGTCGCTTTGGATAAATGGCAATCGCCCCAGACCGCTCTCATTGACTCCCATGTTAAATCAATTTTTTTCACTAAACAGAGCTCTCAATGCACTCCCCTATTCTGTTAAGATGGCTCACATTCTGTGCAACAACTCAATTCGCTCTTTGACACACTCCTTTTTAGTCGGCGTACTAATGAAGATGAATTGACAAAAAAACAATTAGGACTTCCTAGACCAAATTTATCCATTCAACAGGTTTCTACAAAGGGAGGCAAATCCTACATCCAAGAATTGAAACGAAAGGAAATTGTAGTCGTGAAGTGGCTAACGCGGTCTGTATTTCTATATACCACTGTCACTTTTCATAGGTTTCACAATGTGATTGTTTGCTTCTTGCACTAACACTGTATTATTTTGTATGTGATGACTTATTTTGTAAGTTTTATAAGCCAATACTTTCAAGATCAGTCAATAAATATTGTTGGTTTTGACTTATATGTTGCCCTCTTCTTTATGATGTTACTGGACATATCATGTGTCCTGTTAAGCTATGTTACATCATACAACATTCGAGACATGTGGATAATGAAAAAGTGGGATCATTTAAATGTGGAGCCACATCATGTTTGCTTATGAAGGCTCCTGGATGCAACTTTCTTCAATAGCTTTCCACCTGTAACTAGCTACTCTAGATATGTAGCTAGATGGGAAATATGCCTGTGCTGCTATCTAGTGGACAGAAAGGTATTGCTGTATGAGTTAATCAACTCGGCTTAATCATTATCAAAAAATCCCCCCCCCCCCCCCGATAATTTTTTCAGGAGCCGCCACTGGGCAGCCTTTGTGGTAGCTAGTTACACTGGTGTGTGTGTGTGTGTGTGTGTGTGTGTGTGTGTGTGTGTATTTGTACACGGGTAGGCATGCAGTACCACCCAAACAAGCCATCATTTTCTATTAGCATAATGGTCAACTGTAGGTTATCTCTCTATCTCTCTCTCTCTCTATGTAAGTAGTAGTACAATTGTTCAGTAAAGTTTAAAATCATTATATGAACACTTTATTTTGTGGACATTTTGTGTGTATGTGTATGTATTTCAAACATGGGTAAACTGGTAACCACCCCTCAGAAGAGATTGCGTGACACCCCTGTTTGCATAATCACAAGCACCAAGCTCTTGCTTGTGTGTCTCATTTAACTTGGCAAGAATAAAGCAAACAGTGTTCTTTGGAAATAAAAGCATGCATAGGCAAAACTCAGCTTGGTCTCACTGCCCCATCTTGCCCTGATAATGCCATATCTCAAGAGATACAAAAGGATACAAAAGGTTAGATTAAGGTGGAGTAAGGTTCAGAACATTAGCATGCTGGGTTGAAGCTAAGATTTTAATCATACCAAGAACAAAAGGTTTTCAGAAACAAAAGTCGACAAATTCTAGTCTGTTACGTGTGTATGTTACGTTAAATCACAACTTGCGTAACCAAGGTTCAAACCCACCTCAACCCTTAACCGATCCTGAGGCCGTCCTCCCCGCCTCTTGCCCTGGGCAGCCTTGGTCATGCCATAGCAAAGTGTTAACAGTCAGTTTACATGATGGCATAAACCTGATTTTGGCTAAAGCCCGCCTTCTCTATCCATGGGGGAGTTAACTGCTTTATCTCACGGTACATGGCAGTGACAAATCCAGATCTTGACCGCGTCAGTTCAAATCAAATGTGGAATGTTTACAAGCGAGCATCTGCTACCGTTGATTATACAGCAAATAAGTTGTGAAATTAAACAAATACACATCACAGTTAGTTGTATTAGTATTGATTGATTCACATCGATATGAATGGATTACATGACTAACAAGTGGTGGAAAAGTAATATGAAAATATTTGTTCAATGAATTAGCGCGTTCTATCCAAAACAGTCGCAGTCAACGTTTTTCTAATGTCAACACATTGGTATAGTCAGGCTACCACATAATATTCATCTGAAATATCATGGTATGTCGCAACAAACCTCTGATCTAAACAGGATATTAAGTATGGAATGGGAATAGATCAGAGATAGATAGGAGTCGTCAGAATAATTCGCTTTTCTGTTGGCCATTTCTGATATGCAGCACATGAGGGCAAAGAAAATGGTGCATGGTCTTGATCATTTAGATTTCATTTCAGTATTTCAAAGTGAATGAGATGTGGGAGCATAAGAAAAGTTAGCGTCTATGTATATCTATGGACGGGATCTCAAGCATGCGAAAAGACGTCATCGCCAGTTGTTATCTAGTTTCAAAAGTTACAAGCGCGCATTCTCCGATATACAACTAAATCCGAGTTATCTGGGGGCGTAAATCCGACTTCAGTCGGACACAGCAAATCTAGATTTGAGGAGTTCCATGAAATGGATCTTCGATTTAAACCGGACAACGCCAGAAATCTGGACACATGTAACCGCAGTGACTGATTACAGAAGACTGATGGGTTGGTTAGATATAGGATGGCATGTGACGCAGAGAAATCTGGCCATTATTTGAGGTCCCTGATTACTAGGGTTGGGGAGTAACTAGTTATATGTTACAGAGTTACCTATTAAATTACACTATTTATCATTGTAATCCATTACAGTTACTGAAAAATAAATGTAATCAAATTACATTTACTAATCAAAATGTTGGTCATTACAAAAGAGTTACATCCTAATGTATTCTTTTTGGTAAAAAGCTGTAAAGCTTGTTTGTAGAATATTACATTCATTTTGTTGCTTTGCATTGTTTTGCTATTTAGACAGGCTCCATTCATTTGGCAGTATACACTTACATATTGAGCGTTGTTTTTGATTGGTTCTCTTCGACTTTGCACTGCCTCTCGTCTGCCAATCAAAAAGTAATAAAGCGTAATCAAATGTAATAGTTACATTACTTTGATAAAATTCAAATAGTTAAATTACATATTACATTTTTAACACGGCAACTAGCAATCTATAACCTAATACATTTCAATATTACAACCTCCCGAATCCTGCTGATTAACAAACAATATAAAGGTGCATCATGAAGTATAATGGCATTTCTGAGAATGTAATCTTGCCATACTGACACTGCCATACCATGTTTTTTTTAATTTTTTTGTCTGGTGTTGAAACCTAGTGAGCCCAGTCACTACATTGCATTCAAACACATGTCATTACAGAATGTCATTACATGTGAATATGACATGTTACATGTAGGTTCAACTATATGTGCCTGTTTACTAGTGGTTGCAATGAATCCTCATTAATTATGTTTATTTGTAACTAAACTCTTTCAGCTCCAAAATGTCCAAAGGGACAAGTATTGTCTAATGAATGAAATACTAAACACATCTGTTTACAAACAAACCGTTAGTGTTACCACCGGTATTACTTCAAACTGCAAGGTCGCATTCTTGGTGGACATTTCTATATTACTTCAGCCCTACATGCTATGTAGCCCATCAAATACTGGCATGGCAGGCCACTAGGACCAGGTCAGTGGGCAAATTAAGACTGGCATCCAGGCCCTGTGATGCAGCCTGGATGTCAGTTTGTGAACTTAAAAATAAGAGCTGTGCTCAAGAACACCTGCTTGAAGGGCAACGGACGAGTTTCGTCCTCACTCACGGACCACCACCATGTTCCATTCTCAGACTCCCCAAAGTCCCGGATTTTGACAGCCTTCTTTAACACTCTGCCACTGGTGTCTGCCCCTTGCCCATTTTTTTATAGAATTTACACTGTGGTAAGTGGTAAAGCATTTAGTCAACTAAAAAAAGGCATAAATAAATAAAAACAAGAAGGGCAGGGATTTGGGCACATGTGCAAAGGGCCTTCATTCTATCCCACACGTTTTAGAATGGTGGTGTGAAGATAAAGCCACACTTTGAGTGAATGAAACATCACAAATATGACAAACAAAACCAATGATCTTCATTTTTGTTCTCTGGTGTTGTTGCTATTTGTGTTCTTTGCTCAAAAAAAGGAGAATTTTGGTTAGTGACTTCAAAACCTCCTGAAGAATCTGCTTTTAGAACATCTGCTAAAGTTTTGCAGAGAAAGAGAAAATATGACCCACTGAATTATTGCTGAGGGCTGGCTGAAGAAAGATGACTGAAGAGGTTAGACTGAAATAGACTTCAATGACCCTGATCCGAAAGAACAAAATGCCATGTATTCCTCTTTTTGTTACTTTTGTGTGAAATTAATTGAAGATGAAAAGACAGATGGTTCCTGTGGAGAGCCACCGCGAGACATGAGGCCCACTGCGGTCTCACCCCGCCGCTCATGATTCCTCTCTCCATCCACGCAAGACGCCCCCATTTGAAAACATGCCTCAAAAGAATGGCATGTTAATGCCTGCGAAACTATTCCTCTGTGTGCGGTGCGCCTGGAAGGGCAAACCCTCCCCATAAAACTCTACAGTTATGGGGAGCAACTCTGTCACACACACACGCATATGTCCGCAAACAAGTCCACAGCTAGGACTCTCCTTTGCCCCCACCCTCTCTCTCTCTCTCTCTCTCTCACACACACACACTCACTCGTTCACATACACACCAACCCACTCCAACAAACCAAAGTAACGAGTATGACACTTGCCGAGTGCGTGCACACCAGCACGCAGACACATGCGAGATGACTTGCCTGTCGCTTCTGAGCCACCCACTTGCGATGTTTGACAGTGTTCAGGTTTTTTCTCTCGCAAACAGGGCTGCCCAACATTCTCCAAAGATCACTCACTCCCACTGTTTACTCCTTATTCCTGTGGCCACACACAAATGACTGCAGACCACTGCCGCATTTATGATTACCGTAAGAGACCCTTATGCTGATGACAGAAGAGGAGAAGGAAAGAAAGAAAAAAATGGGAATGAGAAAAAAAAGTCACAGAGTAACGGTTAGTGGAGTTAGTCGGTGAAGCATGAACCTTCCAGAGAATGGCTTTAATGCCTCTCGCATGCAAAAGCCAATTACAGTGGCAGTGTCTTTTCTAGGGCCAGCAGAAATCATGTGGTGCACCTCCTCTGCTCCTCTGAAATACCCTACAACGAAAGTGCCCTATACTCAGTGCAGAGAAATGGGAATTAGATTAGCTTTAAGGTGCCTGTTCTTCTCCATGGAAATGTACTCTGCACTTTCCCTCCAGGCTCAGTAAGTAGGATGGAGAACTATGACTATCGACCATTCTTGTGATTGCATATCCAATTTCCTTCCAAGTTAACAAGGAGAGGGCAGTGAGAGGGGGGTTTCATAGAGTGAGGCCTAAATATTGGATGTGTTGCGTAACACCTGAGTTTTTTTCAGTGACACACTAACCCAGTCCAGCAATTCATGACAAGTTGGACTCAACACAAATTCTAATTACAAATAATTAGCATCTAAGCTATGTGCATTTTCCCTGTTTCTCTGTGCATTTGTTAACCTCTTGTGCTTGGGTCAGTGTTCTGTGTACTTGTGGTTGTTACTGTGTCCCAGACACCAGTTTGTTTGTCTAATGTCATTTGTCCAATGCCGCTTGCATTTGTGCCTCTTACATAATTGGACCTCATCTCCACTTAGTCACCTCATCTCGTCCATAGAGCTGCACTGCGCTGCGGCCAGTTATCTAACCACGGAGCTCTGAGCTCTGTCTCGGTCTCCATAATCACAGGGCTTTGCTGCCGCACGACTCCTTGGTGCATTGTGGGAAGGCGGGAGGATGGGGGGTGTTAGAAGAGGGGGGTTTGTCCCAGTTCCCGCTAGCATTACCCCTCAAAGTAATCCTCTTGAGAAAAAAATATTGATCAATCAGTTCTAAGCTCAGGTGATGGAAGGGTGGGAGAGGGGAATGGATAGATGGAGAGAGGGAAGGGTGGGAGAGGGGAATGGATTGAGAGATGGAGAAAGAGGGAGTGATTACCACCTGCGCACACGTCATAGCAAAGCTTCAGAGGAACTCTTGCATGACCCAGTATTCACTGTGCGTGTCACCTCATCACTGAGTCGCTTTATGTGTGTATGAGGGTGTGTGTATGAGTGGCCTAAGGAGCTGAATAAGGCTAATGACAGCAAACAAGTCCCCTAGAAGGAAACTTATATAAAGGACATGGTGAGGACGAGTGTGATGGATCTGCCATCTCCGACATCCAAAGAGCATATGATCAGGGTAGTTACAGTACTGGCTGTCTGTGATTCATGAACAAACCTGGTTTACCTTTTATAAGTGTGAAATAAGGTATACAAGCACAATCAGTAGTTGCCTAGTAATGGGGACACTGCCGCCAGTATAATGTTGCTCTGTTTGGCAGGTTTTTGTTAGATTTTTTTTTTATATATATATACCAGAATTGAATGTCAATTTTAGTTCTACTTTTATATTTATGAGTGTAGTTAAGTTTAATTGCTGTGCATAGCCATTGTTTTCAGTACTTATCTTACCTAATAACATTATAATCCTATAGTTAGTTCAGCTACTTAATGTTATCATACCTGAGACTTCTGTACTTCGTTGGCCTGAAGAGCTAACTCCTGGCTATCCAGCTAACGTCCTGTTAACAACGAAATATCAAAGATCTGGATTGCTGCTGTTCTACTGTGCTCTCTGACTATACTGGATCCCCCCATACTAGCCGTGGATTTCTGAGGCTGAGAGGTCGACTGCCAGCCTGAGGCTGTGCTTGTGCAACTCCGTTCACCGACACATTGGACTGACTGTGGCTGGTGCTGTTTCTATCAGGATCAGTTTGAGACAGAGAGTTTGTGTGTGGCTCATCGTGTTGGCCCTTCAGTATTCAGCCTGTGAATTTTTGAAGTTCTCCTGCGGTCCAGTCTTAGCTGCGGACATACCCCGCCAGAGGCATTAATGCTATACCAACGGCGGCTCTGGACGCCCCTTTGTTATGAAGGAGCAACGGGAAATACCAACCCAACCCCGAGGTACAAACAATGACCTCCAAAGTCTGTTCTGCATGATGGCTGTCCACGACCGCTGCTGGACTGGTTGCTCCCTGTCCCTCATTACCACCACCCATGGAGCAGCTAATCACAACACAACACAACACTATCCTGCTACAGATTGCTCCTGTGGTTGAATATTCGGCCTTCAGCCTTCGAAGTGTAGTGTTTGTATTGTAGTTAAATGTAGTTTTTTTTCCCATTGTTTTTTAACTGTATTTGTATTTTGTTGCTGTGAAGCGATCTTGGTTGTCTTGAAAGGCACTTTAAAATAAAATATATTATTATTATCATCATCATTATTATCATAATTATTAATCACTGGATGGGTAATCCCAAATTGTTCAGATATACTGTATAACTACTATTTGCATCGGAATTTTAAAAGCTGGCAATTAAAAATGTTTTCGCAGACAATGTGTAAATCTGAAGGGATGAGTTTTTACACATGTTGCTCATGACGACCGCTCAGCTCCCGTTCAGCCTCATTTGTCACAATTTACTGCAGCGTGACCAATTAAAGCCATGTTAATGGAGCTGTTGTGCGTTAACTTGAAGAGGAGAAAAACAGCACTCAACAGCAGACAACAGGAATGAGTTGGATCCTTCATGGACAGCTGGACCTACAATCTATGTATGTATTACTTTATTTCAATAGGGTTAGTAAATAGCATTAAAGAAACATGACTGATACAATACCACAGGATCATGTACTGTAACTTATATTTTTTACAGATTAAGGCAATTGCTTGTTTTCAACTCTGAGAATTGTTCTTATTTCTTGTGAACCAGTCTGTTTAGTTACCTGGCTTGAGTTAATACAGCCAAATTGGCCAGGGCCCAGTGCTGCCCTTGTTCCGTTCCCGTTTATTTAGGCCCCACAGGCCCTCTAGAGACAGACACAGCCTGCTCTATCGAGCATACCTCAATCAGATATTTGATCCATTGTCCGTGGTTGAAAAAGATAGCGCCAGGGAGCCCAGGGCGGCCAGCGCATAGCACATTGGACAATTGAAGTTTTACAAACAATCCCTGCAAAAGATTACCTCTGCACAAAGGACATATCCCCCCTGATTTATGCGATGGAAGCAAGGCCATCAGAAAATATGCTGTGAATTTGTCCAGTTTCTCATTCCGGCTAGACGTGCATAGCTTTCCTCACAAATGGCTGCTCTGATAAACACTGTTTGTTATACTGTGCTATTGTTAGCAGAAGTGTGTGTGTGTGTATCTGTGTGTGTTTAAGCCAGCAGTTTGTTACAGCCTATCTTCTGTCAAACAAGTATATGGCTGACTGTGTAAACATGTGCCCCTATCATGAGGTCGACTTGCTTGGGGGTCAGTTATGATTGACAATATTTGGAAGGGGCCGAAATTGGACTTTTACTATCTCAGCACATATGTGTGTGTATGTATGTGTGTCTGTGTGTGTTCAGTATGTGTGTATGTGCGTGTGTGTGTATGTGTGTGTCTGTGTGTGTCTGTGTGTGTGTGTCCCCTCCCCTCACATTATGCAACATGGTTGAGAATGATGGCTGAGTGGACCTCTGTTGTTGAGCGCTACCAAAGGTTAACAGTGGCATTTTGTGTGTGAGTGTGAGTGTATGTTCATGTGTGTGTGTGTGTGTGTGTGTGTGTGTGAGTGAGCATGAGCAGTCCTCTTTGATCAGTCAGCTGGCTTTTTTTTTAAATCAGGGAAGCAGCTGTTTCGGGAGCCATGCAGGTTGGGCAGAGAGGGACACGTGTGCCCTGCCCTCATGCTCTCTGGTCATGATCACAGCACTCCACTAAATGGGACTCTGAACATAAATGATGGAATTGTTACCACGCTGATATTAAACCACTGTTCCGTGGCTTGACTGATTTCATCCAAGCTTTTAGTAGGCAGTAAGGCGTACATCTGTCCACATAGAAACAAGGTAGATTTCACATGTTGTGGCAAAAGAGGTTAAATCATATTTTAATGATCCATCTTTTTAACCCTTAAACATAAATGCTGTTTTTCATGTTGCTTTTTTTTCCTCTTTCTCATTAGCAGTTAAACAGCCTTTATTTGAGAAAGCTTTTGAAAATTAAATTTAGAAGTGACTTTTCTTTTTCAGTGAGTAACAAAGGTCACACTCGAATGACCTAGTCTGTCTTTGCAACTTAGACAGACAAAAACATTGAAATGAGAAAACAAACCAATTACATATCTGTGGTTCAATTTTAATTAGGAAAAAAACGGACTTGAAGTGGGCTTCTCCCTAGTAGTTGTATTTTATTGTTGTTTACAAAAATGTTGTGGTTAGTGAACTTGTGTCCTGGCAGTTTGTTGTCTAACCCAAAACCAAAAATTTGTAATATGTCTGGGAAAGTGATCAGCATCAGATGAACTGAACTGGCACGCGCAGACACAAGTCTCTGGCTTTGGCCTGGCCGTCTGCCTGAATGTAATAATGTTGTGGGACGGTGTTGTTGTTTTCAACAAGACAGTCTGTAGTAAATTCTTTTAGAATATTATTTTAAATATCCCCAATTTAGTTCAATTTGGAGGCAAAAAATAATTTTGGGGGGGAGAAATTTCAGGAATACACATAAATATCTGTTGGATGACCTGTGGAGACAGCCACATGGTGGTAGACACTACATGGATTACATTGCATTGGCCAGCTCGCCCTAGCTGAGAAATAAATTAAAATGGTCACCTTATAGCTAATTCAACAAACCCTGGGTGCA
The DNA here is from genome assembly GCF_963457725.1 of Sprattus sprattus. NCBI lineage: Eukaryota > Metazoa > Chordata > Actinopteri > Clupeiformes > Clupeidae > Sprattus > Sprattus sprattus. Next base: position 16,628,676 of record NC_137908.1, on the reverse strand, counting down.
CAGCCTGCTTTCTTCCTCCTGTCATACAACTTAAATAAGAAAGTACGTTTCATTGTTTGGGTTTCAAACCAGGAGATGGCATTTGATTGTATAACACATGAAATACACAGACATCACATTACATTTCATTACGTATTCAGATGGTAATAAACCAAGGCAGTTGATGTTTCTCATCAAAAAAATAAGATTGCAAGATCAAAACTAAAAAATACCGAAACCCAGCTGCCATGTCACCTGCAGAATAATGATAATGATGGTTCACAATGCAGTAATGTGATTCCGGAGCTTCACAGAAGACAAGGTACCGCAGAATGGACAAAAGGCCACTCTCAAGTACACAACATCTGCTCTGCACCTCCGGACAATGCAACATCAACAACATGCGCTCAGGAGTGGCAGGTATAGGCAGTGAGAGGCGCGTGCAATGTGACCTGGGTATTTATAAACAATGACCATTACCCGTATGCAGCCACCATATTGTAGAAAATATTTTATATAATTTATTATGGTTTTTATCACCACAATTTTAGTTTAAATGTGTAGTTACAGTAGATTTACGGAAATGTATGCAGCAGTTAGGCTATTCCTCGTTTGTCATCATGGTGCTGATCACTTTCCCAGACATATTACACATTTTTGGTTTTGGGTTGGACAACAAACTGCCAGGACACAAGTTCACTAACCACAACATTTTTGTAAACAACAATAAAATACAACTACTAGGGAGAAGCCCACTTCAAGTCAGTTTTTTTCCTAATTAAAATTGTAGTTAGGCTTACTGGTAGTGCCAGTACTGTGTTGATGGCATTAGCAGAATGAAGATTTATGGGGGCTTTTATGACAAAACTTTGTGGGGAGACAACATTAATAAAGTCAATATTATTATTTATGTTGTATGTGCCCTGTTAAGAAAATAAGACTAAGCATAAAGTTATGCCAAAAGGTTTAATAGAGACATGTGTAATAAGATACTATGTTTATGAGAAAAGGGATAATTTCTTGGATTTAGATTCAGACCAATATGGTAAGGCATGCTTTAAGTGATTCCACATTGCCGTCTTGCATAACAGATTTTGTTAAAGCCATAACACCATGTTACATTGAAAAAAAAATGTCTTGCTAAACCAAACCTCAGACATTACAGTAGGTCTGGAAAGATTCAAAAGCCTTGCATGACTGCCATTATTTTCTTAAAACCATATTCAGCGCAAACAGACTTAGAGGTATTACTAGAGATTCACATTCTTTAGATTCACGGTCTCCAAAATTTTCCAAAAGTCTCTCCAATTTCTCCAATCATTATTTTACTGTATTTTATCCCACAACAGATCATTCCGGAAGTCTAATTACATCAAATCACTCACATGCAAATGCAAAAGAAAGCAGCAATGGTACTATGATGAGATGCTAGTTTTGTTTTTGTATGAAATACTAATAATGAATAACAGTATTCCCTAGGCTTTGTCTGCAGTGTGGTCTTTCTGTGGCATACCCAACCCCACATTCTAAGGGGTTTGAATGTTTGTGCTGTACCTGGCCTAATGAGATTCTGATGAAACCCTTGAGCTCAAATGATGGATGTACATCATCAAGTTTGAAGCAAAATGCAATGCTTTTCAGAACCAGCATAGGCTTACATGGCTACGCCCAGTAAAGAATGCATTAAAAGATTAAAAGAATAAATTAAAAAAAGACTTTCATTTATTCATATGTGTAATGCAGTCTGTAATGTGTTCTGCTTCTTTCTCCAGAGCATTTACCCTGCACTCCATGCCTGATCCTGAAGCCAAAGGACCTTTGGGTCAGACTGGCTCTTCACAGTGCTAATTCTCCATTTCTCTCCCCCTGTTCCGCGCCTCAGACCTACACAGCACAATCTGATGGGCCTGACCAGACACAGGAAGTGTGGTTATCAGCCACCATCCTGTGCTGCTCTTTCCCATGTGACAGGGTGGTTGTTTTTCTATACTCTCACTTCTTTCATCGTCCTTTTATCAAATATAATCAAATCCAATCTACTTTTATGTTGCGAAGCAGACTTCCAGTGTCTGAAATCATACCAATAGCAATTTAGAGGTGTGATGCCTATGAATTACATTGGTGGGGTGTGTTTGGATCCGTAAAAGGCCACTACACTGTTTGCTCAAGACCTCATTTGATGAGAATATCCAAGAAAAGGTGATATTTTGAAACCAGCTGGTTTAAGAATCATATGAAGTTCTACAAAGATGCACAGTGAAGAGTAGTGTGCTTTAATCATGAAAGAAAAAAAAGCTAAAAATGCACACACAAAAGCAAAGTTGTGTTGTGCTGTGTTAAGAATTTAACTTGAAATATCTAAAAAAAAAAAAAATAATTATAATGAATTATTGTATAAGTACTATTGCATGTACACATGTTTACTTCCATATCCTGTGCTATGAAGACACAAATAAGTCCTTATGCTTTCTAAACACTTAAGGTATAAATCAAGTCTTAAGTGACCGTAAGACAGTCTTACAGTCCCTGTGGTCTATTTTTGTCGGGTTATGGCTATTTGCGTTAACCCTGTCTTTCCTGGAATATCAAAGCATTAATGTTGTAAGCCACGACTGCCATGTTACTGGCCTGGTTAGAAGAGGTACTGAAGGTGTTGGCTGGTCAGCAGTTCAGCTGTCGAGAGTGTGAGCCTCAAGTGATACAGCTGAAGAACTCTCTATTTCAGCCAGACAATGGATGGTTTCGTACTGGTTGTTTTTTTTGCACATGCTTGACCGCACACAGTGGCGGACCTAGTCATTTGGGGGCCTAAGGCGAACATAGCCAGGGGCCCTCTTCATCCGTCCTTTTAATGCAAAAAAAAAAAGGGCCACCTCAAAGCAGGGGCGGACTGGGGGAAAAAAGTGGCCCGGGAGTTGTCTGTCAGCGCGGCCCACTTAATATACGGCGCGTTGCCCACTCAATGTATGCAAAATACCCATACACATAACATAATTTTGGATGATTACAAAGAAATAACATTATATATGTTTTTTAATAACATTTGGATCCACAAATTTGCCTGGATGGACACATGGAATAAAATGATACTGGCTATTGTAACACTCCAAGGTAGGTATAGTTTGCTAGATGAATATGCTTAACTCTGGGCTAGTATCAGATGGTTATATTATATGTATAACTACAGAGCCTTTAGGAATAAATGTCAGCAGAGAAAGAGTACACAATTTTTTTGATAATGATTAGGGCGACCTACATTAAGCAATATACATTTTTTTGTAGGCTGATTAACTCATACAGCAATACCTTTTTGTAGGCTATAGTAGATGGCAGCACACAATCAAAAATATTTCCCCTCTACCTACATAGCTACAGTAGCTAGTTATATGGAAGAAAGTTGCATTCAGGAGCCTTCATAAGCAAACATGATTTGGCTCCACATTAAATTATCCCACTTTTTCATTATCCACATGTCTCAAATGTTGTATGATGCAACATAGCTTTACAGGACACATAAAAGATGTCCAGTAACAACGTAAAGAAGGGGGCAACATATAAGTCAAAACCAACTATATTTATTGACTGATCTCGAAAGTATTGGCTTACAAAAGCTAAATAAGTCTTCACAAAGAAAATAACTCAGTGTTAGGGCAAAAAGCGAACATTCACACTGTACAACCTATGAATAGTGACAGCGGTAGCCTACAAATAAAGGAATACAGACCGCGTTAGCCACTTCACAGCGTGCTAGCCATGATTTTCTTTCGTTCCAATTCTTGGATGTAGCCAGGAATCATTCCACCCTTTGTAGAAACCTGTTGAATCGATACATTTGGTGTAGGAAGTCCTAATTGTTTTGTTGTCAATTTATCTTAATTAGTACGCCGACTAAAAATGAGTTTCTTTCAAGGAGTGACTCCAGTTGTTGCACTGAATGTTAGACATCTTGACAGAATATGCCTTGACCGTCTTTTTTAAACACATTCGTCCTTATACTTATGACGAAAGAATGGAGCATGGCGAGCCCTCCCGGAAGCCATGGAAAATGCATTGAGAGCCCTCTTTTATGAAAGAGAATGGATTTAACATTAGAGTGAGAGAGATCTGGGGCGATTTCCATTTAGCCCCAAATAGGGACGCCGCCTTCTGAAGCACAACTGTTGCCTGATTCGACATTTGGTAATTTCCGACAGAGAAAAAAAATCTCCTTTTCCTGAAGGCAGTTCGTCGCCACAATCGCCCTTAAGGTCCGCCGCCACTGGTTTGAACTTTATTGTAGAAATGAACAGAACAGAACAGAACATACGATGGGGTGTACACATCAGTGGTAATGGTAGTGTTGCATGCTGGGTGTGTGATTATGTGTGTGTGTGTGTAGGGTTGTTAAAGGTGTCTACGAGCGAGACACGCAAGTATTAGGCTAGAGTGATTGACATTTAATAACAAATAAACATAGTAAGACTGACGGAGGAGATTAGATTAGTAAAGAAAATAGTAACCATGAGTGTGAATACAGGTCACTAGGAGTAGTATAAATAGCAGACAGTGATTCCTAATTATTATCATTAGAGGTGTATAATGTATTCTGTGAAGCAAGGAAAACTGTCGCGACCGACGACATCTGCGGGAGGGCCGGTTGGTTATAGACTTGGGCCATCCCATCGGCCCATCGGTGCCTGGGTGGGCAACTCGTCGGGGGCTTTCTACTGGGTGGGGGCCTAAGGCAGTTGCCTAGTTCGCCTCAATGGTAGGTCCGCCACTGACCGCACAAAGTTTCTGTAAATGCATTTTTATAACTAAGGGTGGTAGACACTTAAAATGTGTCTGAATTGGTTAAGCAACATAGAAATGCACAGTACAGCCTACAAGGCAAAATGGATGCCATATTAGTTCAGTTAAATTTAGTTGTATTTATATAGCGCCATTGACAATACAAATTGCCTATAGGGTGCTACAGAACCCAGACGTGGAGCAAGGAATGAGGCGACGGGGTCAAGGAAAAACGTCGTTTTAACAGGAAGAAACCTTGCAGAACCTTAGCCAAAAGGGAGTTGGGACTGGCAGGGTAGAAAGACAAAAAAAGAGGGGGAAGGGAGCAGAAGGGAAGGAAGGAGAAGAGACGAGAGATTCTTACATACAAGATACATACAACATTGATAATGGATAAAAATGAGAGCCAGCATTCAAAGTGTTGGTTGTAGAACACCTTAGTGGGTACGAACCTGAGTCATATTATGTCATACAACATCATTTTCTGAAGACTTAATGATTCCCTATAAAGAAATCCAATGGAAATATGTGTTGTGTTAACTGAGCAGGTCTGTTAAGCCTTGTATGAATTTGTACTGCATGTAATAACGGTTGAAATACAAACACACAGCATTTTTTGCTAACACCCAATCAATCAATTATTCCTTCTTTGCAACCACAGAGTAGTCGACCATTACAAATTAGACTTGAGTACATCCCTAATTCATGCTCGTCAACACTTGTCTGGTTCCTCTGACTGTAGGAACAAATCTCTCCCTCAGACATCTCAAAGGCCTCTTGTCCATGAGACAGTAATGGCCTTCTAGTAAATCTCTATATCAGCAGATCCTCATCACAAGGACATATTCCCAGTGTTTCATATTTCACTGACTGTCCACATACAGGGAAATGGCATTGTTGAGAATAGACAGCTCTTTTAGACAGTAATGGATAACTCTTACAGCAAACAGACACTTATCGGCTGTTCTGGCGTACCCATATTAGCGGAAAAATACGATGGCAATAACAGTGAGGCTGGCATATAAAAACCAAGAGAGGTGAAGCAAAGATAGTTTTATGATGATGCCACAGCACATTTCCATACACAAATTCTCAACGAGCCACCCACCCTTACACACACACTCACACTATCTCTCTCTCAATCACACTCACATGCACACACAGACATACAATTTTAGCCACCAACACACACACACACACACACACACAGAGTGGTCCCTACGGCTGTTGTTGATGAGTAATGAGTAATTTTTTTTGCCAGCTGACTTGTTGTCGACTCTCACATGTATGCATAATGCAGCTGCTTCCGCAGCCACCTTTTTTAATCTGTGTGACGCTCTGCAACACAAACACGCCTCGATACATAGCTCCCGTCCAGCACCCCACCCACAGAAACGCCAGAGGGGAGGTGGACTCAACAGACACAACCTTGGCAGAGGAAACAAATGTCACCTGAGCAAGCTGTTTGGCCTCGGGCTTGGGTGGTTAGGCAGGGGAAAGGTAAAAACAGACACACTATTCAAGGCAAAGATTGGCACAGGGAGCCAAGCCTGCATGTGACTGGAAAGATACACAACCATTGGCAAAGGAGGAGGCCCGTTGTGTTCGTACCTCTCTGGGATACATGACATGATGCTCCATTGTTTTATATTTGAATCATGGCAATACCCCTTTGACTTCTCAGGTGAGGGGGAGACACCAAAAAATTGTTGGATGCCACAAATGATGTACCAAAACTTGTGTAGTTCTTTGTCAATTCCTTAGTCACACAGTTGGAAACATCAACCATGGAAATGTCTTATCCTGAGAGCTAAGCGAAGGCCTGTTGTTCTCTGTTCCAAGGAATTCAAATGTGTTCAAGAATTCAAAAGTGCATAGGCAGCATACCTGACCACACTTACTCAATGAGGTCAGGAGAAGTATGCTAGCAAAATTTGGCTCATTTCTGGCGAAGAGACATACCTGAGGTCCTGGATCCACAGACCACACACACCTCGACCATCAGCATATCATATCAGTGATAAAACCTCAACAGCTGCACCAAAGTAATTATGCATGTGTGTAACATAACGGCTAATTAGATACACATGTATGGCCTCCATTGCTTCTTTAAGGCTCACAGCAGACAATTCAATATTGCTTTGCTTTCCCAGGCTGGGAGGGGGGGGGGGCATGTGATGTTTGGCAGTAGGATAGAGGTGTGGGAAGAGGAGAGTTTTCTTGCAGATTTGCTCCGTTCACATGCTACATAATGGCTTCAACTCTGGCTTGGTCCCAATCCCAGCTATATTTAGGTATAAACTGCTCCCAGCGGGATATATTTAGTCTGTGGAACGACTTATCCTGGATGAAGGGCAGTCCCATTGAATTCTCATAAATGGCTTTTATCTGGGGAATTTAGGGATGATGCATGAACATGTCTGATGGCCGTTTTTACCCCACTACAGGCAGCAGATGTTGGCATGGGCAGGCCTGCATCCAAGGACTAATTTCTCACAGGCACGGATTAAACTCAATTGGGATCATTTGAGGGGGGGGGGGGGGGGGTGTAGGCTGTAACTAATTTGATGAATCCGTAAAGAATTAATTGAAATTGATGGATATGAATATTTTCCCTTGATCAATTGGATTGATGACATATATTAAACTGTTCAGTTGATAACATAAATCCCTTTTTTGTCCAATGTTACATTCCACATGTTTGCTACAATACTGCCCCCTGTTGGTGAGTAGCCCTTTAATAATAATTAGGTAAACAATGACACCTGGTGGTACAAAGAGTATATCAATTTATCCTGCCATTCTCTGGTCATTCTGTTTTCTAGGCCCTGATCAATAATAGATTTCCTTCACTGCTCTTGCCCTAGCACTTGTTGCAGTTTCAATGTCACTTACGTCAAGTTCCTTTTATTGTGATTACTCTCAGGGGCACTGAATAAAACAGAAACACATAAAGAGGCCTTCTTACCCAACACTGACATACACACCTAAGTATTTTATTCTCCTACCACATCAGTTGTGATCTGAGAACAAGATTAAAAGATTATAATTGCTGAAAGGATTTACACACCTTGGTGGATCGTTTTCACTTCAGTATTAGAATGATTTTGTGAGATCAGTTCAAATCCAAAGGCTCTGGCCTAAGAACTACCTTGGCTGGTGTCAAGTATTAACTGCACAGCTATAATTGAGACAACACCTCAAAGGAACACCATTACTGTTAGTTTCATGAATAATATACATAAAGAATGTACATGTTGTCCATTTGACTGTGGATTGTGATGTAGAAGTGTCAATATAATGCAGATACAGATGCATATAAAATAATGAATTTAGTGCCTATAAGAAGAGGAAATTCATATGTGTTCATACATTTTGACTTGTAGGTTTTAAGCACTTTCATGTTTTTCTGCATTGCAATATTTGTATGTGTACAGATTCTGTAAGTAACATTGCACTGAAGTGGATGTACTTTGAAATATGATTAGAATTCAGTCTGAATTCAGTTATGAATCCTAAGGGCCCTAATATTATTGACGAGGACGATTGAGAACTATCTTGATAAGGTACCTTGAGGTCAGTGCATTTAAGTTGGTGTCTCTATTGGAAATGTTCATTGAAATTCTTTCATCTCTTGAGGCCAGAATTTCATTGATTGGCAATGAGCAAAGCAACAAGCAAAATCTGCTGTGCATCTAGCTTTCCACCTGTAACTAGCTCCTTTTATGTAGCTAGAGGGTAAATCTTTCTGTTGTGTGCCGTCATCTTATTACCTAAGAATGGCTGGAATGGTGGAAACCTTTAAACATGCACTTAAGACATACCTCTTTAATCTCGCCTATCACTCGCTGTAATATTTATCTGTTTAATTATCTCTGGAAAATCTGTGTCTCTTTACAAGTGTTTGTCACCTCCCAAAAGGCCCAAATATACTTCTGATACTGCATGCTCACGCAGGTGCTTTGACGGAGTCGTGAACATTTATAGTTCTGCGTCTGTTGGTGGGTGTCGCAAAGCAATAAAAAAAAGATGGCCGACTAAAAAATTAGATGGTCGTATTTGACTTTTTTTTACAACATAGTCAAGACAACACATCTCCTTCCCACTTAATGTAGTTCCCACACTGAACAGTTTTATATACGTATATATATATATATATATATATATATATATATATATATAAATATATATATAAGTACACATATCTAGTAAAAGAACCGTCAATTTTTATATTGTATTTTCAGAATGTGTTTGAATGTTTTTCCTCTTCCAAAAATTGTCACTACAGAAACATCACATTTACTACAGTAAAAAAGTATTATTATTGACCTGTTCAGGTTGTGTTTCCTTCCCTTCTCTGAAGAGTATTTTTACAAATATTTCTTGGAGGTTTTCACAATGAAATCATAAAAATGAAATTTTTACCAAATTTCCCAGTTAAATTATACAATTCATCAAAATCTAAGTGCAGTATTTCTTTGTAAAACGCAAAAAACTGATCCAGAGTTGATGATTGGATTAATCTATGTTCAATTTCATCAATCAGTATCATAACATTTTAGTTGATTACTCAATATACTTAATTTTTTTCAAAACATCCAGTGTTTCGATAGCGACTGCACTGCTATTTTGTTTGCAAGGTTGTATCATATTTCCTCAACCTTATTGCTTAGTATCGACTCATAACATGCCTTAGGTTGGACATTTTACAAACACAAATGTTTTGTGGTCAGTAGAATATTTTTTTTTTTAAGACATAACAATTGTTCATCTAAAACCATTTGAAGTACAAGCAGTTCTATTCATGGTGGCTCCAACGTCATCGGCAGGCCCTTTCCCGTGACCAGCTTCCAGGAAACTCTAATCCCATCTGGAAAGGAATGGTGCTCAGGAGATAGAAGTTCTTCTTTTCTCTACATTGCATGTTCGGCCCATCGCTGATGAAGAAGAGCTTTTGAATCCTAGGATGGTTCTTCAGGGACTTCAGGTCCTTCAGGTCCAAATGACAGGAGGATCATGCTTCATCGAAGGTGACAAGGCACAGAATGTCAGTGTACAATCTGTGGTGTACACAACAGCATTGTGCATTCTGCATCTCTGATGCTCCAAAATGGACTTGCTGCACCTCCTTTGCATATTTGCGCTACCAGTTTTCTGCATAGTCAGTGTGAAGAATAGTGTAGGAGAAATTAGGAAGGAAATTAACTTTTATGTTGATTCTTATGTTATCCCCTTATTAGTATGTGCAAGTGTGTGTGTGTGTGTGTGAGTGACACTATGGCCATAGGTATTTGCCCCACCTAGAGGACACCTGAACACACCTGAGAGGCTGAAGGTGGAGCCCAAGGGGGATAGGCCTTAAAAGCCAGGAGCCACAGCATCTGGGCGTGGCTGAGGAAGGCAACAGTTTGTGTGCCAGGACGTTAACAAAGGAGAACTGTGCTTTACAAAAGACTTTTTAGTTTAATATCTTTATTTTATTTGCAACAACTTGTTATCCACCATTCTACAATAAACGGTCAAAGGGACCAACTGGACTCACCTCTACTTCTCATCTTTTCTACACGCGTCAGAACTAAATCCAACTCAGCCAGTGGTAGTAAAATAGGAATTGCTGCTACAATTTAGTCAAAAAACTGCCTTGGATGGATCTACTTGGAAGAAAACAACATTGGATGGAACTGGATTCTGGAACAAAGGAAGTTCAAGTGTGAATTCAAGTGCATGTGCCACTCTTAAGTGCTGGAGGGCCAAGATTGAATCCAAGTGAATCCACAGCAATCGGTATGTTAATGAAAAAACTTTGAAAGGAATCTTGTTTATTGTCTTAAGAAGAATCACTTTTGTGGAATATTGAGTTATACTTTTGAACAAAAAAGGACTTTTAAGTTTGTCAAGTTGAACAAAGAGCCTCAGTTTCCAATATGGATGACCATGCTGTTACTTCTGTTGATTCTGAAAAGCAAAAAGAAATGTTTGAGTTAGAAAATAAGAAGAAAGAAGCAAAGCAACTTAGAAAGAATAGATTGGCTGCTTTGACTCGTAAAATGAATAAGATGAGTGAGCTCATGTCTGATCCAGCAAACCTGGAGCAAGTAAAGGAGAGCCTACAGATATATACAGAGGTGTTAGAGGAGTTTAATGAATTGCACAAACAATATCAAGAGCTTTTGTCAAAGGATGAACGTGTTACAGACACAGGACAGTGGTATGAACCGAAGAGGATTAAGAAGAGGAGTTTAAGACAAGGGCTGATGAATGGATAAAATCTTGTCCTGTAGTTTCACCTCCAACAGAGAAGGAAGATGAAATTAGTCCTGAGGACAGCATCTCTTCAGTTAGTAGGGTATCTAAAAGTTCAAAATCAAGTTCAGCTTCAGCTCGTCTGGTAGCACAGGCGGAGAGGGCAGCACTTTTAGCCAAGGCTGCTACTATGAAAGAAAGGCATGCTTTAGAGAAAAAGGAACAACTTTTAGCCACAGAAAGAGAAGAAATTAGAAGGCAAAGGGAGATTTTGAATTTTGAGGCTGAACTGTCTGCTACAAATGCCAAGCTTGCAGTATATGCTGGTGCTGAGGAGCAAGTGGCTTCTACCCCAGCTGATGGCATGAACGCATACTTCGAGGAAAGGAACCTGGAACTCGCCAACATGGACACACTGCAACAAGTGGCTCTCACAACCAACATGCCTGAAGAAAGGATTGTTCGACCAAAGGATAGGGCGAAACACGTACCTTTGTTTCAAGCAAGCAGCAGACAAGGTGAACTAGGTGACCATATAGGTCACTCCAAGGTTACTCCAAGATTGGTTACTCCAAGAAACCCCAGAGGCCGTAGGTCCAGCTCAAAGGTCACAGTCTGGATTGAATCAGCAGGCAGCTTGTGCAACTCAAGGAGGTAATGTTTCAAAACTTTTTAATGAGAAATCCATTGATCACTCTGACAAAGTTGAGCTCAGTACAGAATACAGACCGCTGGTTGATGATCTAGTAAACTCCCAGGCAGACATGGCAGGTCCTAGACTAACTGAACAAGAGCAGTGCAGGTCATTACAGGACATTGTAGCTCCCAGTAATCTAATTGCCATCTTGAATAGACAAAATGAAATCACGTCTATGCTTCTCAGACAGCAGCAATTATCTACATTGCCACTTAAAAGTGTTACTGTCTTTGATGGAAATATCTTAGAGTTTAGGTCATTTATGAACTCTTTTGAACATAACATTGAGAAGAAAACAGACAATGGACTAGACAGATTGTTTTACCTCGAACAATATACAAAGGGCCAAGCTAGGGCACTAGTAAGAAGCTGTCAACATATGGATGGAGATCAAGGTTATCTCAGAGCCAAACGCTTGTTGCATGAACATTTCGGCAATGAGTATAACATTTCCACCGCTTACATTGAGAAAGCTCTTAGTTGGCCTAGCCTGAAGCCTGAAGACCCAAAGGCCTTGAAGGAGTATGCTCTGTTTCTGAAAGGATGCTGTAATGCCATGACAAAGCTGGATTACATGGATGAACTGAATGTTGCCTCTACCTTGAAGGCCTTAGTAATGAAATTACCCTTCAAGTTTCGTGATAAGTGGAGGACTAAAGCTCAGGAAAAACTGGATAGCAACAGCAGGATTACATTTTCAGATCTTGTACAGTTCATTGAGAAACAAGCAAAAATATGCTCCAACCCAGTATTTGGAGATATCCAAGAGTCAGTTGCAAGTAGGAGTAAAAGACCCGAGGTAAGCAAGCCCATGTTTAGGCCCAAGGTTAGTCATGCAGCTAATGTGGCAGCGGTAACCACTCCAGTGACTTCAAACATGGACAGTGATGTAAAATCCCCATGCCTCTGCTGTGATGGTGCTCACAGTCTGGAGCACTGCTCTGCATTCAAGAAGAAATCACACAGGGAAAAGTTGAATCTTTTACAGGAAAAGGCACTCTGTTTTGGATGCTTGCGTACAGGACACAGAAGCAAAGACTGCCATGCAGGGCGTCTGTCATGCAACATCTACAACCAAATGCATCCCAGTGTGCTTCACATCAACTTTCCGGTCAAAGGTGAGACCTCAAAGTCATCAGAGCCACCAAAGAACATCAAAGAGGTGAAGTCCAATGTTTGTAGGCATAATGGGGCCGGGAACTCTAAATGTGCACTTTCAATCTTACCTGTTCAAGTGAAGTCTGTGAAAGGCAACAGGATCATTCAAACTTATGCTTTTCTCGATCCGGGCAGTTCGGCAACATTCTGCACAGAGAGGCTGGCGCAAAAATTGAGCCTTGAAGGGAAACCAACAACTGTGTTGCTAAAAACAATGTCACAAGAACGGCATGTCAAGAGCATGTTGGTGTCAGGTCTAGAAGTGAGCGAACTTACAACTAACAACTTCCTTCCTTTACCAGAAGTCTTCACTCAAAGGTCTATGCCGGTGACAAGGGACGACATCCCAACACAGGCGGATTTAAGGAAATGGCCTTATATCAGTGAAGTTCAATTACCACAAATAGACTCTGACATTGATTTACTCATTGGCATGAATGCAGCAAATTTGATGGAACCCTGGCAGGTGATCAACTCACAAGAAGATGGGCCCTATGCTGTAAGAACCCTACTAGGTTGGGTAGTCAATGGTCCATTGGGAGGATGCAGTAAAGGTGTGGACAAGGCCACATCGACTGCTAATAGGATCTCCCTGGTTAACCTGCAAGAACATCTGGTGAGTCAATACAACACTGATTTCAATGAGAGATTCTGTGATGAAAAGAGTGAAACGTCAGTAGATGACAAGAAGTTCTTAAACATTGCCAATGAATCTGTTAAAGTGATAGGGGGTCACTTCTGCATTAACTTACCTTTTAAAGCTGATAAGGTGACTATGCCTAACAACCGTGTGAGTGCAGAGAGGTTCATGAGGGAGCAAAGAAGGCTCTGTGGACCAGAGTTCCGCTGGTCATCAGAAGAGGATTGGCCAAATGACCCAGTAGACAGGAGTCAGCTTTGTACGGATGACCCAGAGGTCAGAAAATCTGTAACCGTTAATTCCATAATGCAGACATGTGAGGAAAGGCCCACAGACAAGTTACTCAATTACTTTTCAGATTGGCTGAAGTTAAGAGTAGCTGTTGCATGGATAATGAAAGTGAAGGATGCATTGAGGCACTTGGTGCAGAAAAGAAAGGACTCAAAGGACGACGGTCAGTATCAAAGGGCAACCCGAATAAACACAAGGTCTGTTAAGTTCAACATGAAAGAATCAATAACAGTTGAAGATCTAAAAGGAGCAGAAAATGCAATACTTACCTATGTGCAGAGACAAAGTTTCCCACAGGAAATCAGCATGCTGCAAGAGGGAGCATCCTGTGTGAGAAAAGGCAGCAGCATCTACAGACTGGATCCGACGCTGGATGGTGGCATTCTCAGAGTGGGTGGGCGTCTGAGGAGATCAGCGATGCCAGAGGAAAGGAAACACCCTGCCATTCTGGCCAAAGACAACCACGTGTCCACTCTCATCCTGCGCCACATTCATGCTCAAACTGGACATGGTGGACGGAACCATATGCTATCCCAGGTACGAAAAACATACTGGATTGTAAATGCAAACACTGCTGCACGAAAGATTCTCTCTCACTGTGTGACTTGCAGAAAGAACAGAGGAAAACCTGGTGAACAAAAGATGGCTGATCTGCCAGGTGAAAGACTTATCACAGACTTGCCACCATTCACAAACGTTGGTCTTGACTACTTTGGCCCATTTGAGGTGAGAAGGGGCAGAAGTAGGGATGCATACCTAAACCCACGTTCAGGTTCAGGTTCAGGTCCGAATTCGAATCCAGAGGTTTAGGTTCAGGTCCGGACCTAATAAGTCCGGACCCGAACCCATGGCATAATTGAATATATGAACTGTTTAAAGTATACTATTAATATAAATACATACAAAACATTTGGCTTCAAACTACAGCTTTTTTTTTTTTTGTACTTCAAACTATGAACATTATATTAACTGTAAACAACAGTTTATAGTTTACTTAAATAAATATAAATAAGTACAAAAAACACACACACACACTCTGCACACACTACAGCTTCAAACTTATTTTGCAAAAATATGAGCATATTTGCCTTTGGAGTCAAAAATGTATTATTTTGTTTGTATTGTATTATTTATTTCATGGAATTTCACCATTTCTGATACCTATCTTTTCTATCTGTTTATAGTTAATCTTTTTACTTGAACACACTGAGTACGAGAAAATGTGCACTTCCCCTTTAAGAGACTAGGATACGTTTTGCTGTGATCTCCGTTTATTTGTCAGTCTGAGGTTGCTGATTTGCTGTTGACCTTCTCCCCTCTTTTGCATTTGCTGCACGTCGCGATGTTTGAATCTTTTTGTGCAAAATACAGCCACACTTTTGACCGTTTACCTTTCGGTATTTTCTCTGTTAAAAGGTTTATGGCTAGCTCTGTTTGTTCTTGTTCTGTGAAATGATGCCTGCTCTTCATTGTCATAAGACTGTTGCTATGAAAACACCAATGAGCAACACAGGACAAAGTTTATATTGGGAGCTAGGGCAGTTGTGATAGTGCCCCACGAAATCTGCCTGGCAAAAAAATACAAAATAATTCATATAGATCATAGTGACACCACTAACGTTACTGCTAGTTAGCTATCGCTAGTTTTCTACTGTTTTGGAAGCAGCCCCTGTGTTTCATGTTGCAGCCTGAAATAATTCCTGTTTATAAGACAACATTTTACATAAGTTTTCAAGATTTAGCTGCATGATTTGTTCCTGTTATTTATTTAAATCGGCTCAGGCACCGAAATCTGCGTGACATTTCGGTCTGGGTGCGTAACGGTATAGGAATGACTTTTTCCACCGCGAATTCCGCGACCTATGGAAGGTTTAAGATGGTCTTGAACGAAAAGGATATAGTATGTGAGTGCTAGATTTTTTTACAAGTCCAGTACCGAATCACTGGGGTTTCGGTTTTTCTGGACCTGGACCTAAACGTTTTTACAAGTCCAGAACCGGTCCGGCGTACCGGTACGCATCCCTAGGCAGAAGTATGCAGAAAAGGTATGGTGTCATCTTTACCTGCATGACCAGCCGAGCAGTACATCTGGAGGTGGCCTGTTCTTTAACCACAGACTCTTGCATCAATGCTATCAGACGTTTTTTGTGTCGAAGAGGCCCGGCGCAACACATGAGGTCCGATCATGGTACTAACCTTGTAGGTGCAGAGAGAGAGCTGAGAGAAGCACTTCAAGCCATAGATAACAGAAAGATCCAACAAACTCTAAGGAAGGAGGGAGTTCAGTGGAGCTTCAATCCCCCCACTGCCTCTCACCATGGTGGGTTCTGGGAACGCCTCATCCGAATGGTAAGGCATGTCTTATGTTCAGTACTGAAGCAGCAAACTTTAGATGATGAAGGCCTAACCACTGTTTTCTGTGAAGTTGAGGCAATTCTCAACAGCCGGCCTATAACAAGAGTATCTGATGACCCTCAAGATTTAGAAGCCTTAACTCCCAATCACATACTTCTGTACAGAACTAACCCACTTCTGCCCCCTGGAGTCTTCAAGTTCTGACCTTTACCACAGAAGACGCTGGAGACAGGTCCAGTATATTGCTGAGCTCTTCTGGAAGAGATGGCTGCTAGAATACCTCCCTCTCCTCCAGGAAAGACAAAAGTGGTCAAGAACCACTGCATTGCACTAATAGCAGATAACAACGCTCCTCGCAGCTCTTGGCTACTGGGAAGAGTCTTAGAGGCCAAGCCTGATGCCAGAGGCCATGTCCGTGTGGTGAAGCTGCAAACAACGACAAGTGTACTGGAGAGGCCAGTGTCCAAAATCTGCTTACTGCTCGAGGGTGATGACATTTCCTGTAAGGTAAAATCCTGAGAGTTCAAGATAAGTGTATTTATTCACTTTGAGTTTATAGTTTGAGATTATTTTATGATTGCCAAATGATTGAAAATATGTAAACTGCAAAGAGAAATGGCTCCTTTGTAATTTAAATAATTGTCTTGCCTCTACAAACCCAATTAGGGGCCGGTATGTAGGAGCCAAATGAACTTTTATGTTGATTCTTATGTTATCCCCTTATTAGTGTGTGTGTGTGTGTGTGTGTGTGACACTATGGCCGTAGGTATTTGCCCCACCTAGAGGACACCTGAACACACCTGAGAGGCTGAAGGTGGAGCCCAAGGGGGATAGGCCTTAAAAGCCAGGAGCCACAGCATCTGGGCGTGGCTGAGGAAGGCAACAGTTTTTTGACCGTGTGCCAGGACGTTAACAAAGGAGAACTGTGCTTTGCAAAAGACTTTTTAGTTTAATATCTTTATTTTATAACAACTTGTTATCCACCATTCTACAATAAACGGTCAAAGGGACCAACTGGACTCACCTCTACTTCTCATCTTTTCTACACGCGTCAGAACTAAATCCAACTCAGCCGCCAGTGGTAGTAAAATAGGAATTGCTGCTACAAATAGCTTTGTCTTCTTTCAGAGATCTGTGCTGAAATTGTAGCTGTGTGTACTGGTGATGGATGTTGAAGAGGTGCTTGCACACTTTGGTTTTCATTTCTCTCCAAAAATCTTCCAAAAGGTGCTATGGGCCGCCCTTTAGTCCACACAACACATTTATTTCAAAATGATGGGATTGAACTACTTACCATTTCATTTTGTCACTACCGAAATGATCATGTCACTACCGAAACTTTACCGTATGTTTCGGTAGTGACTGTTTCGGTAGTGACAATTCTAGCTAACTTTGAGCATAACTAAAGAATGGTAGCATCACATGGCTAGTGTTCACGTCTTTGAAGAGGTGTTCACACATAAAAACATTATACTTTGCATAAAACCCCAAAAAGATTACTAAATTGAAGAGAATATGTGTTGGGTAATGACAGTTCTTAAGGTTACACGTATATTTTCAGACTTTGGAACACACATCAAAACTATGGGATTTAGCTACTTACCATTGTACGGCTCACGGCTATCTCCATTGCCCTCTTGAAAGTGAGCCCGCCTTGGTCAGCAATCTTTTCTGTATTGCCTCTGTGTTCAATCCACATACGAGCCTGTCTCTGAGAGCGTCATGCAAGTATGCTCCAAACTCGCAGTGTTCTGACAACTTTTTAATGATTGCTATGTACTGTGTGTGATTTCCCCTCGTGTTGGTACCATTTATGAAAACGATATCTTTCGGCAATTACAGGCGGCTTCGGAGAAAAATGTCCTTGCAAAGCATCCACAATATCCTTATAGTCCTTTTCTCCATGCTTATCCGGAGCTATAAGGCTACGTAAAAGTCCATAGGTTTTAGCACCTACTGCACTAAGTAGAACAACAACTTTTTTTGTCTTAATCAATTTCATTTGCCGAAACAAAATGTTCAAACCTTTCCACGTAGGTAGCCCATTGATTCGTCAAATGCGTCGATATGACCAATGAATCCCCATGAAGCCATGTTAGCAATCGTCCTCTCTTGCTAGTTGACGCGCTCAATAGCGTTTGTAAGCAACTCTTCCTTCACGGCAAAACTTCACTTTTCACTCTCCACTCACATTCAAAACTGCGGCCGAAAACAATGCATGTAAACTATAGAGCATCCTCGTTGCCAATTAATGTTATGTTTTCGTGGTTTCCACTTAAGAGTACCTTATTAATGTGAAGTAAAAACGGACATGTCTTAATGGCTTGAACTGTAATAGTTTACTGAAACAAGAATGGGTGAGCTACATACGAGTCACTGTATCGTTGGCGGCACAGCGCTGACTAGTGGTGCGGATACAACATAGTCAAGACATCACATCACATAACCCTTGCTTGTGTTAAAGGCACCCAGTGCAACATTAGGGCATCAAAATGGAAATATTCTGGATAAGACAATCTTTATGAAATTGACATTTACTTCACCATATTAGCACATTTGCATCATTATTTGATACTTTGGGCGTTAAAAAGAGCGCTAAAACTAGCCGCAAGAGCGTAGCCCTTTATTTATTGGTGCCACCAATAAATAAAGCAGGATTCCAGTCAATGAAAAAAAAACGGCCTCTCCCCACCGGCGATTGTTGTTGTTTATGATTTTCTATCAGTTCTCACCACACAATGACGTCTCATCTTTGCTCCTTGAATGTCGATATCTAATGGTATGGAGTTATTGAAACTTACTGTAAAAAAGACATGAAAATTGAATGTTTATTTTTCGAGTCTCAAGCCTATAAAGTTGCACTGGGTGCCTTTAAGTTACCTTTTTGAAACTTCCGTCTATAATAAAAATATTTTCACATCAGATTTGCTCATTGGAATACTCACACCGCAGGAACCATCATCCCTAGAGGAGTGCCGAATTTACAGGATCACAGCCATTTCCTGTATCTTCTGCTCTGCTGCTTCCCACTTGGCTAGGGACAGGTGGCGAGGGCAGAGACGGATGTGTACTAGACCAGACTGGCACATGTGTAGTCTTCATTTCTGGCAGTGAAGATGTTAGTGAACTGATCCAGAAGCTTTCCTAGCGTGACTGGCTCTTTTCCAGCCCATCATGGCTCTGCTGGTACAGCTCCTCAATAGCATGCCTTGTCTCAGCTGTTGATTGCAGGCCTGTGCATGTGGTCTCTAGAAGGGGCTCTCTGGTGCGGCTGCTGCTGGCTGTGGAGACTGCTGCTTGGATGCGAAGATTCTTCCTCTGGATTTGGTGGTGGTGATGTGAAGATTCTCTGGATGAACACCAGGCCCTGGGCAGCTCTCCTCTACCAATGGCAAGCTGACTTCCCTGCAGTGGCTAGCGATGATACAGTGGCTATAGCGATGATACAGTGGCTCTCTGTTTCCCTACTGGCAATGGATGAGGATGACAGTCCACCCTCTGTGTCGCCTTCATTCAGTTTGCTGTGGCTTAGGAGTAGGATCACAAGGCACAAGAGGGTGCAACATGCCCAGCCTCCCTACACCGGTAACATCGCTCTGACTGGCTCGCTGCCATATGCTGCCAGACTGATGCTGCAGGGGTTTCACTTCTGCCTGGGTTGCCTCCATCTCCTCCTTGCTCTCACTAAGCTCAGCTTGTCTTACATGATGTTTTGGCCCAGAAGAACATATGATTTGCTCCACCTGCTCAGCCTCACCTAGGGCTGCAACCAGAGAGCTATGGGAGGTTATAGGCGGATATGCTCCTTTAGCTGCTGTGGCTGCAAACCACAGACGAAAGCATTTAGTGTGAACCCCTCTTGTTGGTCATCACAGCTCCAGCGAGCTTAAAGGCGCCCACGCTCTCGCCTTCACTTCTCCGGCAAGTGGCAAGCTTATCCCGGACATTATCCACAAACACCTTAAATACCTTTAATGGCGGGCCAGCTTGCTTGATCTCCTGGAGACAGATCCACTAACACTTGGAGTACCTCGGCTCATAGAGGGGGGCCCATATGGGCTGGGCAAAGGGGTAGAAATACAAAAAGAAGCACAGGGGGGCTTGCGGCAGAAGGGGAGGGAGGGGAAGGGAGACAATCAGAAAAATGGCAGAGGACATCATACATGTATCAGGATAAGCATGCTAGCATACATGTGGTAAATGTACACAATATAATATTTAAAGTGGATAAAGTGGGGGAAAAGCATCCAAGTATCGTAGAACAGCTTAGTGGGTATACAATGTGCTTGTAATGTTACTATTACAAGGGCAGATAGACCAATGAAACAGAAATCTATGTCAATGGTAGTTATTATTTACATTGCAGGTAAAGGCTAGCACAGAGTATGAGGTAGAATAAGCGCATTACATTGTGGCCGGGGTGCTCAGGTGAAGACCGAGGTTTACTGCAAGCATAGGTGGAGATCCCGCCTACCATAAAGTTGTCCCCCCCAACAAACATTGTTGCCTACGCCACTCGGCCTGGCGGCCTCGGTGGCTACGGCCGAACACCACCCGTGGGATTATCCCTTACCTACCCCACTCCCACTCGTGCTATATTGCTTAAGTATAGGTCTACATCTCAGTGCCTCCCCAGATTAGTTAAATTAACTAAAAATAATGTAATTTTTTCCTTTGGTCCATGAACAATGCTGGTATTGCCGACATGGCGCGACAGTGGTACAGTCGGTTGAGAGGTTGTTTAATAATCAGAAGGTTGATAGTTCGATTCCCTGTCGAAACAAGTTTTATAACTTATTTTGAGCATCAAGGTCTCTTGAACTCACAACCTTATTTGTCTGTGAGTAGATATTTCGTGTCAGTGTATTCAATGCCGTTTAGATCATTCAAAAGAATTCTCTTCCAAATTCTTTTTGTAAATGGGATAAAACAATTCGGTATTTAGCAGTTTATGCAAGCTCTCGTGAAAGCAATTTTTTCATGTCTCCCCCCCCCCACCCCGGAATTACTCTCTTAAATGTTACCATGTATTGTCCCCCCCTTCAATGAAATGGGATCTGGTGCTGACAAGGCAAGCCACTCACTACCCCCCTGACCTGAGTCACTGAACTTTGGTCTCTATATTCAGTACAAAATGAAAGGCTACTGTCTTTTACTCTCATGGCTTCAACTTTAAAGAGGCTTAGGTGATCTTAATTATGTGCAATTAGATGTGATTTTACCAATACTTGATATAATGAAATACTTGAAGAAATTAAAATAGACACATATTAAAAATGTTTATTGGTGAAATATGAAAATAGAATGATAACTAAATGGATTTACTGAAAATGAATGCTATTTTTTTTTTAATTAATGTGGCAAATACTGTATGTCAATTTAAAAGAAATTAAATAACAAGCTAAAAATATTCAGCCAGGTCCTAGTTTGTGCTCCTATCCCAACCAATCATCTGTTTCTTCAGGAGTTTATTGCTGGTGGTGTACATCTGAGTAGAGTTGTGAAGATCCAGGTTCCTGTCCGCTTTTTCATTCTGTCGCAAAATGTAGGCTAGCTGGGTTTGGCTTGCAGTTTCTTTCTCTTGTACTTTCCTTTTTATCTTTTTCTGTTTCTTTTCTTTTTCCCATTCAAGCCAGGTTCCCTCTAGTTCTTGTCTAGTTACCTCTTGGTCCAGTAGGCTCTTGCGCTTCTCCTGTTCTCGCTTGGCCCGGTTTTGAAAACCTCCGAAAACTACAGAGAGAAAAGAACTCTTAAAGTTAACTAAAGTAACCGGTACATTTAAAACAAGATCACACAACAACATGAAGGCACAATATTTAGATGTGGATCTTGGGAAAGATCTCAGACAGAACATGTACAGATTTATTGGGTACTTACGGTGAAAGGTTAATTTATCCCCTTCCTCCTCTTCCCTCTTGATAGTCTTTTCAATTTTTGTCTCATTTCTCTCTTTCACCTTTTGATTGACCCATCTAAGTAATCTCCTTCTCATACTCTTATCTTGGGCCACAGTCCCATCCTGTGTTTGATGATCTTCACTCCCGCCATCATCGGTTTCTGTCAATATCCCCTCCTCCTCCTGTTGTTCCATCTCTGTCTGTCCCTCCTTTTCTTCATCTTGTCTCTTTCTTGCCATTTCTTCTTTTTCTCTCTGACTCTGAACTTCCTGTTCTCTGTCTCTTTCCAATTCCAGTTCTCTGTCTCTTTCCAATTCCAGTTCTCTCTCTCGTTCCATTTCCAGTTCTCGCTCTTGTTCCACTTCCAGTTCCCTCTGTCTTTCCAATTTTTTCTGTTTTTCTAATTCTAGTTGGTGTTGCATTTCCATCTCCTGTTTCTCTATTTCCTTCTGTCGCTCAGTCTCTTGCTGCCTCACCCTCTCACGCCTCATTTCATCTTCAATTTCTTGCTCTCTTTTATTTCTCTCTTCCATCCTCCTTGTCTCTTCTTCCCATTTTTCCTCCAGCTGCTGTCGTCGTTCATCCTCTTTCTTGATGGCCAGCTCTTCCTGGAGCTTGCGCCATTCCTCTGGGTGGTCACACCAGTATCTCTCCTCTTCATCTGTCTTTCTCTTCTCCTCTCTCCTTTTAAGCTCTTCTTTCCATGCCTCTTGTGCCTTTCTTTGCCTCTCACCTGCATTTCTCCTTGCCTCTCTCTGTTTCTCCTTCTCTTTCTCCAAAAGTATTTGCCATTTAGATTTGAAAGGCTGTACAGAATGTATTCCCTGTGCACTAGTTTTTTCATCACTTTGTAGCTGCTTCTGATGTTTTTTTCTTTCTGCCTCCTGCATTCTCTCTTCCTCTCTCTTGGCTTCTTCCTCCATTCGTCTACTATCTGCCTCTTTCCTTTGTTTCTCTTCTCGTTCACATCTCTCTTTCCACTCATTCTCCATTTGCTGACCAGTTGCCTTCCACTTTGCCTCCATTTGTTGCAGCTCAGGCTCATTTTTTTCTTTCACGCTTTCAGTTTCCTTGAGTTGCTCTGCCTCTGCTGTCTTTTGCAACCCCATTTCCCATTTTAGCTCAATCTCTTGTTGTCTCTCCTCAATATGCCTCAGTCTTTTATCTTCTTTTCTCTTCATCTCCAACTCTTTCTGTCCCATCTCTCGTTCTTTCTCCTCCATCTCCATTTGTTGGGTCTCCAGGAGTCTATCATTCTCTTTTTGTTTTTTCTTTTCAGTTTGAAGATGCTTTTGAAGTTTTTCTCTTTCTACCCCTTGCAATCTCTCTTCCTCTCTCTTGGCTTCTTCCACCATTTGTCTACTCTCTGCCTCTATCCTTTGTTTCTCCATTTGTTCACACCTCTCTTTCCACTCATTCTCCTTTTGTTGAGCAATTTCCTTCCACTTTTCCTCCATTCGTCGCAGTTCTGACTCATTTTTTTCTTTCATGCTTCTCTCAGTTTCCTTGAGTTTCTCTGCCTTTGCTGCCTTTTGTAACTCCATTTCTTGTTTTAGCTCAATCTCTCTTTGTCTTTCCTCAATATGCCTCAGTCTTTTATCTTTTTTTCTCTTCATCTCCAACTCTTTCTGTCCCATCTCTCGTTCTCTCTCCTCCATCTCCATTTTTTGGGTCTCCAGGAGTCTATCATTCTCTTTTTGTTTTTCCTTTTCAGTTTGAAGATGCTTTTGAAGTTTTTCTCTTTCTACCCCTTGCAATCTCTCTTCCTCTCTCTTGGCTTCTTCAACCATCCATCCACTCTCTGCCTCTATCCTTTGTTTCTCCATTTGTTCACATCTCTCTTTCCACTCATTCTCCTTTTGTTGAGCAATTTCCTTCCACTTTTCCTCCATTCGTCGCAGTTCTGACTCATTTTTTTCTTTCATGCTTCTCTCAGTTTCTTTGAGTTTCTCTGCCTCTGCTGCCTTTTGTAACTCCATTTCTTGTTTTTCCTCATTTTCTCTTTTTCTCTCCTCAATATGACTCAGTCTTTTCTTGTCTTTTCTCTCCAGCTCTAACTTTTTCTGTTCTATCTCCCTTTGTGTCTCCTCTGACTCCCTTTTTTGGGTCTCCAGGAGTTTATCATTCTCTTTTTGTTTTTCCTTTTCAGTTTGAAGATGCTTTAGAAGTTTTTCTCTTTCTACCTCTTGCAATCTCTCTTCCTCTCTCTTGGCTTCTTCCACCATCCATCCACTCTCTGCCTCTATCCTTTGTTTCTCCATTTGTTCACATCTCTCTTTCCACTCATTCTCCTTTTGCTGGGCAATTTTTTCCCACTTTTCCTCCATTTTCCGCAGCTCAGACTCATTTGTTTCTTTCATGCTTCTCTTGAGTTTCTCTGCCTCTGCTGCCTTTTGTAAGTCCATTTCCCGTTTTTGCTCAATCTCTCTTTGTCGTTCCTCAGTATGCCGTACTCTTTTCTCTTCTTTTCTCTCCATCTCCAACTTTTTCTGTTCCATCTCCCTTTGTGTCTCCTCTATCTCCCTTTTTTGGATCTCCAGAAGCCTTTCTCTCTCTTTGTTTTTTCCCTCTTCGATTTGAATTTGCCTTTGTAGTTTCTCCCTCTCCAATTCTTGCAATCTCTCTTCCCCTTTTTTAGCTTCGGTTTCTGCCTCCTCTTTTTGTTTTTCAATCTCTCTGCATCTCTCCTTCCACTCACCTTCCTTTTGCTGGGCTACTGCTGTCAACTTATCCTCTATTTGTTTTAGAGTAGCGATGTTTGTCTCTTGTATGTTTCTTTCAAATTCCTTGAGTTTCTCCTCCATCTCTGCCTCAACAACTTTCTGTAACTCAAGGTCTCTTTGTTTTTCCTGAATTTGGCTTTGCCTCAGTCTCTTCTCTTCTTTTCTCTCTTTGTCCAGCTTTCTCTTCTCCATCTCTCTTTGTCTCTCTGCATTATCTTTTCTTTCTACCTCTCTTTGTTCTTCCATTTCAAACTGCATTTGCCGTTCTTTTCTCCTTTGCTCTTGTAATATCTCTTTTTCTTTAATGGCATATTTTGCTGCTTCTTCACGCTGTTTTTCTATCACTCTGCATCTTTCTTTCCATTCCTCTTCCTTCTGTTGGTCTGTTTTTGTCCTGTTTTCCTCCATTTGTTTTAGTTCAGTCTGATTTTTTTCTGTCATCTTTCTCTCGATTTCTTTGAGTTTCTCCCCTTTTTCTGCTACTGCAGCTTTCTGTAATTCCAGTTGCTGTTTCTCCTCCATCTTCCTTTGTTTGCTCTCCTTCCTCTGTATCTTTAAGAATCTCTCTCTCTCTATCTGTAGCTCCTTTTTCATTTGTATCTGCCTTTGTTGTTCCTCTCTTTCTAACTCTTGCAATCTCACTCTCTCTTCATTGTTCTCTCTCTCTGCCTTTTCTCTCTGTTTTTCAATCTCTTTACACCTCTCGTCCCACTCATCTTCCTTCTGCTGAGCCAGTACTCTCCATTTCTCCTCCATTTCTTGCAGCTCACTTTGGCTTTTCTCTTTCAGGAGTTGCTCCATTTCGTTGAGTTTCTTTTCCATGTCAGGTTCAGCAAATTTCTGCAACCCCAGGGCTCTTTTCGTCTCCTCCATCTCCACCCTCTGAACCTCTAGAAGTCTTTCTTTCTCTCTTTCTTTTTCCTCTTTCATTTTTATCTGTCTTTGCCATTCTGTTCTCTCCAGTTCTTGTAATCTGTTGTGCTCTTCCTTGTTCTGTCTCTCTGCCTTTTCTCTCTTTTTTTCAATCTCTTTACACCTCTTGTCCCATTCATCTTCCTTCTGCTGAGCCAGTACTCTCCATTTCTCCTCCATTTGTTGCAGCTCACTTTGGTTTTTCTCTTTCATCTTTTGCTCCCTTTCCTGGAGTTTATTTTCCATCTCAGATTCTTTCATTTTCTGCAAATCCAGTTCTCTTTTTGTCTCCTCCATCTCCCTTCTTTGGACCTCTAGAAGACGTTCGCTCTCTCTTTGCTTCTGTTCCTCCATTTGTATCTGCCTTTGACATTCTGCTCTCTCCAGCTCTTTCAACCTCTCCTCTTTCTTGGCTTTTCTTTCCAGCTTTTCTTTCTGTTTTTCTATCTCTTTAATGTTATTGTTCAACTCCTCCAGCTGCTTCAGCTCCATCTCCCTCCGTCTCTCCTCTTTCTCCCTCAGTTCCATTTCTCCCTTCTTCTTGATCTCTGTCTCCATCTCTTTCAGAGGCTCCATCTCCCTCTCTTTCTCCTGCCTCTGCTCCTCTATTTTTTGCTGCCTTCCATTCAAACATTGGTCCAGTTCTTTTTGTTTTTGTTGGAGCTTTCTTTCCATCTCTCTCTGTTGTTTTTCTTCCATTTGTTTTTCCAGTGTCTTCTGTTTCTCTTCCCATTGCTTCTTCAGTTCTTCCTGTCTCATAATCACTTCCAATCTTTCAACGCCTTGCTGTCGTGCTTTTTCTTTTTCCAAGTAAATCAATCTGTCTATCTCTTTTTGCCTTTCTTTCTCTCTCTCTTGCTCCTGTAGCTGCTCCATCTCTCTCTGCTTCTGTTTTTGAAGTCGTTCCATCTCTTTCTGTATACCTTTGTCTTTTTCCAACTCTGAATGTCCCTCTGATGCCGTCAGTTGCTCGATCTGTCTCTTTCTCTCCTCTCTCTCCATTTGTTTCAGTCTCTCTGTCTTTTGTTGCCCTATCTTTTCTCTCTCCAGGTTTTTCAACCAGTTCATCTCCATTTGTTCTTTATCGATAACTTCAGTTGTTGACCTTAGCTCAATTCGCTCTCTCTCCTTTTGTCTCTCTAACTCTAGTATTCTTTTCTCAGTCTGTTTCAGTCTTTCCATCATTAGCTTTTTCTCCTTAGCTCGCTCAATCTCTCTCATCCTCTCAATCTCCACCTGCAATATTATTTTTAATTGATTAATGGACATGCATACAACTGGATGAAACAGACTAAACCATTTGATATATGATCAGTCTCTACATACAGGTATGACCATACTAGATTGAGATTGAGTTTGGCTATGTGTCCAAGTTTACAATGACTTGTGGAGGTTAGATTAGGTCTTGGGCCTGTTCTGTTCCACCACATGCTACATTATCTGCAATGTGCTTAGCATATTGTTCCTATTTTGAGATAATTTCACTGGCTTCCTGTACGTCATCAAGATTTTAAATGATGATCTTCTCAAGAACATTTAATAGCCTCGGGTCTAAATGTGCTGTCCATGCTATGCAGACAGATAGAACTCTTCTACAATCTGGGCCTGGTCTATTGGTAATTACCAGATGACATCAAACGAGACCCAGCAGTCCAAAATACAGATTTAGATCATACAGGCTGATATATTTTCTATTATCTACAACTATGTCTTTCTTGTGAGAACCTGTGCCATGTTTAAGTGACACTAACCGTCTTCCTGTCAAGTGCACATCCATAAGATTGGCCAGTGCTCCACGGTCCTGCCCACTCGGATCTAACCAATTTTTCAATATCTCTCGTGAAAGCGGCCCCTCTTTCTTCCTGCTCCCTCCTTCTCTCTCGCTCTTGCCTCTGCTGTATTTGCAGCTTTTCTGTTTTTTGTCTCTCCAGGGCCCTTCTTTTCTTGTTTTGGTAGTGAATTTCAGCTTTCCGTAGCCTCTCCAACTCCATCCGAGCCTGTTTGTATGATATTGTAAGATAAGATAACACTATTAATCCTGAGGTGGGGGAATCTCAGCGGCAAAAAACAGATGTCACAGAAAGCACACACATAAAAACACATCCAAATGTATAAAAATAAAAAAAAAAACAACAAATGCGCAAAAACAACTTCACATGTTCTGCAAAAAGGTATGATAGTGAGCAATACACAAATGAGCAAAAACAGGTTCAGGGACTGACAGTTATTAAAGCGTCCAAAGTACAGTGTGTATATAAGTTAAATTCTAAAGTGTCCTTTACCATGTCGTGCAGTCTCTTGTCCGTTCCTGACACCTCCTGGATGATTTGGATTAATTTTTCGATGTCATGGTACAACTCCTGCTCCTGCTGTATGGCCAGGTCTCTCTGCCTCTCTGCCTTCTGCTTGGCCTTGATGTTCATCTGCTGCTGTCTTCTCTCTTCCACTCCCTCTTGCTCTCCCCTCGCCCGCTGAAGTCTCTTCAACTCTCTCTTCCTCTCCAGCCCTCTCTCCCTCTCCACATCACAGTGTCTTTTGTCCTGCTTAAGTCTGTCCATCTCTTGTCCACTTCTTGCTTTCTTGGCTTTCAGCTCCATTTCCCATACACTCTCTGTTGTGTATGTATTTGACACAGAAACATTTCTGGTCTCAGACTCCTCCGAGTCTTGGACGTAGACTCCATCTAGCCTCAAGTTGACCTCTCTCACAAACTCCTTTAGCTCCTTCCTAGCTTGTCTTTTCCTCTCTTCTAAGCTGATATCCATCTCGTTCTGCTTAGCATGTGCCACCAGCTGACTAGCCCTCTTGTCCTCAACCTCTTGTTCCTCCATCATTCTCAGACCAGTCTGGTCCTCTCTCCTTACCCTCCTCACTTGTCTTTTCCTCTTTTCTAAGCTCATATCCATCTCGTTCTGCTCAGCATGTGCCACCACCTGACTAGCCCTCTTGTCCTCAACCTCTTGTTCCTCCATCATTCTCAGACCAGTCTGGTCCTCTCTCCTTACCCTCCTCACTTGTCTTTTCCTCTTTTCTAAGCTGATATCCATCTCGTTCTGCTTAGCATGTGCCACCAGCTGACTAGCCCTCTTGTCCTCAACCTCTTGTTCCTCCATTATTCTCAGATGTTTATCGATGCATGCTTGTAGACGTTCCCATCCTTGGCGCCGTATCTCATCCTGCTTTTGCCATCGTGCCCGTTGTTCCTCAGTTATGGGAGCATGGAGATCTGTTGTGCTGAGCTCTCCATGTTCCTCAGTCTGGTCCTCTCTCCTTACCCTCGTCATCTTTGGCTTTAAAGCCTTCAAAAGGCAAACACATCAACTTTAAAATAGTGCGCAATTATCACAAGTAAACAGCAGTTTATTTAACAGATGTTTTCTTCTTTGAATAAACTATTTTTGCTACCATACAGCATTCCATTATACAGTATTATTTTCTAATCATAAGTATTGTAAGTAAACTTGCATTAATAATATACTGAAGACTTATTGACTGGCATTATATAGCTCTGCATACCTTCTTAGGCTTTGATGCCTGCCTCGATGCGTTGTTAGCACCACTGCTAGTGGTTTTCTCCGTCATCTCCTGATCGACCATATATCTGGTCTGGGATTTACAGTGTTAGGGGGGGGAAACCCCACAGTCTGTCAGCTTTCAGGTCTTCCTATATATAACAAGACAGACATACATATCAAATGTGAAATTTTACACATTAATTTAAGCCTGATTAATCCATTACTAGATGTCCCAGGTTAGTTTGATCCAATTATAAGGAAGTAACAACATTCCAAACAAAAATAGTCTTGCCTGCCTTTATAGTCCTTATAGTGACAAAAGTTAGCCTTCTTTTCAACAAATCTATCACCATTAAGTTTATCTTTCCATTGCAGACACAATTTACATAATAATGTCAATTTTAAAAAGAAATTTACCATAAGGTAAGTTGAGACCAAAAGTAGTTTTTTTTTAAACAAAATGAAAAATAACTTACCTGAAAGGGGACTCGATAGTTTTTACAAGATATATGAAAATCTGCTCCTTAAAAGTTTATGTGTGTACTCTCAACCTCTTGCTCATACAAGTGACAACCTGTCCAAGCAAAGAAACCAAGGTTCTACTTTAAAATTCTAGAGCCTATCACTGTGACATCAGTGTTCCATTTACCAGCTGTCACTGACATCATTAGATAAAGTTATGACACAAAGGCACATACTTTTGAGCTGTCAGTATTGTTTTCAGTGAACACTCTTGAGTGTTATATTTTCCTTATTTGACACTAGAACTACATCAATCAATTTCAAATATCACTCTGATTTGAGATTTTACTGAATTGGGCATGGAATATATCTGTAAGGCTTACAGAACACTGTAGATATCATATAGTTAACTAATCGCCAACACTGTAAGCCATATCAACTAGAGGTGATGATTTGATATTCTATCACGATATTT
Organism: Sprattus sprattus; assembly: GCF_963457725.1. Lineage (NCBI taxonomy): Eukaryota > Metazoa > Chordata > Actinopteri > Clupeiformes > Clupeidae > Sprattus > Sprattus sprattus. The sequence goes on along the minus strand of NC_137908.1, from coordinate 16,598,559 downwards.
TGGCCATATTCTGATATTATTATACTTCTTTACATTTTACGTACTAGTAACCAAATAATAAGCAAACAAATGTAGAGTCCGGCAGTCATTATCGGACAATAAATCTAGCTGTGTGTCAAAGGCAAAGTTGAATTGCGAATTCTGTGGGCAATAAATGAAATCATTATAAATACATTTGTTTTATAAAATAAAATAATTCAGATTTTTGCTGAAATTTTATTCAGTTTTCTTCTTTGTTTTGTTTGTTTGCAGCCTTGTTACCAACTAAACAAAATTGGCGCAGTTCAGCATTTGTTTTGAATTGTGCATGTATGAAGGAAAAATATAGATTAAGGTGTTGATGAAGACATTATCCCACTATAACTGCTGTATATGTAAGTCATGTGCTATCAATGAGACAAAGTGATCCAAAAATGCAACAATAACAAACACCTTTATCCAAAGAGCATCTTGCATTGGCCGGGAAGATGAGCTTATGCTGCCACCTAGGGGACATTCCTAACAAGACAGAGATAACATACCCCAACTACTACACGTTTTAGGGGTTTAATCAATGCTAGGAGAGACATTAATGCTAAATTAGGGAATTCCCCACAGCCTGGAGGTTACTGTTATGGGGCCTGCCATGAAAAGTTGTAAACCACTGGCTTACCCCAACAACACGGCGTTGTTTTTTTTTTTTTTTGCAATTTTAAGGTCACAGATAAAACTGTCTTGACTGTACGTTTGTCCAGCCCATAGTGTGCAGCCTTCTCAGACTTGAAATAATTCAAAGAGTTTTCTGTGAAGGCGAGTTCACGGAAAATAAGCAACATCAAGGGTCAATATTTCGTATAAGTATGCTAAGAGTAATAATCAAGGCAAATTGGCAAAAAGTAAAACGATTTTCATTTGGCTTTTGACTGCAGTAATATGTTGTTCCTTCGCAAAGGCATGCAAGCCTACCCTACCTCTACATACCGTAAATATAACCTAAATACAGACAAAAGGAGGTTTGTACTCTGCAACAAGCGTTCGACATTCATTGGCTCGAACAAGGAGAGCAAGGGAGTGCACAAAGTCTCCTGATGTCTTGTCAAGTTGGTGAGAAACTTGATGCAATTTGAGAAGACTCTGCCACGTAGGTCCCACTTCCTGGTGTCCAGATGCAGTCGATACAGCTGCAATGACCGCAACATAGCAGGTTAAACATGCTTGTTTACAGCGAGGAATCTAGGTAAGGCCGATATGCAGTTCATATGGTCGCCTCGTGATTATTTATGAGCTTTTCGAATCTTTTTTATTATTATTACCAGGATAAACGAAAATCAAGAATACCAGTTGTCTGGGAATTCCAAGAAATCAGACTATTGTAGCCTAAACTATTCAGAGAATGGTATTTTTCACGACTGGTTTAGAAGCCAGAATTCGTCTAAAAAGTTTGGGTGATCGTTGATTTGATTGTCCTCCATTATAAATAGAGGCTACTAGGTTACGGTTAGACACAACCATAAGTATATTAGCTTGCTTTGTTTGGAATCTTGATAACGGGCAACTCGTATTAGGTGCCAGAAAGGCGCACAATCCGCTAACCTGACACTAACGGATAAGCCTTCTTAAATTGTAGAAGTAGAGTGCCACGAACATTTCTATGGCTTTACATTTTTACAGGAGGTCAAATGTTTCACTTGTATAAACAACGCTACACAAAATTGTATTGGTCGTTAACAGATTAAAACAGACTAGTCTACTGTGAAATTCTCCATATAGAATAGGGTTAGTTGAGTAAAATACAGGCTATGTCAAATATATTTGCTGAAGAGCTTGCTTTTGAAATATGGCGATGTGGGCTCATTTATTGCGTGCAAACATGGCCCTCAAGTGATCTCAAGTAGACTTGTCTAATGAAATCATGAGCATCAACAAGCCCGTGTCGTCATGGATACAGACCGTTCTGGATACAATCGTCTTCATTTCCCAGGATGACCTCAGATGCAGGACATAGATTCAATGAAGATTGGCATCACACAGCAACAGTTTCGCAGATCACATTGATTAAAAAAAAAAAATTGCGATTCTGACATTACATATTTAGATTAGAAATTGTTTCAATTATTGGTCAATTTGTCAGATTGTCAGCACCGGATTGACTGGATTTGTGGGATCCCCAATAAAGATAGGCTATGATCAATTCTAAGATCCAAGTGCACAGCTGAGCAACCGCATCTTCAAAAATGGGTGAGACATTTATTGTTATCTGTGTGCTGTTTTTTTTGTAACATGTCTAATGACAAAATATTTTGTTATTATGCATATTTGAGCAGTAAGCTACTAAGAATGTGAAAATGTCCTCAGCAAATCTTTCAGAATCTTTATTGTAGGTCCAGGCTTAGGCTATATTGATAAGATGTGCCACATTAACCATCAGTAGACCCTCAAATGTAGTGTGAGGTCGAAGTACTTTTTCCAGGTGGTGTTGCATGATGCTCATTATGTTTTTCCCTCTCAGGTTGCCCTACTCCACTGCTTGCGGCATCTGTGTCTACGTTGGGAGGGCTGGTATTTGGCTATGAGCTGGGTATCATCTCTGGAGCGCTGCTCCAGCTGCAGACCCAGTTCCAACTGGGCTGTGTACAGCAGGAGACCATAGTCAGTGCTCTGTTGATGGGAGCGTTCTGTGCCTCACTGGTCGGTGGTTGGCTAATCGATCAGCGAGGACGACGGAACTGTATTTTGCTAAGCTGTGTTTTGGTGATAGCAGGGACTGGCTTGCTGTCCACCGGCGGGTTCTTTGTCATCCTGGTGACTGGTCGTGCCATAACAGGCTTTGCCATTTGTATCTCCTCCATGTCATGCTGCATCTTTGTGTCCGAGATGGTGTCCCCCAAGCGCAGGGGTCTGATGGTGACTCTGTATGAGGTGGGTATCACTGTGGGAATCCTGGCTGCATATGCCTTCAACTACATCCTGTCCGATACTACTGAGGGGTGGAGGTATATGTTTGGTTTTGCCATGGTGCCCACAATGCTTCAACTGATATCAATCTGGTTCCTACGCTCAAAAGTGGCAACAACAGACAGCCAGTCAAGGGAAAGCCGAAGAGGACTAGTAGATATTGCAGAAGATGAAGTTTTAGTGGAGGACCACCAGGCAGACAGACAGCAGTACAGCACGTGGTATTTGTTTCAGAGTAAGGACAACATGCGGACACGGACATCCATTGGGCTGGGGCTAGTCCTGTTCCAACAGTTTACAGGGCAGCCCAATGTGCTTCTCTATGCTTCCACCATCTTCCATACGCTTGGCTTTCAGAGCACAGACTCGGCTGTTTTGGCCTCGCTTGGGCTTGGCATTGTTAAAGTAATCACAACTCTGGCCTCCATGGTTTGTGCAGACCGTGTTGGTCGACGACCACTGCTGATTGGTGGGAGTACAGTGATGGCTGTGGGCCTGTTGATCATCGGGTTTTTGAGTGGCAGTTCAGTGCTGGATCCCAGGAGCCCCTGCAGTTCACCTGCCAACGGCACACTTCTGACACATATTCCCACTAACATCAGGACGATTACTTATCCCAATGGAAGCCTGACCAGATCTCTGCCTGCATCAGGGACTCTGCAGCTATCAGCCCACCTCCATACCATCCCAGTTTCCACAGAGGCTCCAGGAGGATCCGATCATGAATCAGTGAACTGGGTGATATTAGTCAGCATGATGGCTATAGTGAGTGCTTACTCAGTTGGATTTGGACCAAGTAAGTGCACATTTAAAATCCACAGCTTAAGAAATAATTAGACATATTGAGACTCAAAATATTCGGGTATAATGCATTTGTTCATGCTGTAAATGGCATTTTAGTTCATTTTGTAAAAGTTCAGGCCTGTAGAATCTAATACAAAGGTTTTTACCAGTGATTGGTAATATAATTCAGAACACAGACAGTGGGTGTGTGTGTGTGTGTGCATAACATAACGACTTGTGTTGTGTGTTGTGCAAAGTGACTTGGCTGGTGCTGACTGAGATATTTCCAGCTGGAGTGCGAGGAAGGGCATTTGCCTTCATTAACTGCTTCAACTGGGCTGCCAATCTCATAGTGACCTTTTCCTTCCTCAATGTCATTGGTAAGTTTCCTTTAGAATCATGTGCTAATTTTCACAATTCAAACTTAAATACACTACAATATGAGACTATGGTAAGATTGGAACAGTGCTCAGACCTGTGTAGTTGTTCATGGATGTAACTGTTATGTATTGTGATTTCTCCATGGATTTACAGATGTAATAGGCATGTCTGGCATATTCCTACTGTATGGAGTGATTGCAGTGGCATCTACTGTTTTCATCTACTTCATGCTCCCTGAGACAAAAGGAAAGTCGCTTCAAGAGATTGACCGGGAGCTCTCTGAAAAAAGGTTCAGCATTTGGATTATTTTTACATTTATCTTTATAACAATGGGCCTCATTCTCAAACGCAGTTAAGAAGAATATAAGACAGGAATTTCTTCTGAACTCCACTTCCGGTGTCTTAGGAACAAATTTGGCATTTATGAAAGTTTTCTCATCTGGGATTTGTTCTGAACTTCAGAAGAAGTTCAGAACGCAAAATAACAGTAGTTATACGGCCAGAGTTTTCTTAAATGCAATTCCTCAAAAAACACAAGATGCCCCAAGTGGCCGCTCCGTGATAGAAGTGTTAAGGGCTCAATTTGTGAGAAACCGTTGGTGATTGCGTTCACATCAATTCTACAGACATCCTCGAATTTAAATAATTATAATAATAGAGAGAATATTTGTATCATTAACACGTTTCACATTTATAGTCATGATTTTACGATAAAATGATTAAAAGCCCTACAGGTCACAAACACTGCAAATGTAAGTGAATAAATAAATAAGCACTAAAATCACTCGTGTTGATATAGCAAAAGTATGGACACAACTACATCCTGCAACAGTACCTCTACCTCTGCACCAATGAAGCTAGATCTGCGTTTACTCAACCGGTGCCCGCTTTCCACTTTGACACGATTCCCTTTCGAGTTGCGTCACCTGGATTTGGTCGATTCCGACTGCACATGTCACTACGGTTGCGTCCCTTATAAGGAGCTAGCGGGGTGCACGAGAACGCGCTTTCAATTTAAGAAACCTCATTCGGGGTAGCACAGCTGAGAACACTTCAGGCGTTCATGAATCTGGCGGAGATCTTTTTCTTACGTTGATTTTTCAAAGTTCGTAAGAAACATTTCAGAAGAAATTTCAGAATATTTTCGAGAATGATGCCCAATGTGTGTATTTCACCAGTTCAGTCTGTTGGCCCATAATTAATTCCACAAACTGGTTTTCTGAACTGCTATTCATAGGATTTCAAATTTTTCAACAAATATTTTCACAATGAGTCACTCATCTGAGCTATTGAAAAGAGGATGAGGTTGATTGAAACTTGGATTTGATGCCACTGTGCTTAACAGTTCTCTGATTATCCTTTACTCTTTACGGCAGATTTCATGATCGATCTGACGGCTTCCGGACATCCTCACCAGCATATCAAAGGGTGTGTAGCATCTCAAACGCCAGTGTGTAGTTGTCTGCAGGCCACATCAAACCAACTGTCCCGCAGAGATGTATGAAAGCCCAGCAAGGTTGCCATAGTGATGTAAAGATGCAGCCGCCACTGTTGAAACCCATTTTGCATAATGTAATCGTGGAAACAAGGAAATGCTCTTTTCACATGGGCTGGCATTATATTGAAAACACGAGACCAATCAATTTTTTTGCCTTTACAAAAATGAATGTGCATATCCTTTCTCAATGAATAAGACTTTGGTATGGGAATTGTCCTGTAATGGGTTCTTTGACTAGGTTTTATGGTCACAGAACATGAAGACCAGATACTCCACTGAATATCTGGCTCTTAAACAATATATTCTGTGTAGTTACTGCTGACACTATTTGTGCTACTTGAATCAATTACACCCAAGTGGAGCTTGTCCAAATCACTGTATTCATATTTATAGCAAACATCCTTTCAAAAAATTATATACCAGTATTTGCTAACCTTAACTGGTGGACATTTGGTAACTAATCTGTCATTTGTTTACAAGACAATCAATCTTGACATCTGTTTTGTGTTACAGTGGCCTTAAGTTAAACATTACATGTGAGAGTGGCATATCCTTCATCGATACTGTGAAGTGTACCTACAATAATAAACAATAAAACCAGACATTTTAATAAACAAAACACTTGTTTATTTACACAATTATTCTCAAAGACTACTCCTCTACATTGGAACATAAAAATATATACAGTGATGTTAAGGACTCATACAACTTCATTATTTAAGTAGATGTATGCATGTATTCTGTAGGATTGTAAGGTTTTAAATGAAAAAAGTATGCATATTTATATGTACATTGAGTCTTCAGTTACAGTAACCTCTTGGGCACTATAAATGCAAGGAAAAATATTTCATCCCTTCAAGTTCAGTACGTCCTTAAGTATTCAAGTGTGAGCCAACAGGTGCACAGAACAAAGCCCTGACTAAATATTACAAAATGAAATACACTTTTTCTAGGTCTTGACAGCAGATGCAAGAGATACAGCATTTCAAGCTATATCCACCATAACAAAAGTATTACCTTTGTTTGCCTTCTCTCCCTCTCTTTAAAAAACAAACAAACAAACTAATATTCAACCCGTGAAGATTTCAAAAATATTCACCTTCAGCAAAAAAAAAAAAAAAAAGAGAGGATATTTTATACTTTTTCCAAGCATTTGAGTAAACTTTGGTTTTCATAAATTACTTGAATGAATTCAAGAGAGTGGAAAAGCAGCAGGTTGAAAACGTCTCTTTCAAACTGAACATTTAGCAGATGGCTACGCCAGGCAACCCAACTGATTGAACCGACAAGACAGCACGGCCGTTGCAACCCCTGGCAAACAGTGAGACCGTTCCAGCACTCAAGTCCCAAACCATAACTCATGAAATTAGGAATACAGGTCTCAAGTCGTCATTACAAAAACAAAGTCAGCAGAAAATGAGTATGATGTTTGGTATACAGGCTTTACATACGGCACAGGCAGAAGTGTTTTAAGGTCAAGTATATGTGATCAGGGCTGTCCCGCCCTCTGATTCAGCACAACAGCACCATTATCAAAACACTGTGGCGTCCACTCCACTAGGGAGCTGTTGCGCTAATACTGAGCTAAGAGCTGCATGTCGTGGCCAAAAGCTCCAGGTTGTCAGCATTAATCAGTCCCTTCCTCCATGTGTCTTTGCAAACATGCTACTTTTGGTCCGAACGACTTCTCGCTTCACGTCGTCTACGCTAAACTAAACTGTGATCTTGACACCTGTGAGACTGTGTTGATTTTCTTTTTCTTTTTTTCTGAACAGCTCATCTGTGGGTGTGTAACATCTTGTAGAACAGGAGCACAAACGTACATACACACGCACGCATGCAGCCGCCAGACACATTATTGTTGTTTGTCAAGCAACTTAAACCTTGAATCTCACACACACTCTCACACATACACAAATTATGTCTTCTGATTCAAAAAACTACCCCCAGACCCTCCTCCCAAAATGACCCAGGAAAAGAAAAGTGTCACCACAGCAGAGATTGGCATCCCCCTCCGGGGCAGCAGCTCAGGGGGGTTTGTAAGGGGCGGGTGGGTGGGAAGGACAGGGCGGCGCTCACTGGGGGACACCGGCCGCCGCTGGCACTGGGGTGCTCAGACTGTTGGCAGCGGCCAGGACAGGAGAGCCGGCCAGGGGACCCAGGGCAGTAGAGGCAGGCAGTGCAGCAATGCCTGAGCAGGGAGACAGTCTCAGTTAGCCGTGAAAAACACATTAGAGCATGCATTCCACCTCAGTGAACGCATAAGTCAGCAGTGTCTGTGGTCTCTAGAACTTTCCATGCATTGGAGGAATTCCATAGCGCTTTCGGCACCCACTTGGACATGGTGCCATGTAAATGCTAGATCTTATCCTGCTTTTTCTGGTCATTTTCCTTATAGATGTTTTGGTATTGCAGGCAAACACCATGTTCAGTTCAGTTGGAATGAAAAAGGAAGGGAGCATGGATCAAAAATCCATTCAGACACTGAAAGCTGAAAATATGACAAGCCAGATCTCAGGCCTGGCTGGCATACAAACACTATAGTCCACAGTTATCCATAAGTATACATGCATAATGTATACTATACATAAAAATGTGTCCAATAACAGTTTCCCACTCAATCCATGGAAGGCAGTGTTACTCTACAGGAGTGGTGAAGGAGCCTCACCGGTGATCATATTGGTGTTGCTCACAGCAGTGTTGGCAGCAGGGACATTAGTGGATCCAGTCATACGAGACTGGTCCTTCACAATGGGGTCTGCAAAGACACAGCACACTTATTATCATCATGCTCTCTTCATCTGTAAAAAGCTGAATTGTGAACAATCATAGATTCTGTGCGAGTCACATGAAAAGTTGAACACTAGTGAAGGCTTGGGTTAAAAATGCGGTGTCATTTAAGATGGGACATTATTATTGCTTTTTTTTTTTAACAATCCCAATACATCACAACTGCATTATATCAATGTCTATGGTGTAAGACAACCCCAGCTACTACGACAACAACGCTAATACAGCAGTTTTTGACGAAACGTGATCCATACAATGATTTCAAAAAGACCACGTTATTACTTCTGAGTAGGTCATTAATTGTTATTAAGTATTAGAAGAAACATGTCTGATCTGTGCTGGATGAACCTAGTTAAACCAAATGACAGAGCGACCGATAAATGCACATATTGACTCACAGAAGTAAGGGTGCTCCATCGCCTCGCGTGCGGTCAGCCGTGCCTGGTGATCGTAGCGCAGCAGCTTGTCCAGGAAGTCCAGTGCTTCAGGACTCACCAGATGCTGGTTCTCACTGTGCACAAAACGCTCCCACCGCTTACGGGAATGCCTAGGGGAGTACAAGACGTCCAGTCAGAGGAGCGCTGGAGACGAGCGGAATCTGAAACACCATTCTGGATATGCTCAGCTGCCAACTTACCTTCCCAAAATGTCATTAAAACGAGGCTCCAGTTCAATATTGTACTTGTCAATGTAATCATAGAGATCCTCAGTACCAAGCACTTTGGCTATTCTCACCAACTGAAATAAAGAAAAGAAGCAATTCACAATTCAAGTCTGGCCTGGGGGGAAAGGTTACCATAAAACTGATGTAAAAGAAGTTAATTTCAATTGGTCAACTGCAGCACAAAAATACTAGGTATTAAAAAAGGTAAAAAAAAGTTGAGTAACACAGATTTTCCAACCTGATCATAGTTGTCATGTCCATGGAAGAAAGGTTCCTTCCTGAATATCATACTGGCCAGCATGCAGCCCAAACTCCACATGTCCAGGCTGTAATCGTACATCTACAGAGACAGAGTAGTTCAGAGCACAGCATATGAATACCACAAGTAGACTGACAAAAAATGAAAGAGTCCACCTGAAGCATTTAACAATAACAGCGGACAAGCAGCAGATGTTGCCAGAACATTTGCCTTATCCCTGTCTAAGAGTTAAGTCTTAACCACAGGTTGCGCAAGAATGATGGTCTATTTGGTTCTAAATCACACACATATAGTATAATATATAACATAATATATACCTGGTAGTCCACCAGAAGCTCTGGCCCTTTGAAATAGCGTGAGGCGACTCGGACATTGTACTCCTGTCCAGGGTGGTAGAATTCCGCCAGGCCCCAATCAATCAAACGTAACTGTAGCAAGAGACATAATCAGAATGTATGCTGTATGATCTGAATTTTTTTTTTTTTTTTTTAAACGAGCCAAACTAAAAGCTGAAACAAGAAAATGAGAGCATCTACCAATTCCAGTTTTAAAGGGGGAGAAAGGGTTTGTGTGAGTAGATGTACTCAATTGTCTCTCAGATGAGTGCTAGTAGCCCACACATGCAGCCATCTGCACACACTAATGTAAGGAAAGGCTGTTTCTACTTTCTGTTAGATGACTGGATGTTCCTTATTTTCACAGAATTATGAGCAACCTTCAGTCAAAACCCAAACACTCACCAATGAGGAGCATTTCGGCCGTTTATCACTAGGTTCAAAATTGCACATTGACTTCAAGGTTTCTTGTACATGAATACAAGCCAAATGTGTTTTTATTTGTATTTAAAGCCAACATTAACTTTGTCCCATTTGGATGTTCATATAATTAACCACAATGCTTAACCTTAATGGGCCCTAATTTTATTGATGGGCAACACGGCTGGCAACATTTACAGTCCGCTGCGCATGATCTAAAGCAAATTTTTTAATAACTTGGCAAAATCATATTGCTCATTTCATAACATGAGAAATATTCTAAGTGCAAACAAGGGTGGGTCAGGAGTTCCAAGTATAAATCAAAGCAACTCCCTTTTCTCAAAAAGCTTGTAAATTATTTCATGTTGGGCGGACCTCCATCTCCTCTTGTGTAAACCTCTCTGATCGTGACCGGAATTAATTGTGTGCTCAACTGTAGAACAATTACTAAGCTCCGTGTTAACGTTAATACAGTATGGGCAAATGGATTGGCTGATAAACGATTACTTTCTTGCCACTTCCACTAATTACTCAACCCATTTATGCTTAATTGTGCCCTGCTTTGTGCCAATGAAATGGGCAAATATAGGTATTCCCGCCTTTTCTCCAAGAGTGCTTGCTGATGCGCAAAGCTTGTTCGCAGTGCCTATTGCCCTATGAAATTAGGACACAAAGTCTGCAAATGTTATTAATTTATGATTAAAAAAATGATCAATACATTAACTGAATGTAAATGCCTGGTGTCAGTTAAACTACTTATAATCAGACTATAATCCTAGATCACACTTTTCACATTAGAGAGGAGTCCCTTCCGCGGTCCTTACCTTCCTGTGCTCATGGTCAATCATTACATTGTGTGGCTTCACATCACGGTGCATAATGCCCATGCTGTGGCAGTAGTCCAGAGCCTGTAGGTCAGAGAGGGGGACAATATAAAGAACCAAAATGGCATCTCATTGAGTCGACATGGTCGCACTGACTCGAACTGACTCACAACATTGGGAGTGATTTCAAAACGCTAAATATGCTGAGAAGATCATCCCACACAACTTCCAATAACAAGTATGTAGTCAACCCTAAAAATACATCATTAGGCCAAAAGTTAGTTTTAAGTCCCAAACTTGGCTTACTGCTCTAGATTTCATTAGGTCGCAAATACAAGCACACTCACCTTGAGGATTTCAAACATGTAAAAGCGAATGTCATAGTCGGTCAGGGTCTGGTAGAGTTGCTAAGGTAAAAATAAAAGATAAGAGAATCATTTCATAAACTATGGTTTTAAATAACTGCAGTGTGCAATGTAAAACCCTTGATAAATATGACAGAGACCACTTACTTTAAAGTCTGTGTTGTTAACATGCTCAAACACCAAAGCTGGGGTCCGAGACTGCAAGTAAGATTTCACTTTTAGCATTTCATTATTATCAAACACTTGCTAGCAAAGTGGTACAAACAAATAGTAAGAATTTACACCAAAAGTAAAAAAAACTAAAAGGGACACAGGGACAGTGGAATTCAAATAAGCCAAATATGAACCATGATCCAACGAACCATCGCAAATCAAAATGTCAAATACCTAAATGTGAGTTTATGTCCCAAATGCGAATACAATGACAGGAATACAAAAATCACATGACAAGACAATCACATGACAATGTCTTAAAGGCCTTGTCTAATGCTGCTTTCGTAAATCAGTCTGTTCATCGGCACTCACCACAGGGTCTTTCACAATGTCTATGAGGGAGATGATGTTTGGGCCTCCACGCAAATTCTCCAGGATCTTAATCTCTCGCTTGATCTTCTTCTTCTTCACTGGCTGCACCAGAGAATCAATTTTACATAAAAGTCTGCTTCAGACAGTTATTTCACTACTGGAAGTCTCATCTTTCCAAGACCTGATCAACCAACATTTATGTATCATGTGTTCTCAATTAACATGAGGAAGAACGAAAGCACTAAAAATGGTTTATAATCTTTTGAGACAAACGGGTACCAGGGAGATTACAGTGAGGAGAAGCTGTGAACTGAAGTTGAGCATGGTTCTTCTTGTTCAAATTAGGAACAAGTCAATGTCATGAACTTTGAAACCACAGCTGAACCAAATTTCTTTCTGGAAAAGGTCTGTCCCTGAGGAATAAAACTGTATGGTTTTTGGGAAGCTGTAACAGACTGCGTATGGAGTCAGACCTGCCTTACCTTGAGAATTTTGACGACCACCTTTTCATTGTTTGTGATGTTGATTGCTTCAAACACTTCGCTATATTTCCCCCTCCCCAGTTTCCGAACCAGCTGAAAGTCGTCTTGGTTTCTGCGGATACAACACCACTTTTAAATCACAGCACACAAATACCTGTAAAACAAATTATGAGGTCCTCACTGGGGTCTAATTCTTTCTTTATGAACAATTTGCAGATGTATTTGTTGGATATACCAAAAGCAGGCCTGTTTTTATCTCAGAGGGAAGAATACATGGTTATACACCACTACCAATACATGGTTATACACCACTACCACCACTACCAAAACCTACCACTACCTACTGTGTTGTATTATCCATTAAAGTATATGGATACCAGAGAATAGAAAATAAAATACTTCTGACAACATCTTGATGCATCACCTGCCATAACTCTTCTTCCTATGTAAAACAAAGTAGCAATGGCAACCATTTGGAATACTAAACAAGCAGCAGGAAATGTTGAGCATTCTAGGCTCTTTCCTAGCTCTCCAGTATCCACAAAACAAAAATCTGCTTTTTCATCTTTGGCCCTCTAATAATGCCAGTGCACAACTGGTCTAAACTACATCCAAGGCGAATTTCTCCTGCATCATAATCACTGGTGCGACACAGGTTTACTGTTTGAATTGCTTTTCTTTTCTTGGACTTACATGATTTGAGATATAGATTTAACCATACCCTTACTGACTTTTAACAACATTCTACAACCCTGTTAAAAACTATTATTCAAATAAAAGCATTTGGTTACCCCCACTTGACCACCTTTTAACAACATACTAGAACCCTGTTTAAACTGGCATAAACATTTCTGTTAAAATAAAAGTATTTGCTTACCCCCACTCCACCACATGGGACTCATAGTCCCAGTACTCGCGGGGGCGATGTGTGTTGACTTCTGTGTAGACCCGTGCCCGACTTGGAACAGGACCCGACATGTCCGACAGCTTGGCAAGGTAAGGGGTGGCGCTTTACTGCAGCTGGGTAGGACTGGACTGGAGGAGGGGTGGGGTTGTGGATGAGGGCCGGGGGCCACGGTGAGGGAGTTGTGGCACCTCTGTATTGTAACTGAATCGCAAAGAGACATGAAGAAATAATTGGTGTACATTTAATAAAGCAAAAGTTTTATTACAGGCTATTAACCAAACAGTAGACACTGACTAAATAATTGACATTTGAGTTTTAAATATTTCTGTTCTATTTGCTGACATCTCAGTACTTGACCCCTGCCACAACTTGCACTGGGACAAAAGCAAGTAGGTCATCTTTCCTAAACACAAATACACCTGCTTCAAGAAGGGGGGGGGGGGGGGGGGTGTACTGGGTACAGGCTGATTCTGGGGGCTACAAAATAGATATCTCATCAACAATAGACTGTCCTACCAGTAGTAGACTGTAGAAACATCCGCTGTGGAGGTAATCTCGGGGCAAACACAGGCACCCCCAACCTCAACAGCCTATCACATTTCATGTTCCAACACAACAAAGCTTTTGTCTTGTCAGACCTATGCATAAACTGCATGGGTTATCCTATGCTGGTACTTGTTGGTGAGAATAACCAAAAGACTATTTGATACCAGTAGACGTACCCCTAAACAGACATAAGGAATGCACTGTAAGGACTCTAAAGATCATCCATGATCACATAACTCTCGAGACCTTAGACGTTAGGGCATTAATCAAGACTGAACGCAATACTGTCATTATGCAGCGTTTATGTCTCATAGACAGATTTATATTAGGGGGAAGAAACATCCCACTCTCAATAACATGGGTTAAAAGGGGTATGAAGAATTCCATTCTAGCAAATCAATAACCATCTAGCTCGAACTGATGACATTGTCGTCCTGTAAGACCTGAACTGTATTATCCTTATAAGGAAGATCAGCCACAATGGGTCAAGTTCTCTGTTGCACAAATAACGTGGCTTGCAATAGCTGCCGTTGGACACGCATCATCAATTGTATCCTCCTAAATGATGCATGGTGATGCACACAGCGCATCGACAGGTTCATCGGTAGATGTGAGATTACAGTAAACCCAAAATACAAGATGTGTCATGTTACACTGATCCCAACTACCGGCCTCGAACGAAAGGCGGTGAAGGCTCGATTCTAAGAGCACGGGAGCACGCGTGATGCTGTTGGTGAATGAGAAAGGAAACTAACATTTAGCTATCCACGTATCATAATAGCTAATCCATAAACTAATCCATTGCTCGGCTACTGTAAACTAGTGTGGGCTTGTCCCACCGGAAATCACCAGTAGGCCGTTAGCCCGTATTAACTAAAGATCTAAGCCCGCACCATGTTAGCTGCCTGGCTACCGAGCCAACACTAGCCATCCAAAGCTAACGTTACCAAACCAAGTCATCATTCCCACAGCTTACTCGTTAGCCACTCTTAAATCCAGACTTAAGGCTAGTTGCTTCCACTTCACCAGACCAATGACGAACAAAGTCCCCAACTCACGTTACCACTGGCTAGGACCACGGCATAGATGTCTGTAAAGATCTGCTAGGTAAAGCTCCCGCTATGACTGAAGTGTTACCCACCTCGCCCATTGCCCGAGGGCAGTCAACAAGCTAGCTAGCTAGCCAACTAGCCAGCAAACCCGTATACCTATAACCTATGGCTGCAACAAGCTATTGCTAGCAAGCTGCCTGAAGCCGGTTCCTCTCTCGGTAGCTAGTTGGCTAGCTAGCTACTGATGCTGCGTTAAAATTAGGGAGCTGCTAAGGGCAAATATTCAAAAGCAACACATTGACCTATAATTGCATATACCTCTGATGAAACCGGCGAGGCAAACCACTCTTATTTAAAAGAGTCGTTGAGTTCCTCCTTCTTTTCAGCAGTGTAGTAAGATTATTCTGCAGTCTCAGACACAATATGGCCGATGTATCGAAACCAAACACTCCCCTGAACCCAACATCAAATCAAATTTCACATTACAGGAGTTCCCGCCTAGATAATTTGTTATTTGTTTTCGGATTGGTTTAACACAATCATCTGAATTCCGCCATCAAGATCTGGAAGAATGTACTCCCATTCGCTGCTGTCATGTTTAAAAAAAAAAAAAGTGTTATAAGGATATTCAAGGTATTAACCCTAGTCACCATTGTAAGGCTTCACCTTTAATGGATGTTACATGCCTGCTTAAACACATACTATTCTGGGCAGAGCTAGTCTGAACAACCTCATAATACAAATTAAGCATGTGGTAAATATACTCTATGTTTATAGGAAAATATCTGTGTTCAAAATTGCTGCATGATTTTAATGATGAGTATGAAAAAGGGCTATTAAATATGGCTATCCACCAACTCCAAGCTGCAGCACAAACAGATGAGCGCAGGACATTGATTTCATAAAACTAACAGGGAAGAACACCTAGCCTAAAATGAGACTATAAAAAACACCAATGACTTAAGCCTTGTGTCATATTTCAAGTTGTGTGTCTGCACTGATAGTCTGGTTTGTTCAACTGTAGGCTTCAAGACTGTAAGAGGAGGCAGCTCTCTGGGCACTTGATTGGGGATATCCTCCACTGCTATATAAATATAATAACAAAGTTCCTTCTTCAGGCATAACCTTCACCATTTAGTAAGGGTTTCAAATAGCCTATGTGTTCCAATATGCTAAAACATATCCAGCATGTCAGATGAAACTAGTACCTTTTATAAATTACTTTTTCATCAACCGTTTTCACTTCTTTAGACCAGTTGTCTTCGGATGGATACAGTAACAGTAACACAACTTGCAAGAAATCACTCACTCTGAAGGATCCTCTCTAATTTGTCTTACTTGGCAATTTTCCTTTAACTTCATGACCTTTATGCTCAAACTGAGAATAGTGACAATGCTCCTGTTTCCGTTTTTTAGGAAGGTAGCCACTGATCCTCCCATGAGACATGAACTTGCCCCGGGGTATTGTTTTATTATTTGGACAGAATGGGAGGGATCACCGGATCTGAGAATTTTCACCTCTGCCCCAGCATCTTAACCTCTGATGGAACCCTAACAACCTTCCATTTTCACAGAGGGAAGTCCAGAAATGTCCTGCAATCAGACTGCACAACCAGCCTCACACTGGCTCAGATATAAAACAATCATTAGTTCTGTTGCACCAACAACCACAGGAAAACAATAGATACATTATATTGTGTATGTGTCTGTGGGCACATTTATGTAAATGTATTGTATAAAAGTTATTGTGTGTGTGTGTAAGTAATTATTGCAACAAGTTTGTCTTTTGCTGGGTAAAGCGATGTCCTTTGGGGAAAGGGTTATAAAAGCTGAGGGTGACCAAAGTTTTTATAAAGGAATCAATGTTTCCTAAGCATTCAGGTTGAACAAAAGATTACAAAAATTCAGTTGACTGTCGTAAACAGCCAGTATTGGCCAGAATCTGAAATATGCAACTCATTTTAAAATGACTAATGATTAATGAAAGTTACTACTATTCCTTGTTCATATAAGTGCTTTGATGCTTAAGCCTATGTTAGGGTGTGATTCATGTGATTAGGTTGTGATTCCTAGCTTAGATTGACAGTGTTGACATCTAACTAAAATGTGACAGTTGCAGTTTGAACCCACCTCATTGGACCTGAGATTTGTTGCACATTGAGGAAGGCAATGTGGCCCTATCTGTATGGCTTACACGGTAAGTGAGTAAGGTCAAACAATTTATAATAATTAATAATTATTAAACATGAATGAGTTGACACATGTTGTCAATCTATAAATTATTAAAGCGGTTTTAATTTGATTGATCTGCTCTGTTGTGGTTTGGTCCTCTTTAGGATTCAGCATTCCCACTCCAGATTTAAATGAAGCAGGCATGCAGAAGTGAGCAAGGCTCAAAATGATGTCAGAACTGGCCAGGACCCAGACACCTCAGGAGGTGTCCCCCAGGGCTCGTCCACACAAATGCTTTCCTTCCTGCCTCTCTACAACATCCTCCGGTGGGGGACACTCTTGGGAGCAATTTGCTATGGGCTAAGGGCCAAGGCGATAGGTTGAGACCCTAACCATCCCTGGCAGCTGCAGGGTCAAATGGTCCATGGAAAGGTGACATGACTTTTAGGACACTTAATCACTTGAAGTAATTGAGCTGGAGACAACCGGCATTCATACGTTTGCAGTTGTAGTTTACAATGCCCGTTAACACTGACAAAATACACACAAACAAATGCTTTTACTGGCCGAGAATCATTTTTGATTTAGTCTCGATTCGTGCAGCGGTCTGCTATTTCACTGATACACAGGCCTCTCCCATACACAGGAGACAGTATGTCAGTGGTTTCTCAAATCTGTGTGGTCAACATCACGTCACAGATCAGTTCTGCACAAATATGCACTCACACACACTGCACACTCTCACTCCCACATGTTTCCTCTCAGAGTGATCAGTGACTCACACCTTTGACACAACAGCAGCTGCGGGTCCAGGCTGAAAAGTACAGGTATTATTGGCTGTGACTAATCAAAAACAGACCGGCATAAATCTGTCTTGTGACTTCATTGTAACTCATTAAAACCGTTGCTCACGTTTTCTTGCCTGTGGCACATATAAAAAGCTTATCTTGCAAATAGTAGTTAATGTAACTGTCCCTCGGGCTTGTCTTCTTAAAACCTCTTCTTAAATATTACTAATGCATGGAATCCATCATTTTCTTGAATATCACAATGTGTCTGTTGTGGTAAAATGCTAAAAACACTGGACTCACAACTAGCCTATGTCCAACCTTTTTTTCTTCAACAAAAACACAAGTTTGAATCAGAGAAACTGATAGCACAGAGTCTAACATCTGGTGTGAATGAGACATCTTTTCGAATTTCTGTCAGATTTCCACACAACTCTGTTACTATTGACAGCTAAATGTACAAAAACAATTACTCCCAAGCTGATTTCCTGTTGATGTTTTTGACTCATCATAACACAAGAATGTCAAACTACATTGCAGTGCCTCTTTTGTAAAAATATATATTTTATATATAAAAAAAACATCATTAATAATCATTGAAATCACAAAAATATAGGACTTTTCTCAAATGTGTCACAGTTTGTGGATTTTGAGGTCCAGACAGCTTAGTGGGCAGAACTAAATCCAGTGAGGGGCAGTTTTGTTCAGTTCTGCAGTTGAGCTGTCTGATTGAATGACAGTTACTGACAGTTCTTATCGAATCCTCGATGATGTCCACCATGATGCCAATCTTCGGCGTAGGCCTACCGTTGACTTGCATGCGTCTTGAAATGTTTCTGACAGTCTCTTCCATCCTTTATCTAGAAGAGGAAATTAAATGGTTGAGAAACAATAATAATTATTTCTGGACTTAAGCATGCCATTGATGTTATCACGAAGCAAGTAATAGCCTATGCGCGCTTTAGACTGAAGTTAATTAATTAAGTTAATTGCCTATCTCTAAACTCCTCGCGCTAATCTTTGGTAGGCCTGGGTGTGCGCACTGTACAAAAATACGTTCCTATGTGTTAGCTACTATGTGCTTTAGACTGAATCTGGTGGACTTGTCTTACCCCTTTGCGTTGGTTTCTCAGGCAAAAAGTGCAGATGGTCCGAGGCTTCTTCCCTTCAACCACGGGTGCAAGACACGGCTGTCCCTCCAGCTGCCCATTCCCAGTAACAAGAACATTGGCTAGGTGGGAGATGTAGCTTGATGCTAAGCGAAGTGTTTCGATTTTGGAGAGCTTTCGGTCCACAGGCTCCGTGGGAATTAGAGTTCGGAGCTCGGTGAAGGCAGTGTTGACGCTTTGTGTCCGTTCGCGTTCCCTTGCGTTGGCCGAGTTGCGTTGCCTGACCACTACAATCCCGCCAGTGCCTGGCATCAGCGCAGCTGTCCGCTTCTTCTCAGCACCGGTGCAGCATCCATACATTTGCTCTGAGCTGCTGTCGCTACCACTGTGGTTTTCTTCATCATCAGACATTAAGCTCAAATCTGTGTATGCGTAATGGGACGCGATCGTCCTCAGCATTGTGAAAGCCATTATGACTGCGGTTACTTGTGGGAAAAAAAGAAAGAAAGAAACGGCAGCGAGTTTTTATAATGTGTCTGTTCAATAATATTTCTTACCAGACAGAAAAATGTCTGACAAATGTCCAACAGTTGGCCATAAAACGGTACTTACAAGTTATTCCACGTGTCTTGGCACCAAGTATGACAACACAGTCTGAGGAGGTGGTTTTATTCTTTCACCCCTCTGAGGGGAGGAGCTGGTCAGACATGCATTGCTTTCTCCACATGAGGTCTCATCCCTCAGATACAGCCTATTAGTAGATATGGTCATTACAGTCAGTTTGTCTGGTTTCTTTTTTTTCTTTCCTTTTTATCTATCCAGTGCAGCAGTACTGTAAAAACTTTATTTCTGTTGATCCACATGACATCCGGTGACATTTTGAAGAAAATCAAAAGACTGCCTGAGTATAGTAATGTTACAGGAATGTGTAACATGACTCTAGGGTCACTTAAAGGGCCATTCACTTTTCTCACACAAGCCAACTCTACAGAACAAGAGACATGATCAGCCAATTAGTTTAATCAGTAGCCTATAAGTGGCCACTGTCTCCTGGCTGTGGGCCACTTTCACCTATAAAACAAATGTTTTAGTGTGACCTAAATATTCATGGTCCATTTTTTCTCAGTAGCAGAGCTGAACCAGCAGTATACTAAAAGTGAGTTAGTTGGGGTAATGGGTTTATCTTTAAATAAACAGTTCGCAGATGCTGAGTGTGATTGAGTGACACTTTCTGTGGGAAAACCAAATGGTCTGCATGTTTGCAGAGGCTTCCCAGAGTTTGAACCATCAAAGCAGACACTTTCACAAACACCCCCCTGACACATCTAAACTCTCCTTAGGGCTCAGCTGCACCAACAATACTGACCTGACCTGCAGCCTTCAATAAAACTTACAAAAACAAACCAACCATACACACACACACACACTTTGTTATATTGGTTTCACTGACTCCTCAGCTCACACATTTGGAGGTGTCAGTCCAGCAGCTAAAAAAAAAAAAACAACAACAATTCCCACTTACACAGTTTGTTAATAATGCACAATTTAGGACAGTGGCTAAAGTCATGTATGGAGGCAGATAATTAGGCCCTAAACCACCATATCAACATCATTCAGAATTAAATTCCTCCAAGCAAATACATTCTATGCTTCTACAGAATCACAGAAAAAAGAGGGCTACAGGAAAACTGAATCACATTTACTGAATACACAATGTTCTTACAAAGTTCCCATATGTATTAGTATTTCAGCATATTACCTGACCTGCCTTGTTCATTTTTTATGAGTGTCTATCATCGTCTGGTCAGATCTTTAAACACTGTTCTGATAATAATGCTTGTTGCTTGGTTCATTTTTGTGGTGTCTTAATTACTACTACAGCATCAGGGAGAGATGAGAGGTATGGTAGCACTCTGATACCTCTGCACTGACGGGCAATGTAACAGCATCTCAAGAGATAAAGAACAGCCACATCCTGATATTAGAAATACCGTAAATACAGCTTGCTGGCTACCCAGCCAACTATGCTATCAAGTAACTTGTTTCTACTCTGAAAACCTCACAAATGAAAATAATCAGTCATTTTCACTTAGTGACTCAACAAGCCTAAAGGTCGGTTTATAGTCAGTTTTAAACGCAACGCGTAAGCACGTAAGATACACAAGAGCCCCTTGCGCAGTTACATAACCCTCTTTACGTGCTTAAGTGCGTCCCCCAAAATTTCTGACTCTCCGACAAAGCCACACCGGCCCCACGCAGCTCGCTAAGACTGTGATTGGCCTGCTAATCACGTTTCCGGTTTCATAGCATACTACAGTCTTTTTTAGACCCTTTTTTTAATCATGAATAGCCTGCAGACTGTCTCACAAGCCTCTTCTTGTGGGTTATGAACAAACATAACAGAAGAGGTCCGAAGACATGAACTCCTTTGCAAACCCTCTTTAAACACTTATAAGGACGCTCAAATGACCGCAAATTTATGGGGAGACTATCCCATTCTCACAGGAGACATCACCCGCGAATGTTTTGGAGAGAACGCGCTAATTCACAAAAAAAATACTTTCATATTCATTTTCCACCACTTGTAAGTCATGTCATCCATTCATATTGACGTGAATCAATCAATTGCACCCTGAGGCAAGCGTGAGTTTGATAGAATAAGCCCGGTCTGCTCATACAAAAGCTAACATTAACGTGGAGTTAACTTGCGGCCAACACCGTTTTATTACAAGCACTGACAACATACACTCATGATGAGAAGGTACACCTGGCGATTCTCTCGCCGTTTACCTCTCACCTTTGAATAATGTAACTCATAAACACATCGTTTTAAAGCGCTGTGGCCGTCATTAAAAGATGTGTCATAAACGAACTTTTGCATAATGTGATCTGTCTTTTTCGCCACTGGTACTGAATTGCCAACCTTTGTATTTTGTGTAACACATGTATTCATAACATAAAGCCTTTCGCCCACTACACTTTCATGCTCCGGTATGTTTTTTTTCCTTTGTCCTGCTGCAATAAATACGCTTACTTCAATCAAAATAAAACCTACAGTTCTGGCGTTGATTTGCTTTGCAACACGCACAATCTTTAAGGAACCTTAAGGAACCGTAAATCAAAACGAGTCCCTTGTGTAAATTATGTGCTTACGGTTATGCGTTAAAAACCGACTCTAAATCGGCCTGAACAAGCCTGTGTGAGTCTATTTGTTTAAGACTGGTCAGAGGTGTATTGTACTGCAGAAGTGAGGTCCTAGATGTCTGGATCAGGAGTAGGGGCTCTCTTGGGGGTTGAGGGAGGAAGAAGTGCTAATCTGGGCCACAGGAACCAATCACCTGGCTGGGTGAGAGCACTGATGTAGGGGTGTAAGAAGAATGGTTGCGTGTCAGAAGTCTTCCTGTTGTTGGGGGAAAGGTTTTTAAATGTCTCCGGAAGTACAGTGTAATTATACGCCCTCCTCCAGGCATGTGGGAAAAGTTGGCCTGGTTGTCTGTCGTCAAAACAGCTCTATTATCTACCTTCAAACACTTCACCACAATTCTAGCATTGAGGTTGAGTGCCAGACCAAATACCAAACCACCACTGCCCAGGGTCTTCTGGCAAACATTTCAATTCAGTGCTTTGTGTATGGATGTAAAATGTAGTAATATCAATCGCCAGCGGTAATGGCAATTTAACATAAGCCCTATTTAGCTTTGACTGTGAGTAAGTTTGCATTATATGAGTATTTCGAACTATGTCTCTTGACAACACCAAAGGTGCAGTCCTTTAATCTGCCTATAGAACCAAAGTTCCCCATGCAATCCGAGGAACAATCTGAATGCTTTTATTAGGCATTTTATATTATTAACAAATATGTCATCAAAGACGCAACTGAAAGTCAAAATAAACACGATTCTGAAAGCAATTTTTTTTGTTTGTTATTAATTTTTTAAGTCACAAGATACGTAACATTCTTCACAGAGATGACCAAACTCATTCGTGAAAACGAAAGTTTGTGAGAGTAATTACATACATGACATACTCTGCCCTTTCAAACATGTAAGTCTCCAATTTTATCCCACTGTTTGAAACTCACTGATCAGAGTGCTTTAAGTTTCAGTGATCAAAAAGTAGTGCTTAGGGTCTATGATAAATAGAACCCAAAGATAACTAAGTGAAACAAGAACATATATTCAATAAAAATATGTTGGGTAGCTAGCTTCATTCATCGTGAATGTTGAATTTTTGCAGAGAATACTGAGTAAATAATAATCAAGTTTAGTTAGCAGACACTTCCTGTCACCCACAGTACTGAAGATCGTAACCTGACATATTCAATGACTGCGCAACCTGGTTCATCCAAATAGTGCAGGGCTTTTCCCCCTTATGGGAATGGTGTTTCGACTACAGCTACATTAACTGCATTCATTTGCAGACAAATTACATCCCATTTGTTTACAAACAAATGTGTGTGTATGTGGGTGTGTGTGTGTGTGTGTGCGTGTGCGTGTGTGTGGGGGGGGTCCAAATGTCAATTGCACCAACAGGTCCTTCCAGACATCCTTGAACATACAGAGATTTTGGTCCATTTGAACCCATGACTGTATATGCAATTACAGGTCTAGACAGGCAGTTGCTGCAATTCCATTGTCTCCACAGGGAGGACAGACAGACACTGTTTTCAGTCTGTGCCTAAAGATTTAACCGTCTTTAGTTTGAAACTGTTGCATACGTTTTACATCATTTTGTTCACATATAATCAAGGAGACAGTGCCATCACTGAATTTAATCAATACTCACATGCCGCCCACCGAGGAGGCATGGATAGTGACAGAGGTCTCACATAGGAATACTGTGTACATCCTCTCCTCTCCGATGCTGATTCTAATTACCTGCGTAACTAAGCATTGGCATATGCTACCTCCAGGTCATATTTCTAAGCAGATAAACACAACACACATGCTCTGTAATAAATTGGGCACCTTAAATGTAACATAACTTTTGTGGTGATGTAGAATACGATGTAGTTGTCAAATCCATGACAAATGAATGCTATATCCTATTCTTTCATTTGCTCAATTAATTTGGGTTGCACATTCAAGTCTCAGTATTGTAACAGGGAGAATGCCTTTAAAATGTCCTTATATTTGTGACATCTAGCTGGCCTTGTGGTGTTTCCTGTGCAATGCAGCTCTGCAGTTAAAAGTACATATCCTTAAGTAATTAATGTGTATTACTGTGTACTGATTATAAGTGTAATAAATGGTAAATTCAGCTATGAGACCATATTGTAGAGCGCAGTGGGCTAGGTCTGTCTCGTTGAGGTACATTTCACAAAAAAAACTAACTGTCTGAATGTAATGCTTTTGTAGCACATTATTCTGTCAGTGTGAGTGACCAACAGTGACTTAGGTACACTAAACTGCCTGCGTTAGAATAAGAACAGCTGACTTCTGATCCTGACCTCAGGTTCTATATGAGGAGCTAGATTAGGCTAAAAATAGCATGAAAAGCACAGGTCTCTAAGCAAAATATCCGCATTCATACGTGACCGAGACACTACACAGTCCGCAGTGTAGGCCTCTCTCCAATTTTTGACTTTTCAAGGGACCTAAATGGGTCAGCTGGATATTTGACAGTGCACAAATGTCATTTACTTTTTGCTGAGGCTGCCTGTTCACCTGAAACTGCCATCACTGCTATGACACAGCACACACAGGCACACTTAACAAGATCATTTATGTTATATTCACAATCTGCATGTATAACAAATAAAGATTTAAAAAAAAAAAAAAAAAAAAAAGAAAGATAAGTAAGATGTACAGTATCTGCTTTTCTTTTTTTTCCCGTATCATAATGTCTGGTCTGCATGGTGGGTGGCACCCGCCTGTGCATCCATCTCTTCTGTCCAGTGAGGTCTCCTGCCAGGGGAACACTCACCGACTGCTGCAGCAAAAAGGAAGGGGCATGGCCTATAGGTGGGGCAAGGGTACTGAGGATGGATCTGTTTTCATTTTTCAAGAGTCTTGCAAAAAAAATGGGAAAAGTCTGTGTAGATATGCAGGTGGGGGTTTTGTGTATCAGTGTGTGCATATGTGCCAGAGTGGTGTAGTTCAATGTGTTTGTGTGTGAGTGCAGGTGTGTTTTTGTTTAATGTAGAGCTGCGTTGAACAGTATGGAGGGATGGTGGCTGTAGATAAGGAGGAACATAGAGGGAGTTGGGGGCTGGGGATGGAGGGGTCAGTTGCTGTAGAGCTGGCTCTCTGGGGGTTGGGGCAGCTTCATATTCTCCTTGCACATCATGAGTCTCCGAAGCTCCTGCAGAACCACACGGATGCTGTACGAGCTCTGCCACTTGGCCAG
This sequence comes from Sprattus sprattus, assembly GCF_963457725.1. NCBI lineage: Eukaryota > Metazoa > Chordata > Actinopteri > Clupeiformes > Clupeidae > Sprattus > Sprattus sprattus. Next base: position 16,573,377 of record NC_137908.1, on the reverse strand, counting down.
TGATGACACAGCACGCATGTCAACCTAGGGGAGCCGAGACAAATAAAAAATGTATTCAAACACACTCACCCACACACAAAAACAAAACACGCTCATAAGAAAGACAATGATCCTAATGCTATCAAAACAAGAACCCTAATGGGTAGATATACATATACTTCAGCAAATGTTCTGGCCCATTTTATAAATTAAGGTAGTCAGGGGCTGTCTGCTTTGACAAGAAGGACCTCTTTGACTGACATGCAAAACAACCAACCACAGACAAAAGGGCCTCTATACTCCATGTGAAAGCAACAGTCTATGACTGGCCATTTTGTAGTGTTGCTCAAGGAGGGAAGTGAGTGACTAATTCCCACAGTGCTGCCAATATAGCCAGCAACACACACACAAGTATGCAAACTGTGGGCGGGCCATCGAGAGCTGAGATTATCCAATCCGTGATTAGGATTTCGACTCAGAGCAGGGAATCAAAAATCACTATGCTGAGTGGGTTCTTCAAAGAGTGAATTTGAGAGATTACAAATGACAACAGGGTTATATGCATTTTGTCATACGTAGTTAACTAACCAGGACATTACAAATTCGAAACATGAGGACAACTCACCACTCCATTTGAGTTGTGCACGCCGTTCAGATTGATCTTGGTCAGAAATCGGACCAAAGGGGGTACCTCCGGGTATCTCGGTCCACATTCCAACTTCAGACTGTAAATCCTGTTCTCAAAAATTGTCTGGGAAAGGCAGAGAAAGAGCAGCTAATGAACACCAACACTACAATATGGAGACCACATCTGCACACCAAACTGTTTGCAGCACCCCTACAAACAGAAATGGGTGAAATTAAAGTTGGTCAGGATAGACCAGGTGATGTGTCAACACTGACCAACAGATGAGCCCATCCTGTTGAGTGACTCTTAACATGAGCCTCTGAGAGTGTGTGAGCTAAAGGGCCTGTCTTACCCTGGGGGGACCTATAATAGTTCCGTTCCAGCGTGTGAGCGTCATGTCCTCGTCGTCCTCCAGACCCCAACTGCAGGTCCCATCACCAACACCCTTCTGGCCCTCCTCCAGCTCTTCCAGAAGCCGGAAGTTTCGTGGAACTTTCACGCCTGGTGAGGACATAGAAACACACACTGATCAACTGTAAACTGGTCATCTCTGCAGTGAAAAAAGACCATCCAGGCAGATCCAAAATGAAGCACCAGGCATACAGGAGGTGTACCGTTTGGCCTCATTCCTTTACAAAAAGAGAGAACCAGGATGTTGATTGTGTATTGCTGCAAAAAGTTAGAAATTCATTAAACATACATAAAACCTTTTTTTGTTTTGTTTACAATGTTTAAAGGTTGTATTCTGGAGACTGAAAACGGCTGTCTTCCTTCAGTTCCTTATTTCTGCCACCTGAGGTTTTTTGCTTGCCTAAGTGACTCTCCAGTCCCATCGGTTACAGTTATGCATTAAATGAATAACAGGTCTGCTTCTACACATCAACTAAATAAAACAACCAATAAAACAGGCTAAACTTATCGTAATAGCATTTCCTGGTCCATGAACTGTACCCAAACCACTCTGAGGTTCACCAAGTCGACCAATGCACCTTACGTGATAATACCAGGCTAATCAGTGCCCAACGTGACCCACTGCTGAGACCTATTCTGAAAAATGATTCTAACAAATAACCGATCTTAAAAATCACTTAAAAACCTTGGATTCACCGAACCTGAATATAACTAAATTCGTCACAGCACAACGACCAGAATGGAAGAATTGTGTGGGACAATCAAACGTAAACACAATGAAATAAGTAGCACATATTCAGTCTTTTATTGAATACCAAGACATCTTTATGTTAATGCAGCATATGCATGCTGAGAAATCATGAATTTCTAGGCTACTGGTTTTGCAGGTTGAGTCGTTCTGTCATGACGGTGCAGTTGAATAAGCTAACTATTAGCCTTTAAGCTAGCTAGCGTTCTATTGCAGAGGAGGCTAATAATAACATATTCTGACTACTGTGATATTCTTACTATAAACTACCACAAAATAACACGTAATATCAAACAACATGCAAATGGCAACACTAATTTCTCGCACAGATACAGGCGTTTCATTTGCACACCACCAACAGCTTTTTGGTGCCGCAAAACACCCGGCAGCAGCAATGCAAGTTCGGAAGCAGAGGGAGGCAACCCACCCACATTTCTGGGACAGGAGCGCCAGACAATCTGGACATTGAAGGACAAATATACGTGCGTCTTATATCGATAAAACAACAAGGAAATTCAATCATGTCCGATAAATTCGAATACACTGATTTCACTGACACAAAATATAAATGTAAAATGTATATTCGTCTACCTGATCCGGCGGCGCCCGCCATCTTGTCGTTGTATAGCGGGGGCGCGCACGTACATCTAGTGAATGTGATTCCAAAACTCAATTGAACAAATTGTAGTAGGCCTACTGAAATTATGTTGTTTGTATGCAAAACATTTTGGCATGGACAGTTAGAGATAATGGCTGTAAATGCTTGTAGATATCACACAAATTTGAGTCCTGAGGGGGAAAATGTAGTTATGACTGTCCAGAGCTTCGTAATAAAGAAAAGTAGTTTATAAGGAACCTACTAGGCTACTGAGATGAGCTGCCCAAACCATCTAGGCCTAACCTTACATTGAAAAAGTGAGAGGACCTAGAATATGTAAGAGGCTGATGACTAATATCACTTGGGCTATAATACAGCCCACTATTTAACTAAGGTAGGCTATGCCTAGGAAGCTAGGCTACTTGTCAAACGGGTTATATCTAGCTTAGGCCTGGCCTAAAGGCTCACTCACTGCAAATAGTAACCCAGCACTCAGTGTAACTGTGTTTGATTAGCCCAGTGGTTCCCCTGCAAGGGGGTTTACAGGTTGAGGGCGGAAAAATGGAAAAACAACCCTAGCAACTGGTCAAATGAAATGTGGCCATGGTCTTACAGCATAGCAGGCTGTAGCTAACCTATTCGGTATTGAGTTGGCCTACCTTGTATGATATGGGCTTACTGTGTAGCCTATAGTATAGACATATCCTATTGGAAACAGCCTGCAAATGGCAAAAAAGCCTGGTTACTGCCCTCATGTGGTGGCAGTGAGTGACAGATGGTGAAGTCTCATTTGCATTTTGGTGATCTGCGATTCTATCTGTGCTCACTTTTGAACAATCTGCCAGAGGCTATCAAATAAGATAAACAAGCCAGCACACCGAACTGACAGAGAGAACAGCTGACGGGATGGAAGTGGCTGCTGATATGTAGGCTAGAACACCACCACTGGTCCAGAGCCCTATGCACCAATGCCTCTCCACTGAAACAACACTGGTACAGGTCAAAGTAATTCAAGCTTCATCTATTTTTGGAGCCATATCTGTAATATGTCAGTTGATTTTGATATATTAGAACTGTTTTTGTGTTCTTTGTAAATGTCTATTCTCTGTAAATAAACTTGTTTACTAAATTTCCAGGTCTTCTAAAAATTGTGTTACAACCATCTATGGTCTATGAGCAACAGGGAGCTATCAAAACAAAGCTGTCAGCAGGCCTCAAGAGCATGCAAAATAGGGCAGGATACTGATACTGCCAAATACTGTGAACACAAAATAGTGTATAAAGAGAACACTCTTCAAATATAATTTATTGCACATTTACAGATAACAGAGCTCCACAATAATTCAAACCAATTTGGGTGCACAAAAAAAGATTGTTACAAAATCTTCATTCTTCTCTGATTTGTTTGTCCTCTCAGAAGGGCTACAGAAAACATTTCAGGAATAGCAGCCCAGAAACTGCATAGGTTTAGAAAAAACTTCGAAGTTGGACTGTTGCGCTGTACAAAACAAACAAACAAACAAAAAACTAAAAAAATAATACAGGTCCTGTATAGCTAAGCTGTTACTGCAGCAATAAATGGACAAAAGTACCTCTTTAAACACAGACTTCATCTCCTCTCAGTCAATTCATTTTCAGAATTGAACAGACAAAGACCAATATATAATAAACCAGTTTCCTCAGCTGAAAACGTAACTGTCAAAGACTCAAAAACAAATTGTTTGGAGTTAAACTACTGTGTTAAGTCCTTTCTTTCAAGTCAGTTTTAAGCATCAACAATTACAATTGTATTAGGTTCTGAGGAGAAGAAAGTCTAATTCCACACTTCTACTTTAACAGTTGTTGGTAAAAAAAGATTTTTTTTTTGTTTGTTTGTTTTTTTACAGGAAAAGAGAACAGATAGGGGAGCAAAAGTGACTACATCTATGTACAGAAGGAAAGGAATGCCAAAATGTGTTCGAAGACCAACACTTCATTTCAGCAGACTAACATATCTGTTGTTTTTGTAAGCTTTTTGGAACAGCTACGGAAGAATCTTATTTTGCACTTACAAGTATGTTATTTTATTGCTATCGTTACCATTGCAACACTGCAATATAATTAACCAATTGTTGAAGTGTAGCCTACAGGAAATTGACAGATTCTTATTTCAATTGGTCAACAAATGTGGTATTGTATCACTAATGCATTTCTGTAAGCATGTATGTGAAAAAACAGAAATGTAATTAAATGTAATTAAACCTCAATGTGCACATAAAAATAAGTAGGCACACTCTCCAAACATTAGGCTTAAACAGAAGATGTCCTTCATCCATTATGCCAGCATCATAGCAGGTGATAATTGGCCAGTGGCACTGGTCCATTTTTCCCACCCTGAAAAGAGATGTACATATGTTGTATTTCTTCACAACCTTCACTGACACTGATGTGTGATTTAAGAAGCTGTCTCCAGAGAATAAATGATATCAGCTTATAGGTAATGTTGACACAATTTTAGTCACAGACACATACAAATAATACACAACATACACACTCCTGTCCAATATATATCCATATTGAGGCTTACATACACAGTTCATATATATAATCTGAAGGCATTTTAAACTTCCTGATTGTATAATTTGAAAGGCAAACTAAATCCATGCAGAATACCCCTTCCATCATTTAACCAAATCAGTTATGCTCCTGCCGTCAATTTCCACAATATTAGATCCAAATATTATTTGAAGCCAAGACACACAAAAAAGGCACAAATGAGATATTTGTGTACTGGCTGGCATCAGCTTTTCTATGGAGACAGCTACTGCAAAATTGCTAAAAAGAGGGGGGAAATAATTCTGGTGTACATTTTGTTTTCATATGCGCCATGTTGAAAATATTGTTGACCATTGAAGAGTGATACTGTGATATGATCTGCATTTGGCACTATTCCTTATCAGGCTTTTCTTTCAGTGAATTTTAATTATTCAGTGTAAGCATGTTTGTGCCATTGAGCCTATTAATCTTTCTATTCGGATTCTCAAGAATGTATGAGGCAAAATCTTTTTACACGGTTGAGGTGGTGAACCTAGTGATCAGCTACATGATGGACTGAAGTGGGCATTGGCAAATAGATGGGCCTAAGGGGAAGTATGTCAACCCTTCAACTCTGCACCCTAAGTGGAATAACAGGCACAAGTTTCCTAAAGAAGGCAATAGATTTGGTACCATGAGAAAATACTGAAGATCCATCATTGTGTTTGGCTTTCAGAACTCACAGAAAACTGTTAAACTAGTGTCATATTTTGTCAAAAGGACATGATCCAGCAGAAGCAGTCACACATCCTTATTTTGCCTCCTGTCCAAAGATACCAACACAGGGAAGTACAAACTGTTGATCACTAGATAAAAACAAAACAAATGTACATTTTGCATGACAAGTTGAAAAAAAAAACAAAAAAAAACATGCATAACGGTAAAAAAAAAAAGAAATCAGAGAAATTCATCCTGCATCAGACTCACTGGTGTCTATTGGAAAAGAAACACATAGAAGTAAACCCTACATGTTTGTTAGGGGAAAGCAGAAGGACCCTGGCCCAAGAACTCCAGCTCATGCTTTCCATTATAACAGGTTTGAAGTGGACAGAGCCTGATAACATCAGGCACAATACAGTGAACTTACAAACACACACAATTGCCAGAACTTCTCAAGAATACAATGCTTACATCACGAAACACTGGGTTGTACCAGTAATATTGTTTCCTGTACAGAACCCCCTATGCAGCAGATAGAGTGCAGAGTCAAACAAGAGCCAGTTTGGGGTCCACTGTGAGACCAGTCTGAAGACACCATTAAGGTTCTGATAAGTTTGCTGTAATGTTTACTATGATATGAGCTCAATAATTCTGAATGTACATAGAAGCACAAGATCATATACATAGGCAGACAAGAGTATAAAATGCATATGGCTTTTACTGGCACACTAGAATGCAGTAGTTCTTGACCGTTAAATTCTTGAGGGTAAAAACGGAGCTATCAGTAGTTTCTTATTTCAATTTACATGTGAAATTTGGAGGTGGAGATCCATTACTTGGCCATCAAGGGGACCTGATCACTGATATAACTGATGGCAAAGACTCTGCTCCTCCAGGCTGCTTTCTTGTCTCCCGTGTGGAGCCTCCATTACATATGTAATGCACTCAGTGTTGATATGTTCAATCTGTATTTCAACAAAATATTCCAGCTGATACAGGATGTAGAAAAGGCAGATGAAAAAACTACAACAGACCAACAAATAAAGAATAGGCATCACACTGAATAACAAGGAGTAATGTAGAGAATACCTCACATGCCTTAGAAAAGAAACAACTCCTCACTAGCCTCGTTTCTTTGATTCTTCGTGCCTGTTTTATTTGCTCTGATGTACTTGTCAAGGGCACTAATGAATGATACTGTTGTCCCAAAGTTAGAAACTACAAAAAACACTATTCTGAGAGAAGACTGGCTTGTCATTTTTTTCCCCTCTAATGTAAGACAGGTGAATGGGCAGTGAAGGTGAGGAACAAGGCAGTGAACAGAATTTGGCAGTACGGCTATTTTATCCCAGCGACCATGAGGTAACTGCTAAGTGTCCCACTGCAAGGAGGGGGGGGGCAAAAACAAACACATGGTCTGAAACAAACAAAACGTAACAAAACTGCAAGTTTGGGGCACATGATCCTTTTGACACACACTTTTACATATTGTATCCATCCCATTTACAGTATCAACAATGTTTGACTTTCCTCGAGACTACTTCAAATGAATTGATCAACTTTCTTCTGAACACCATATTGCATGTCTCTTTTTGTTCACACTAAGGGTTCAGGCATCATAAACACGACAATTCATGGCAGCACTAAACACCCCTAGTTGGTGCTTCAAGTTTCGGAAAAGTACAAAATACATCCTACAAAATTTGAAAAGAGGACAGGCCACACCAAACAGGAGGTGAAAAGCAAAATATCAGTACCCAGACATCAGGCAACTGAGGACTGGACCTGGTCCTTGATATCTGCCTAATCTAGCCTATAGCCAGATGCTATTTGGGTATGGCACAGAACCTTGAAGAACTGTAATGACACTTCTCCTCCGAGGACCATCTGCCCTGCACATTCGCTATGAAAGCAAGTAGCTCACAGCACAGCGTTGTGGGCATTGGTGAAACAGGAGAAGCAGCAGCGGCTACGTCTCAGCAAATAAGAACAAAGCCCCCACCTTTAGGTCCATTTCCACAGTCAGGAAGAAAAAAAAGATAAATCAAGAAATAAACGTCTGGAGAGTCACTCAGTTTTAGTCAGATTGCTGGCTGCTTATGCAGAGGGCCCTGTAGATACTGTTGGGGGTTGGGGGGGTGGGGTAGTAATCATCCGTCTTTTGGCACATCCAGGTGCTCTGTTCGAAGTGGATGACATTCTACCATCACAACTGTGGATGATGGGAAGGGATATGAAACTAATTCCTTGTTCTCCTAAACCAAGGCTGATTCCCAATCAATCGAGACTACAGGCGTGCTTCTTTCAGGTTTACCACACATTCTCCCTCACACACACGATTTTCCTTAATGGAAGTGCCTTTCTCTCTTTCCATTCCTCTAGCATATACCATGTCCTGTTACACACACACACACACACACACACACACACACACACACACACACACACACACACACACACACACACACACACACACACACACACACACAAGCCTCCTGAAAACCTTAAAGGTTGTCTCCTGGTTGATACTGGGGTTCAGTGGAGGTGAAATAGTCCTCCAAGAAGCCTTGCAAGTACTCAAAAGTGGGCCGCTCCTCGGGCTCCCGCCGCCAGCAGTTGAGCATCAGCTCGTGCAGAGAGATCGGGCAGTCGAGAGGACAGGGCATCCTGTAGCCGCGCTCCACCTGGTCCAGGACCTCCCGGTTCACCATGCCTGGAGAGACGGTTCATATTCAGCAACCTCACACTGACCAGTCAAACATAATAAATCTATGGGCTTGAATGATGTTTACATATATGGGCATCACATGACATCAGACTTTAGCTGATAGATGGTTAGATGTAGTAAGTGGTACCTGGATATGGAACTCTGCCTTTGGTGGCTAATTCAGTCAGAAGTATCCCAAATGACCACACATCTGACTTGATGGTAAATCGCCCATAAAGTGCTGCCTCCGGCGCTGTCCACTTAATGGGAAACTTGGCCCCTTATATTCCAAGCAATTAAGAATGTAAATAAATCAAATCACACATGTTAGCTTGGCATTAACCTATGGTACGGTATGAACATTATTTACACTAATACCATTAGCACACTAGCCATCCTCACCTTGTCTGGCCGTGTATTCATTGTCTTCGATCAGACGGGCCAGGCCAAAGTCTGCTACTTTACACGACAGGCTGTCCCCAACCAGGATATTAGCAGCCCTGAGGTCTCTGTGCACGTAGTTCATCCTCTCCACATAGGCCATTCCCGAAGCGATCTAACCAAAGTTGACAAGAGGTATAAGGTGAACCACGTTTCAGCTAAGTGACGTTTCAGTTTAGTGACATTTCAGCTGGTCTAGATTCTTATGACATTAAGATGCATTGATGCCTACATACCTGAGCAGACATGTCTACCAGTTGGGGCAAACGCAAGAGCTTCCCTGCCTCACCTTTGAGGAAATCTAAGAGGCTCCCTGGGGAGGGGAAGGGAACAGAGAGCCAGAACACAAGTAATGAGGACAGCAGATAGATTGAACGGACACATTTTTTTTTTTCCTTTTTTAAATATCTAAGTGGACTAGTATATCTCAACTAAAAATCACTGTGGACATAATGGAAGACTGCATCACAAGAGTGTTTTTAGGTAATGACATTGGTGTTTGTCGGACCTTGGCTCATGTACTCGGTGACTATGTAGATTGGCTCTTCAGACACAACAGCGTAGAGCATCACCAGCTTCTCATGCCTTAGCTTCTTCATCACCTGGGCCTCCTCTAGGAAGGCCTCGGGTGACATGGTCCCCGTCTTCAGCGTCTTTATGGCTACCCGCGTCGTGCCATTCCACGTGCCTGGGTCAAAGGGTAAATCCAGGGATCTCAGTCAGAGAGGCCATTAAATCCAGTAACTGTGACATTGTCATATGAAACAGCAAATACTGTAACAATCATGAATTCTGTTCATTTCTTTACACATAATACCATAAAAACTTTAACAAACAGAAAGAAAGAAATATTTAACAGGGTATAGAGTATATAGTATATAGGTATAATAGACTGCTTGAGTACATTTGCTGTAAAAGTGTTTTGGATATCAAGTATTTATTTTTATTTTGGAGGATAACATCACTATGAACTAGTACGAATTAAATAAAAGCCATGTTGGTTAGAAAAGCATTATTTTACAGATTTGTTTGGGTCAAAGCTTGCAAACCTACTAATGTCAAGGGAGGAAAGTGGTCGTGTCCAAAGAAAATCATCAATCTGTTTTTGCTGAACACATAAAAATGTCCAAAATAATATTCAATACTTATACTTTATTTGAAGCTCAGTGTGTACAGTACAGGAAGACTGTGCAGTATATATATATATATATATATATATATATATATATTTCACATAGATTTGACATGAGCAGATAACATGAGACAGCCCATACCGTATGTGTGGCACTTACCCATCCATACTTCCCCAAAGCAGCCCTGTCCAAGTTTGACGTCGAGGCGGAGCGACTGTCGTGGGATCTCCCAGGCGTCCCGCGCCAGGCTCTGTGTCTGGGGCTTCAGAGTCGGACACACGTCGGTGAGGATGTGGCACAAGCCATCTGCGTGCTCTGTGGGGAAAGCGTTTGGGTTTGTGAGAGGATTTGGCACCATCACTCAGAGCCACTGTTCATAATGGTTAATTTGAAATACATCATCTGATTTCAAGCCAATGTTTTAAGGAAAATACATGCTAGCTTTCTGTATGCATATTGGAAAAGGAATAAGATCTGCATTTGGGAAATTAACCCTAACAAACACTAATGGTCACTTTTCAGTTGCTGTTCCATGACCGTGGAACCAACTGCTATTAGAGGTGCTCCCTCCTTCTCCGTTTTTAAATCTAGGCTAAAGATGCATTTGTATTCACTGGCCGTCTCGGCTAACTAATATTTAAATCTGTTGTCGTGTCTCTAATTGGTATTTGTCCCTTGTTGATGGTATGTTTCTCTTTGTATTTCTTACTTTTTTCTTTATTTATTAAGGTGCCTTTGTACAGAACTTTAGTCAGTTTACGTTTTGTTTAAATGTGATCTAGAAATAAAAACTTTACCTATTATTTAATATTTGACCGTACCACTAATCAAAACTATCAAAACATTTGGAATATCTGGAGTTGCCTCTCTGGTTTGTCATGGTCCTTTGTTATGAAATATACTTAATATACTGCTTAGGGCATGCACATAATGACTGAGAAACTATAATTTGTTTTGGGGGACTCTTTAATTTAAAAATACAAATAAACAGAGACTTAAGGTAATGAATGTGTCCTGCAGTTATTTAAGGCTATGAGACTTAAATATAAAGACTGTGGTATGCTGAGGTGACGTGAATAATAAAGCATCCTTTAAAGTCATATGAATAATAAACAGTACCCTGGGGAGTATGCGTACAGACGTCAGTGTTCTTTGCAGGGAGTACAATGTGAAAGTAAGAAAACAGAGGCATTGTACTTTGAGGTTAAGTGAAGACAGTGGAGACTCACTGCGATAGTGCAGCACCAGCTGTTGCAGGCTGGTGAACTGAGTGCGTGAGGTGATGTAGAAGCCTCCACTGTCCAGCTTCCTGATCTTGTAATGCTTCACATTCAGGCCTTTGGCGTTGTCGTAGTCCATTACAGACAGGCAGTAGGCCCCTGCAAAGGAGAAGGAGAGAAAGGGCCAATGAGCTCCTCTTGCAGTGCTATTGATTAGAGGTCTAGTCATCACTATCCTATAGCCTCTCACCACAGACCGAGCATTGGGAGTTCAATCACTCAGTGACTATGGCAGTTCCTTACCAACGCAATGGCGAATGTAGCAAATGGAGGCGCCGATTGGAAGAAAACGGAGCAGAAGAGGATTAAACAGAAGGCTCCAAAACCCATACTAAATGTTTCTTGCACTGTTTTTACTAAGGGCCAAGTGCTCAGTTAAGGAATGTTTAGTATTTCACTTAAGGATTACGTAGACCAACATTCCAGCTGTCAGGGTACAAATGACAGATGGAACAAATGACAGGCGAGTCCCTCTTGTTCTGTCCAGGGGGCATGGTATTTGCCAGTTGCTGTGCGCCTGTTTATAATAGCTGTGACGTCTCTGTGCCAGAGAGAGAGTCTGCCACTGTTGTGCGTTCCTTTGGCAGCGAAATCAATGCCATTGACCTCTTGTGAATGGGCCTCCTGTAAGCCTAACCCACAGGGGCGAATGCCCCTCACTCCCTTCTCCACCATCAAGCCCACCCCCCCATTTTGCAAGGCCAAAAAAGGCATACACTTAAACGATAATGCATTCAGACAGTTCAGCTGGTTCATCCGCTTGCAGGCTGTACAAAATTGAGGTCTGATAAGTTGCTAAGGGTTTTGCAGCAGGACATAGACATCACTAAGAGAGTAATTTGAAAGAAATCATACTAAGAAGCACACATTTCAATCAGCTTAATAACAGCAGGAATCCCAGTCATGTCCAAAACCCTGGCTTCAGAACTTCATCTTAGCTGAACTCCCTCACTCAGATGCTAGTCACTGTCTTTACAGTAAAACCTCAAAAATAAACTCCCGCCAGCAAGAATCAATCTTCTCCTTGCGTCATTACAGCTGGCAACGTCTGAGAAAGGTTTGAAGCAGCCCTCCCCCTACATACCAGTACTGAGGAGAAGAGTGAGAGAGTGTAAGAAAAGGAAGAAAAAGGGGGAGAGATAAAACGAAGAGAGAGAGAGAAGAAGAGAGGGAGATTTATAGCCGAGGGGTAATCCTACACCCTCATGCTGTGACCTACTTCTGGTGGATGATTCAGCCATGCACACATTCACTGGGGGTCTCACCACCGATCAGACATCTCAGATAAGACCACACTCCCCTTTTCCCTGCCCTCTGCTTAACTTCACACCTTCGGAAAGCACTGATTGGCTGCCAATGAAGACCCCTGAGCTTTGCTTGGCCTGTAATCTCAGTTGTCGCTGGACATGCTTTAATTACTTCCTTCTGAATGATTGAGAAAATGCTTCCCATGTCCGGATCACCAAAGCGTGCAGCTGCAAGAGTAGACTGCAAGTTGCTACAAGCCACAGGCTGATTTTCAAAGAAAGGTTTAAATACAATATATTAAATGGGTCTGTGGGGGGGGATTCCCAAACTTTTGGGATCATTAACTGCAAGGACATTCCAACATCTTCCATCTTCCCATAACACACTTGTGTATAGTTCTAACCGACTAAGCATTTTCAGCAGCCTAAAATGTATGAACACTTCAAAACACTTATTGAATCATCCTGGTGGTGGATTAAGAGAGCATTTTAACAAACAACTAATTGAGACTGACCAACATTATTCTGCATGGTACCATCGTACTACCAAATAAAATTCCAGCACTTTCCATGTGGTCATTTTAGGTCCTTGAGGTGATTTGACAAATTTTAAAGTTCCATTCCAGAACTTTCATGGGCAAGTCGTTTATAACATTAAACGACAAAAGCATACTTATAACTTCAACATGAGTGGTGTATTGTTTAACAGAATACACCTCCCTAAGGGCAGCCATTACCTTTCAGGAACATTAAAACCCTATTACCCCAAATAGCTAATGCTAATGCATCTACAATCTATCTAAAGAAATTTAAAAAATACCGTCAAAAGACCTGGTGTCAGTCATTGCCTGGAACATTCCTGAGAGACTTCAGCCCCCTTACAGCTTCCCAAAATTATTTTAGAGACTTCTCCTGCCCCTGCTCATCATCACAGAGAGCCTACCCTTGGTGGTTTCGCTCTCCCTGACCAGGAATGTTCCTTGTCGGTTCTGCACGCTGAGCAGCAGCCTTTCCGAGTCCCGGCGCGTGATCTTCCCGAAGAACCACCTGCCCAGAGGGAAAGAGAGCACTGAGCACTGCGGAAAACCCCTGCTGGCCTGTGTCTCGGTAATCATGCATGCGTATAGGGAGTCTGTGTCTTGGAGAGACACATGACTGAATGGAGAGACTTACTCTTCTGCTTGGATGGAGTCAGAGGGCGCAACATAGTTGCTGGGGATGTAACCGCTCTTTCCTGTGGTCAGTGAGCGAGCCAGCCACCAGTCCCCTTCCCTGTAAAACACACATATACCCACGTCAATTGACCGTGTCTATGATGCCATCTGGTGTGAAATCTCTCCCAAACTACAATGGCAATGTCCTGAAGACAACAGACCCTACAACAGAGTCCTACATAACAATCACTTATTCTAAGATGGATCTATTTCTTGAAATACCATTTGTAAGTCACTTTGAATGAATTATGAATGGATGAGTGAGTGACTAACCCATGAGCCATTATTTCCAGTAGCCCAGGCTAATGGCAAACAACCCGCTGATCATTGGGTCAAATTCTGGACACTTGTTTGTTTCATAAAATATTTTCTTCAGACTGTGCCAAAAGATACACTTAATTTTTTTCTTAAATTTACTACAGCCATATCATCGTAATACTGATGTTACTGTCTGTCTTAATCTGTCTTAGTATGATCATAGGGAGGGAGAATGTATTGGGGAAATTTCAGAAACCGATTTCCCCAGTGCAGCGTACAGGTGGTGGACTGAGCTGGCTAACAAATAGGTGGCTGATAAGTAGTTATGCTACATAATATTATGATAAGATCAAATATGCCCCCATTTAGCATGACGCCAAACTATGGAAGTATAATAGTGCCATACGTCATTGGAATGTTAAATTACATGAACAAACAATTTAAAAAAAACATATTGCATTAACAATGCTTGAATTTGCATGGCATTGCAATTTGACACAAATAGAAAAATTCCCACAGCATTTATAATGCTTGAATGTTTCTGCAATGCAATTTGACACAAAATGAAAACATTTCTGCAGTAAAATTCATCACGTTTGCACATTTTGATTGAAACTAAATGCCAGTATTCAGAATTCAATACAAAAATATTCACCTTCCGGAAATACATTTCCAAAACATTCTGTTGCTTTGGTAGGTAATATTCAACCCACTATTTTTAACCTAGGCCCTATTTTCCAATCTGTTTGGGCCCAAATTTTTACATGGTAAAAAAAAACTGTTAAAATCGGTCCATTATTGAGTTAGAACGCTGTAACTGGCAACCACAAAACTGGTGTATAATGTAATCCTATGGGGCAAGTGCCCTTCCTAAACATCCACGGCTGAAGGAAACTAACTCCCAATGTGCTCTCTGGGCGCAGCAGGGCTGCTGCTCCTGCTCCTAGAGCATGCGTGCTCACTGCTCCTAAGTATAGGATAGGTCAAACGAAGAAATTGTATCTCACTGCTCACTGAAAGTCTATGTTACAAGTAAAGGGAGCCTTATATTGTTTAACTTAACATTGATTAACAGCATGGTTGTTGCTGTTTTTTGTGTGTCAAATTGCAATGTAGAAAAAAAAAATCAAGCACTGTTATTGTGATGTGTTTTATTTAATACACATAATTCAATATGGCTTTTTGCTTTGAGGGCATCTGGCACTAAAAACTTTCCATATTAAACAGCATTACTAATGTTCAAGAGTGCAACAACAAAGAGTTGAAGGAGCAGCAAATGATTCCGAGCAGAAAAACTGGTAAGAGTCACTTTTCTATTGATTAGGAATGAGAAACAGAAGAACCGAGTAGTCGAGTCAGCTCAGTCTCTGTATGTCTAGGTCATGGTGGTGATACACAGCGATCCTACTCGTGGTCTTCCCTTACACCCCATTGACTGTGACAAGACAGGGACAGAGAGGAGTGAAAGGAGGAGGATTGTTACTGACCTGAAGTTGTACTTTCTCCTAATTTAAAGCAAGAAGCATGAAAAGGAAGGAATAACAAAGAGAATACAGATGGAGGTCAGGAATACATTGAGCAGAATTAGGCGGCCACAGTTTTTCAGCACAGCAGGAGTGTCTGTGTTGAGGTAATTGGGGGGGGGGGGGGGGGGGGGGGTGCACAGGCATGTACAGAACTTCTGGAGATGCTTTAGAACACAGGCTGGTAGGCAGAAACCTCTGTGAACCATTCAAATCACAGTCAATCTATACATATAATGCTGACCATATGCCTTTGAAGGATTTAAGGTAAAAAAAAAAGGGGGTTTCAATGAACACACAAATTCAGAAGCTGAGCTTTTTTTCAAATAGCAAGATAAAAGCAGTGAAGCACTTAGTATCAGAGTGCACACAGCTGCATGAGTGAAGCGATTGAAGTGTTCACTGAGAATGTAAATCTGATTGACTAAAGTTTGATGTTTTATAAAAGCCTGTGACAATCAGCTGGGACTGATTTAGCAGCTATATTTATTTGCGCTGGATCAGAGTAGGACCCCCTGCTAATGATTAGTCCTTATGTGTGCAGTAGAAACAAATTCAAGTGAAATGGCAGGCATCTATTCCTTACGTGTTATTGACAATTTGAAGTCTCTCGCCCTTCTGGAAACTCAGGTCAGAGGCTGTGCGCGATTCGTAGTCATACAGCGCCACAAACGTTGTGACACCAGCTGCAAGACAACGCAGACAGACAGAGCAAGAGAGAGAGAGAAAGAAGGAGAGAGAGAGAGAAGGAGAGAGTCCTTAGTACACCTGGAGAAATGCCAGAAAGTCCCAGCATTCAAATGTATTAGAGTTCAGCCACGCAGTCTCCGGTAGCCTAGCCCTGCTGAGGGAGGCAGCTGTGCAGGATCAGACAGCTGGGGAGCGATAAGACAGCTGAGGTGGCTCCAGCCTCCGTACCCCTCACACATCAGCTACTAAGCCAGCTAAAATGACTTCCATACTGAAAGGCTAGGGCCGTTTCAATAATAATAGCTGCCCTGTCCAGGGCAGAAACATGGACTGAATTTGTGACGCAATCATAACCCTGTGTGGGCAATAGGTCTATGACAAAAGCTTTTTTTCCTCTATAATTTGCTGGACTTTAATTACATTACCCCAGAACAATAAAATGACTCATCTCTAAGTAAAAGGGTCTGGCACGCAAAACAACTCTCATCCTTGAAAACCCAAAGCCACACGCAACAAACAACTTATGTCATCATCGTTTATTGCTTAAGCTCATCACTGACGCAGAATTTATGGCATGTTTGTAATGTCCCAAATGGACATGCACGCATAATAAAGGCTTTTAAAAGGTTAACAGATTATGTGCCATGAGTAACAATTTATTTTGCCTGAGATGCAAAAGTGACCTGAAAGATCTGACAGGACTAATTTAATGATGAAACTTCTTGTCTGACAGTGGAATTCCCTAGTGTGGTCAAGTTCACCTGAGAGAACTAGGTTTAATTGAGGGGAACTAGGCAAAGCTGAAATGTCTGTGCTAGCCTGAGATTGATCATCTACACTCAGAAGACTCAAGGAAACGAGTCGTCTAATGACTCAAGAAAATAACTTTAATGAATGCAATACACATCCTACCTGCCAGGGGTCCCCTATGAGGGGAGGTGATTGTGTTGGAGTGGTCGACCCCTCCAAATAAGGCCATCTCCGCGCAGTGGGCATGGGGTTGAGTGCCCCGCCTGTTGGTTCCCACAGCTGGACTGCGGTTTGGCGTCTGAGTCTGTGGGCCAGGCATCAGGTGGTGCCCGCTCCCGCTGCCCATGCCAATGGTGCCATCCAGGCTCAGTGACCTCTGGCCCGGGTCTTTGGCCTTGCTCTTTGTTCCGCCCATGAGAGAGAGCCTGAGGGGAAAAGAGGGTATGAAACATATGGATAAGTGTACAGTGATTAATATTAAGCATTCAAATTCTCATGCTTTTTCACATTTCTGTGCAATAATTTCCAGTTTCTTAAAGAATCACACAACAATCATATTAGTTCTTTATACTGATGAAAAAGTGTTGCTTGCTTTTGCATTGTCCAATTTGCATCTGAGGTGCACTTATTCGGTTTGTTACAGACTTCATTCAAAACTGCATCACACATCGCAGAGGCGTTATTTAACACATGCCTCACAAGAGATTATCTGCCCTATATGGTGTTTACAAAGATTAAAAAAGAAATTCAGATTAACACTTATATTCCCTTACTGTAATCTAGTACAAGTTGATTTCTATGCAAAGGCTGTAAAGACTTGATAATTCCCCCCGATAAGCCTAATAAATTAAGAGGCTCTCCACACCTGACGTTAACAGTTAGAATTTGTCTCCAGGTGCGTTTTAAGTAACTACTTGTTTTTGTATCTCACTTCCACGATCTATATGCAAATAAACATGAACATCAATTCTGTTTGCAAAGACTGCATGACGAGGGGGCAGTGCCCCCCACTTCATTTGCTGTGCCTCCTCACTTTTCATGCTATAAAACTCTAATTATTTGCATAATGATATGAAAAAAGTTTTTGCTTTCATATACACACACACACACAAACCTTTTTTAACTGCCATGCATATTAATATAACAATGAGACCTAAAAGTTTTCAACCCAATACTATGCTAAGACTGCATGGTTAACTGCTAGCATGACACACAAGGCTATACAACTGTGAGTGCTATCAATCTGTGGGTTACCACAGGGTTTGCACATATATCCAATTTGGTTAGAGCAATTGACAGACAAAAAATTTAAGCTATTCATCAAATTAAGGATTGACCGATCAAGCAGTTGCCATTGCAAAATAGCCAGGTAACTTAAAACCATGACATAATGAAGAGGCTAATCAGTGTGGTGTACATGGGACAGCAAGGAGTGGCATTTTGTGGGCATGACCAATCTGCTCTTAGTTTGAACAGGGATCATTGAGCTTGTAAATGCCAGATAGTTATAGATCGTTTCGCCTCATTTAAAGAGAGAATACCACTGTTGTACAAGTAAATTGGGCTTGAGCTGTGAAATGTATACAGTGGGGAAAATAAGTATTTGACCCCCTGACGATTTCGCAAGTTTGTCCACTTGCAAAGATGTGTGTGTAAAAGTATTTGAACCCCTACCAAACAGCAATAATTCTGGCTCCCACAGACCAGTTATGTGCCCAAGAAGCACACAGATTAGTCCTCATTAGGCCTAACAAGGTACACCTGAACTCAACTGGTGACGTGTATAAAAGAAACCTGTCCAAAGAATCATACTTCACACCTTCAACCTCACCACCATGGGCAAGACCAAAGAGTTGTCCAAGGACGTCAGAGATAAGATTGTAGACCTGCACAAGGCTGGAATGGGCTACAAAACCATCGGCAGGCATCTTGGTGAGAAGCAGACAACTATTGGTGCGATAATTTGCAAATGGAAGCAACACCAAACAACTGTCAATTGCTCTCGGTCTGGGGCTCCATGCAAGATATCTCCTCGTCTCCTCATCCGAAAGGTGCCGAATAACCCCAGGCCTACACAGGGGGAGCTTGTGAATGATCTCAAGGCAGCTGGGACCACAGTCACCAAGAAAACCATTGGCAACACACTACCCTGCAATTGTGTGAAGTACTGCAGCACTCTAAAGGTCCCCCTGCTCAAGAAAGCACATGTACAGGGCCGTTTGAAGTTTGCCAATGGACACTTGAATGATTCTGAGGAGGATTGGGAGACAGGATGTGGTCAGATGAGACCAAAATCAAACTCTTTGGCATCAACTAGAATGCTGAATATGACCTCAAGAACACCATTCCCACCATCAAGCATGGTGCTGGAAACATTATGCTTTGGGGCTGTTTCTCTGCCAAGGGTACAGGACTTTGGATGGGGCCATGTACTGTGGAATATTGGGCTTGAACCTCATTCCCTCATTCCCGCCCATTGAAAACGCAACCTTTAGGATTTGGAGAGGATCTGCAAAGAGGAGTGGACCAAAATCCCTCCTGAGATATGTGTTAACCTGGTGACCAACTAGAAGAACAGTCTGACGTCTGTGCTTGCCAGCAAGGGTTTCTCCACCAAGTACTAAGTCATGTTTTGCCAGGGGTTCAAATACTTATTTGCCGCAACAAATGCAAATCAATTCATTACTGTTATAAAATGCAGTTTTCTGGATGTTTTTGTTGATATTCTGTCTCACTGTTAAAATAGACCTACCATTACAATTATAGATCGCACATTTCTTTGGAAGTGGGCAAACTTGCGAAAACGGCAGGGGTTCAAATACTTATTTTCCCTACTGTATATGACGACTACATGTGTCAATATAAGCCGCTCGAGGCGTTTTACCTGCTTATGGCTCGAAAGCTGCCAATAATTGTCTCATGCAACCAACGAAAAAATGTAGGCCGCTTCTATTAAGGCGGATGTCTGATCCGATCAAGAGTGGGCGACTAGTTCGGGTCGGTAGTTCGCTTGAGCAAGTCTGAAGTAAAATGTAGCGAGTGGTGACAGGCAATCCGCTTTGCGAGAGTGTTACTCACTAGTTTGTCATAAACAAAGTAAGCAATTTCAACAGGTTTTGCTAAATTTGGCCGCAAGGAAGACATATAGTCAGCGATGTTAGCAAGCTTGATATAACACGCATGGACATTGATGCCTATTTGTAATGTTATTGTCATAGCTATGTTGGCTAGCTTCCCAACAACTTTCCTAACAGTCAAATATCAAGCAAGTGCAACAAGACAATCGTCGTCTCCAGCTCTCACGGGAGAAAGTGGGAGAAGCCCCGTTTGCGCCCTTTGCGCATGCCCAAGGCAAGGTAAGCGGAGTAAACTTCGGTCCATGGAACAGCTTAACAACAAGAGCCGATTCCCTTAGAATTTTTCACACCTACTCTCGAAACCGATTCCATCAGAGCGGGTTACAAAAAACACACATGTAAACGACCCTGGTGTCTGTAAAGGCAACCCATTTGTCCAATCAATAGCCTTTGAAACACATTTTCTTTGCTTTATAGTAAGTGATGACTTGATTTGGACAATGAAACAGACAATATTATATTAAACTAGGGATGGGGGAAAAGAATCGATTCAGTTACAAATCGCGATTCTTGTGTGTGACGATTTTTAAATCGCCACGCTGCCTCCAAAATCGATTTTGCTTAAAAAGATTTTTTTATTATTATTTTTTTCAAGGCGGAAAAAAACGTTGTCGCTTATAGTTCTACAGATTGCGCAATGCATTCTATTCGTGAGTTCCTTACTGCTAGAAGCTCAGCTTCACACATAGCTAGGTAGGAATACAAAGGCTAACATGTTGGACAGCAAACATGTCAGACGTTGCTCCCGAAATTCATGCTGCCCCTCAACTTTACCCCGACATGTCCTCTTTTTGAGACCTAAAAAATGCGTCCGGCAGGGATTCCAAAAACATCCGGGACCGTCGGATATTTGTGTTTCTCTGAGTCCTTCACAAACTAGTTGTTACACGACAAAACTAAAATTGTATGTAGCATTTGTCAAACTGAATTTAGCCATCACCTTAATACTTAATAGCACCCGACCGAAAGTAGTCCTAGGTTAGATTGTCGCCAACCCACACTCCTGGACTTCTCTAGGAAAATACCTAGACCAACTCTGTAGTAGTTTGGGTTGCCGGTAGTTGAAGACGGTGGGCTGACTGAGGTGATTTGAATTGCTAACCCCTCGAGGGGCACCTTTGTGTCTCGCATACATTCCTTATATGACGGTAAGAGAGCATGAAAAAAATACAATTAAACAACAGTGTCTAAAATACACGCTGTCTGAAGTGATTACCCGTTAATTTATAAGATTGAGTCTTGAGAAGATTTCATAATGTTGCCCTAATGACAGCCCTTATTTTAAGAAAACTTGTACTGATTCTATTTCATTTACCTTTCATTTATTGTTTAAAAGTAGCCTAAGTGGCATTCATTTTTGTTTATATGTCAGTTTGTGTGCAGTTGACAGTGGCTATACAATAAAAGGGCACATTTGTATTTATTTTCTCTATTGGCTGCCCTGCTGTCATTAAGTTAATCTTAAGATTTAGGAATTCAAACTTTAAATAAAACTTGGAAAGCTCTAAGTGAATTTGACTGTGTTGTAATTTAATGTATGATTCAACTGTTTTCCATGGTCCAGTTTTAAAAAAAAAATAATAACCAAAGAAATCGCAAGAAATCATAATATTGAATCACTTGCAGAAATCGCAATACCCACAGAATCGCGATACATATCGATTCGGCACCTAAGTATCGTGATAGTATCGTATCGGGAGCTCCCTGCCGATTCCCGTCCCTATTTTAAACACCTTATTATCATGGTGCACAGTTTTAACAGTTAACAGTTAGTGTTAAATGTATCACTGTAGTACAAATTTAGCACCATATTATACTAAACATTAATGATTTATTGCCTAACAAATAATGTGCTGGGCCTCCTCTAATATATTTGTCTTCGCTACTGGTTTTGTTTATAGAAATCAACTTTTACACACTCAAAATATCTCTATGGACTTTTCGAAATTGTCAGAAGTCGTGGTCAAAGTCAGCTTTGAGTACATTCTTCCGCTTATGCTGGGGTAGGGTGACCAGATGCAGACAAAACAAATGTGGGACGAGTAGTTAGTTCATGTGGGGCAATGCGGAACTTTGATATTGTCCATCGAACTGAATAAGAAACTGTATTCTGCCTTCCAGCTCATAAAAACCTATACTTTGGACTCTTGTCGATTCAACAGCACACCACTTAGGCCATAAAAGATACAGGCACAGTGCTGCTCGACATCCCAAAGGCACACTCATTTCGTGTCTTTTGTATTTTCTTTATTGACAGACATCCAACATGCATTGGCCATTACAGGCACATGAAAAGCCAACTGTCCTTAACCAAAGCAGCAGGCCTCCTGCAGCTCAACCCTGCCTACTAAAGTCTGTTACAAAGGTCAGGCAAGATAAGAAAAACAAGTTAAGAAAAATGTAAACAAGTATTTAAACCAATTTCATCAGGCTTAGAAAAAGAACAAAAAATTGCCTTCTCAGTTGCCAGAGTGGCAAGGCTTGGGCAACAACAAGGTGTTCAATACACCACCGTTTCTATTTACATAAACAATTAGCTTTTTTTTCCCAGCGACTGCTTTTGAAGAAGCACTGTTAAATAGACTAGAAACGATGCCAGAATGGTATAAGCGGCTCATGTGACAGGCAGGTAAAAGAACGCATTTATGTGTTCTTATTTCTGACAATGAAACCAAATGACCAATGAATGTGGGATGTAAGACAAAGGGACAAAATACTGTGCAGTACAATGTAAAGCGGGAGACCTTGTCATACAACACATTTACGTCAGTTGAGTAGGCGGTCCTTGAAGTGGCCAGGACACTTTGATAAACACACTTCTAAAAGAATGTGGCCATGTAGCCTCTGAATGTGATCTGATTGATCGGATCTCAATGCGTCCCCAGTGCATCTTGGGTGCATTCACACCTGTACTTAGAGCTGTCCACTTGTGATCGGATCACCAAAAGACGCATGTTAATGCCAAGTGTGAACGGGGCCTAAGACCAACAAGGTTTTCGTACAGACTTAGGGTTAGGGTTACTAAACAGCTGTCTGGATTCCCTATAGACTGACATAATTCCTTGATGACCCTGGCTCTCCTCCAGTTCCATTTAGAAATGTTAGAAATGAAAAAGGACCAGCATTAAGACTGCACAGAGTAGTATGATGCCCACTCATAACAGACAAGAAGTAATAACGTTGGCCTGTTCATGTGTGTATGGAGTGCACTTTATGAACAATTAAATCTGCAGCTGTTGAACTATCCTACAAAACCGGGAACATATTAACAAAGCATCTTAAGGCTAAAAGTAGCTCCTACCTTTATTATTTGGAATAAACTCCTAAAAATAATGGGCATGTCAGTCCTTGCCTTGGGAATCCCCTTAGCACTAAAGGTTGCACTGAAGTCTGGGAAGTAGTCAAGAGGACTCCTAACTCACTAAGACCAAATCCCAAACAAATAGAAAGTGGCAGTTTCTGTCATTCCATGTTACAATGTTTTGGATTGCAGAAGCAGAATTATGGATGCTGCATTAATCATTAGCATATGGAGCTTGTGAGGGATGCAATAACATAAACCAACTGAATAACATAAACCAACTGACACTGAATTGAATGTAACACTGGATTGTAAAATTAAACTACCTCCTGTGTGCAAAAACATGTTCTCATATGCATTTAGAAAACTGTGTGAATATACTCCATCTGTGGGTAGTGTATTCTCTGTTACACATGTTTCCGTGATGTGTTTCATGTGACGGCTTATTCATTTATTTGTTTGCTTGTTTATCGTTCTTTGTGGTATAGACCGGTCACTCATCAGCCATCTTTGAAAGCAAGCTCATGTATGAGACTTGCCATCACCCATAGCAAAGGGGTCTCAGCTTTGTGAATAGGATTTAGGAGAAAACTTCTAGTTTGAAACCTTTAGTGTGACTTGGTGGCAAGCTAAAATGCTTTGTGAATACGGGCCCTGATCCCATCTGTGTGCACTCATGGACAGACAGTTCCAGTGAGCTTGCTCCTTAGTGGTGCCTGTGGTTTGGGAGTTGCAGGGTCTCCTCCTCAAACTCATGGTGGCTCCAGAGCCTGTTGGGCCGCCTCCTTGTCGCTCTATCCAACAAGGAACCAAAAGCTGATTGGAGGGGTGCTCTTACTGACCATGGCTCACTCTACATTCTCAGATCCAGGCAAAGAGCTTTTTCCTACTAATTAACATTTCAGATTCGGATTAAAATGTACACAGATGTGTGTGAATAAACTGACAGCTGAAGTAATACCGTGAATGTATTACAGAAACGTAATACAGTGATTGAAAGAAACACTGTATCCACCGATTTGCCTTGGTATTGCCGGTTCTAACATATGGTATGCTTAACATGACCCCATTTGCATAAAGCCCCACCCATGTTTGACAAATACAAACTACTGAAGAAATTCATATTGCAAGAATGGCTACAAACTACCAGTTATCTTTGCAAACAAAAAGCAACTGTGAAGACTCTGCAAGGTGTCAACACTTGACGGCTGCGAATCAAATCCAAACAACTCTGAAGCCTGTTTAGTCAAACAGCAACCCAACCTAATATGGTGATTAGGTGCTAAAGGACTAGGATCTACAGTCACTCAAACCCCAACACATGAGTAAAGGGACAGAGCGGGAGACAGAGATTGTATTGAACTGAAAGAAAGAAAAAAGGAGGAATGTTTCAAATGAAGATAGGGATGTACAAGTTGCCATCATCTGAAGCTCTACTGTTCTAGCCTTCAATGAGGAAGAATGTAGGAAAACAGCTACTTCAATACTAATTTGAAGGGTGAGCAGGTAGACTGCGAGAGATGATGCTCGACTGGTTACCTCCATTTTCTATCACAATCAAATACGTTTACCTGAACCTACTTATTCCCTACCATATTCCTGGACTTGCATTAAACAAAACTTGATTGACCAAGAGTAACTTACAGATGACTATTTTCTTTTTTAAGGGTGGAGTTCAGTTGCTGTGGAAACATGGCAAAGAGAAGTTGAGGTACTGAATAGAGAAGATGATGGATGTACAAAAAGGATACCTCTGTAAAAAAAAAGAGGGAGCACTGGAATGTAATACACACTTCTGCAAGCCTAGCATCTCCTAGATATATATGCAACAATGTTTACCATCATCACAGACAAATGTACAAAATGTTTCAACGTAAACTGGAAGTAACATCACTTCCAGGCCGACAAAGGGGAAACATTTAGCATGTATGGAAGTATGGGCAAAGAACATTACAGCGGCAGCGGCAAAAACGCATCATCTTGAACATTTCTGTAAACTTAGGTTTCAATGTACAGAGGGGTCTGCCGACAGGTTAAGAAGAACAGTTGTCTGACCAATAAAAAGATAAACTAGTAACTAATTAAAGTATGCTGTTAGGCAATATCATAACATCTTAAATATAGTTTGAGTTTGCATAGATTATTGCCGAACCGACTCCGATTCTAAACATGCCACAGAAACGTAATCGCAATGTGCACCTTTTGAATAGGCTGGTTAAGTGAGTGCAGGTAAGGACGAAGAAACAGGCCCTTTCCTTGAGGAACAAACTATTCTGACTGAATAGGAAAACGAAGATAATCTATAGCTACACTAGGGGCTAGGGATATGAACAAACTGAACCGTCAAGTGTGATCAACTTCGACCGTTTCCCCGTCATCCAAATGAAGAAAAAAAAGCTGCACTGAAACGGTTAGATTATGAAGGGAAATTGTGAAAATGGTGCTCGTATGTTTTAAAGGTGATTAAAGGGTCCACCAATATGGCTAACGATTACAGAGGACCTAAAATGATGAAATATCTTTATTTAAATGAATGGAAGGGAATGTGTGGGATTCAACAGAGAGCTCCGGTTTCTACAAACAGGCCTGCGATCAGAGCTAAAATTAAACTACACCAGGAGAGGTGTTACCTTTCCCACGGCAGGTAAGACTGCCTCTAGGTCCATGATTGTATCGTGGTGGTAACCCCGTTCGAGACGGAAAGGGGTCACGCCATATTTAGCTCGCGTCATTTTTAGCCCATCCATACTGTATAGACTAAAGACACAGCATATGCGAAACAATCGGCTCATCCACAACACTTGATTATTGGTTAGCTTACAGTCTGATACAGCTGGGGCCGTATGGCCACTCCATATTGGCTTTTGCATAAAATCAGGCTTGGGGATTGATTCTTTTTGTTTCATCCCAGTGCTGCCTGAACACATTTCCACGTTGGAAAAGCGTCGTTTAATGGCCTATCCTTAAAGGCGACTGCGGTAAATTGCTATGGCCTATGTTTGCATCGATCTGGTTGCGCAGTATAAGACAGAAATCAGGTAGTTTAACGTAGTAAACAGCATAGGTTACTTTACGTCCATGCGGTTAGCGCTTAGCCCTCTTCAACACAACATATCTTTAGCCTGTAGGTGCAACAATGTTTACCATCATCACACACAAATGTGCAAAATGTTTCAACGTAAACTGGAAGTAACATCACTTCCAGGCCGACAAAGGGAAAACATTTAGCCAAACAAGCCTTCAACTAGCCAACATCGACGGGTCCTTTGATAAAATCACAGCACTCACCTTTGGAAGAGTCAGACTTGGCTTAACCTTATATCAGCTATGGAGCCAGGAACACAATTAAACCTCCTCACGCTTAGACATGAAGAAGGATGAGGAGGCTAACAATGCGTCTAGATCAAAGTACACGAAGCAACTATTGATAAATCCCATTCAGTAAATTCAAGAGGCGTTGGGAGGTCATGACTGAGAAAGCCGTGGAGCGCGGAGGGCACCACTCAGACTGCGGTGATCCGGTTGAAAAACACAGACGGAACAGTGGAGGAAGGCATCCATCCGGTTAACTCATTGACTATAATACACGGGAAAACACAAATGTACTATTCGAACTAGTCTAAATATCACAATCAAATGATAAATCGTAATAGTAGCCTGTGTAGCTACTAGCCAAGCACGAAAACATGGCTAGCAAAAATAAAATCATCACCCGTCAATAGCCTACTACCGAAATAAAAACGGCCAGTTGTGATGGGGAGGAGGCGATTTTTGCGTAACTAGGTGGAGTCGGGAATATGCTTTGGCGTAACTTGTTAGTGATAGTGGATTCATTGATTACACGTAATGGCGTTGGTAGACTCCCTGGCGGCTTCTTCGAGTAATACAACTGAGATTCCCAAAATATTTAATTACCTCAAGCATTTACACATTTACAACCATAAACACACATCACATAGCCAACCAATAATGAACTTGTAATCGTGTTTACCAAAATACTGACGTTAATTATAAATAGCCTCAAGAACTCGTCAAAGGAAAGACATTAGTTTTGAACAGGGGAACTCATCTGCATTAATTAGTCATCTGCACACAGCAAAGAAAATAATGTTGAATATAATCTGCCCTAAGTAGCCTAAATCTGATCTCATCTCATATAGTCAGGAACTGGTTTTAGGGAGGGTAGGGAATTAAATTGACTTTTTCAACAGGTGTGAGATGGGATAGGCTACATTGTGAAAATAATATAAATCATTTAGGGTTAAAGTTCTGGCTCACCACCTGTTTATACAAAAAAGAAGTTCACTGAACTAGTGAAACTGTAGACATAATTTTGCTGCCTAGAAGCACGTTTTGATACCCAACTAACCTTGTAATGTACGAGATATAAAATACCACATCTGCTGGTGTTTGATGGAGTCCATGACATGTATGCTAACAAGATGTCAAGGGCCTTTGGAAGAAAAACGGCCCCACATCAAAGATCCACCACCATACTTCACATTGGGTATGAGGTGCTTTTCTGTATGGCTATCTTTCTGTCTACGCCAAACCCACCTTTAATGTTTTTTGCCAAAAAGCTTTATTTTGGTCTCATCTGACCATATAACTCAGTCCCATTGAAAGTCTGACTTACATTTGGAAAACTGTAGGCACTTTAGTTTGTTGTTGATTGACAGCAGGCATTTTTCTGGCAACCCTCCAAAGCAACTTGTGGTGATGTGGGTGGCGTCTGATGGTAGTTTTGGAGACTTTCTGACCCCAAGACTCAACTAACCTCTACAATTCTCCAGCTGTGATCCTTGAGTGAGCGCAGGTAAGGACGAAGAAACAGGCCTTTTCCTTGAGGAACAAACTATTCTGACTGAATAGGAAAACAAAGATAATCTATAGCTACCTTGGAGATTATTTTGCCAGTCGAACCATCCTCCCCACGGTGCGTGGGGTCAATGTACAGACAAAGACATAATTTTTAATAGCCTGATTACCTCATATTCACTAGGGGTGCCGATAATTGTGGAGGGCACTATGTCACTGTGGACTGTAGCCTACACTTCAAAATAATCTAAGTTCAGTCAGCCAATATTGTTGTTTAGTTTGTTCCACTAATAACCACAAGGTGACTCGTTAATATTCCAGTCTAGTATCATAGCAGTTTTTACCCTTTCGGTTTATCCTGCTTTAAATCCAGTGAAGACAGGCATTTTAACATTACATGTGCTCAGCATTACTCTAATCATTATCATCCTTGTAGATTGACTGTTAGCATAAGGCAACAAACTTGACACAGATTTAGTCAAAGATATGATCTTGGTTTCATTTAGTGCTCATATGTAATATGTTTATGTGTATACATATGTATGTAAATGTAATCGTAATCATGGTCATTTTAGTACGTAAACTGTGTAATGAATGAGGCGCACAATAAAATGAGTATTTCATTTGTGTAATAAATACGATTTCTTTGATTAACAGAAACAAAAACAAAGTAATTTCATATTAAGACAGCATAGCTCAAACCAGTGGGAATGTGTTCAGAATCAGCATTGAGACAACACACGCAAATCTTCAGTAACTCTTAAATAAACATTTTGAAATAAAAGTGAGTATGACTAAGAACGCAATACAGTATATCAAACGATAGCCATTGTAATCTACCAGACATGCATGATGTGTCTATTAAAACAGTGTCTCAAATCAGACTACCAGTGTAGACTCAATCCCATTACTCCAAGTTAAAGCAGGTGTATTGCTGAAGTTAATTTGAGTACAGCAACTGTCAATAATTTGAAGCAAAGACATATGCTAATAATACTGATAATTACATTCTAAACACTGTGAAGCAACACTTACATTTCAACAGTAGATGGCAGTAGAGTCAGCCAACCATGACCCCACAGACGTTACACTTGTTTAAGACAGGTTTGAAGTTGAAACCACATAGTGTAGACAGTG
This sequence comes from Sprattus sprattus, assembly GCF_963457725.1. Taxonomy (NCBI): domain Eukaryota; kingdom Metazoa; phylum Chordata; class Actinopteri; order Clupeiformes; family Clupeidae; genus Sprattus; species Sprattus sprattus. The sequence goes on along the minus strand of NC_137908.1, from coordinate 16,544,143 downwards.
GTATTTGTGTTTGTGTGTTCTATTCATACATATATATTATATATAAGTATATATATAATTCTATTCATATATACGTTATTTAGACAGTGGGAACTCCTCAGGCAGTAACAAGAGAACTGGTTTGAGTCTCAAGGTTTCATAGTTTCGCTCCTTTGTTTTTATTTGGATAACTTGCTAATAACGCGGATCAGGGCACCGTTCTCATCCTTGAGCCGCAGGTTTTCATTTTTCAGCTCAGTCTTCACCTGCAGAGAGAGAAGCATTGCTAAGGTCATGTGAACAGGACAACAGCATTTTTTAGGGAAGAGGACAGGCCTTCAGAGCAGAAGTGCATCTTGGAAGAGGGAACAGAAATGTGACTGGGACAATGATTATACCTAAAGCTATATTCAGTTCTGTTTCCTTGAAGATGTTTAGTCATTTTTAGTGCAATGCACCCGCTGAAATCTCTGAAGCAACCTGTCCACTGTAGGCCTACAGCATGATCGGTTTACAACTGCAGCTACAATAGCAGAAGTAGTCTTATTCAATGCTCTGTAGTGTCTGCTGTTTAGGCCTTTGTCTGCTAGCAGTGTCCACTGAGCTTTTTTGTGTCTCACTCTTCGCAATGGAGTAGTCTGTTTTTTTTTCCTCGGATAAAGAGACAATTGTGCCTTTGTGCTTTCAGATTCTGGTACTTCATGTCACGAATGGAGTAGAGTGGGGATAGAAGAGTGTGCCTTTAGGACATTCACTGAATCTACACCAGGGTTTGCTGTGAAACAGTGCAAGGGTCATTGTCTACCACACTCTCAGTCAATCCTCTTCCCTAATTTAACATACAGATGTCGCTTTACCCATTCTAAGTTAAGCACAACATTACCAAACTTCTTTTCACAAAATGTAACTGACATTAACCCCCTTGCTTAGCTGACAAAAATGCCAAACTGTCCTTTTGCTTGATAAAAGCAAATTTTCAAATATGTTTGGAGGAAGTCAGGGTATATTAAATTCCTTTCATTCATCTTCCTGCTGATTCCAACATTTGAAAATCCCACACACTGTACTGTGTTAACCTTATGATGCAATGATGCATGCAACCCTTAAAAATGATTGAATCACTATACTTGGCTGCCCTGTAGTAGACAATGAGCTCTGATAATGCTTGGGCAACACAAGTGTAATTATGAACTACTGTGAGAACTGTGCTTTGAACTGTACCATAACAGGAATCATACCTTCAGCTCATCCTCCATCTCTGATATCTTTTTCTCCAAAACGTGCTTCTCCTAAAGAGATGGATGGATCAGTATCAATTATCTTCAGCACATAACTGAAGATAATTATCAAGTATACAGCATGCATGCCCAGGTCTAGTAATGTGAAGTGAGGGGGATAAGATGAATCGAGTGTGATGGGGAGGTCAGACCAGTGGAGGGAGTTAAGTTGATGGTGCATAGGACTTAAGTGTATATAATGAATAGGGGGGTGAATCACCGGTGAACATGGATGGTCATAGTGCAAGGAGTTAAGATCTGTAGAGAAAATAGATACCCTTTTCTCCGTCTCCATCACATTGGACTTGGACTCAGATATTTTACCCTGTTTCTGAAAAACAATATCAACTGTGATTATGCAGCCAGAACAGTCTGTGAATTCAATCTATTGTATACATGATTCAGTCAAACTCAGTTAAATACATTGATGAGTCCTTAGTTCATTATGGAAAACATATCTTTAATAATTAAATTATAAATTTATAAAATATGTGCATTGCTTACATCACTGATGCTTAAAATAGCCACTGAACTATCAGGGGGAAATGGAGTTACCTGTGTGACTCTCTCCAGTCGAGCCTGGATCCTTGCCAGCTCTTTTCTGCTGTCCCCCAACCTGGTCTTCAGTTTCTCATTGGTCTGTAAAGCCTGCTCATACATCTGCAAAGAACCAAGTGTTTAATATGTCGAAAGACAGCAGCTTGTTTTATTGTGGATTTTATACGAATAGTAAAAGACATTGCAATTGGAGATGATGGTGAAAAGCTTGAGGAGACGACAGCAGATTGAGATCATCTGGAGATATCAAAGCTCCTTTGTCTAGTGTAGTGTAGTCTACAGGACTAAGGGGCGTTGGTTGAGTACTGGTTTTACTTCATGAGGATATAAATGGAATTGATGATGTTGATAAGCGAGGAACTCGAACTGTGTTCACCAAAAGTACTGGTAAAATAAAAGTTGTGGCCAGTTTGAAGACTTGTGAGGTTTAAATTCAGGTCAGTTATCAGGTTGAACTTGGAGTGTATTGCCATGTATTTTGACTGCAAAAAAAAAATGTATGACACTGTTTAATGTCTTTCTTTTATCCTTCTAGCCTTAACTGAGTTTCACTGAGTTTGCCACACTAGCCTGTTGGGAGTCTTTAAAATGAAAAGCAAAGGCCAGACAGTTGAAGTGAGAGTGAAGTGGAGGAAAGCAAAGTGCCAAGGGGTGCCGACAGTCGTACTGTATGAATTCTGATTCCTTCCATGCATTCAACAAAACAGAAACCATAAAGCATTTACTATGGAAAATCAAGGGGTGAGTCACTGGGAAAGGTCCCAGGTTTCCAAAGAAATGTCCCATTATTCTAAATTTATGAAGCCAGATGACAATCATTTTCTCCAGGGGAACAGTCAGCATGGCTAAATGCAGATTAGCGGATGGTTCAGTGGTACAGTTTGCCTTTCGCAGTAGTATACCTTCTTGTAGTCCTTGGGGTTGGTGTCATCTGCAGCCTGGCCTGCTCCCCTTGTGGGGTTGTCCCTTCGAGAGGAGAGAGGAGTGGCTCGTACAGCTCCACTTGCTGAAGAGTCCAACCTGTTGCACAACCCAAATGCCCTCTTATGTATCTTGCGGTCATGCGATTCATGTTGCAAACCTCTATCTGCAATCAGTGGAACTGCACTGTTTCATTGGTGGCAGTCTTCATTATTTCATGTAGTGCAAGCTATAATGCATGTTTAAACTCACCAAATAAGCGATCTCTCTAACTTGTCAGATTACTTGAATTTTAGGAATAATACATCAGGAAATGTCAGGAAATATTTTACTTGTTGCAGATAAAGTAGAATAAAACTGAACTTACTTTGATTCTCTTTCATGCTGGAAAAAAGTAATTCATACATGATTAATAAACAGTCAATGTTCAATAGAAGTTTATAAACTCTATGCCATGCCTAATAATAATGAACAATGGAAATAAGCCAAGAATGGTGGAGCTTCATAATTGGCTGATGGACAGTATTCATAAACATACAGAGGATTAAGTGGTGACATAAGTGATGAGTTTCTAATGGCAAAGCAGTTCCCTTTGATGGTTTCCTAGTATACTGTTGATTGCATTGGCACTTGGCTTCAGTGGATATTGACCTAAGCATTAGTGAGTACTTCCACGGTGTGTCTGGTAAGACTAGTAACACTGCTGTGTGCATCATTCCTGGAAGCTTGGATTGTGAGGAGTCAACTCTATGTGGGGATGCAACCCAGCTTTGCTTGCCAACTGCAATAGTCTGCATCAGGAAGCAACAGTCTCTTTCTATTTTATTCTCTGTCACTTAGCTTCACAAACACAGTCTCACTAACTGTTTCATACCTCATGTCTTTTTAGCCCCTCCTCACATTTCTCTCTCTCTCTCTTTCTCTCTCTTTCTCTGTGTAAGCAATTGAGCCCCAGGAAATAACCAAACACATCCAAAAAAGGTAACAACTTCTAGAGCTGGCGGATGGTCAGAGTGCTGTTGCCTGCTCAGATTAGAGGTGTTTACAGGGCTCTGCTTCATAGACTATAAAGGAGGAAAGCAAAAGGGCTTAAGAGAGGGAAAGACATTTCCCTTACAATGAACCAACTCATATTGTTACACAATTAGTTAAACTACAGAACATTCAGTACCTATTTAAGGTGAAGTTTTAGCCAGATGTGCATCCATGCAATGTTATACTGTAAGAACGTTTAAAAAGGACTGTGAGGTCATGGCTTATTTAACAGATAAAATATTGTACTATTTTTGTACACGCTGGTATTGAAACTATTAAAAAAACATCTTTTGAGTGTTATGCTCTCTCCACAGATACTGCCCAAAACTGATATTTACTGTGGCAGACAGGGAGAATCCCAAAGCCACACTTTTTTGCTTTGGTTCAGTTCCATTTATCCATACACAGAGGGGGCAAAACACTCAAGGTGGTAGCCCTGTTCTAATTCAGCAGCAGCCCTAATTTGACCCACCTGACTTAACTAATCATGTGTGTGGAGGGTGGGGGTGTAATGCACATCTGAATACTAGAGCCAGGTGTAATTGATGAGGGTTGGAAACTCAGGTGTCTTTGACACGAGTCATGTCGCTCTATTTAGTTATTCTTCTCTGTATAATTTGAAGTTGTCATTTGTCATTAGGATTAACCTTGCTTGCTACTTCATGCAGTTGTTGTTTACTAAACTTCTCAATAACCTTATCTCTAGCTAGGTAGATTTGTATCAGGCATTTTTCATTGTATTGCATGTACTACTATTTAAGCAATACAAAAAAATAGTTAATGTAAGACATTACATTACAAAAGGAATCTTACTGTCATGAATGTTGTTTGTCGCACTGCAAAGAGCTGAATAAGAGAGTGAAGAAATATCCATGCTAGGACAACAAGCGCTATCTCATGAGGGCTGATTAATAAGACAATCAGTAAACAGCTGAAGTCCCACGGCCACTTAGGAAAAAGACAGGTGAAACTATTCAAGCACAATAATTGCTTAAGCTTGTCCGGTTTCTGTAGTCGTCAAGCGGGTAAAGGGAAGAGAAAGAGAAAAGCAAATGCCCTCTGAACAACCCTTAGCCAGTCTGGAAGAATGCTTTGTCCATGAGAAGAAAATTGAAGTGTGAGGTCATGACATGAACAATAAAACTGCACATTCTTTTTTTAACAGCAATGGTCTGGCTCTACGGTTGTCCTCAGACATTGGACTGGACACTGGAGCGGGTCCTTCATGACAGAGATGTAGTTGACACTGGCCCCTATTCATGCCTGGTGCGTGTGGATCTTAAGGATGCAGAAAAAATGGTGGTGGTGGGGGAGACGGTGGAGGTAAGAGGAAAACCTTCACAGATATTGCAGGATCCATGTGCCGGTACTAGGTCATGAGTTTGCACAGGACCTGTGTGCTCTAAGTCTCATTAGAGCATCTGGTACTGGCAGTAGTAATGTTAGGGGGAAGAGATACAATGACAGTTAAAAAGATGGAAAATGGAGAGCAGATTTATTTTATGCAAGACCACCTGCTGGTTTTTCTTTCTGGACTGAGGCCAGCAGACCCGATTTTCTAATTAGGCTCTCCACAACCAAGTATGGCAGTCATATGGCTTGGCACACATCCCCAGGGAGTGAATAACAGCTTATCTTTGGCTGGAAAAAGATACGTGTATGTGCAGTGAACACACACACACATACACACGGTAACAAAAATTCCCTTCTGAGTGTGAAGTTCACTGGATGCCAACCCATCATTATGTTGACAGCCTTAACACTAAGCCTCCTGTAATTTTTGTTAACTGTGTTAGCAAGTTTGACTGACAATACCACTCTTGTGGTTTTCCTCCCAGTTGAATAAATCTGTCCTTTATGGCTCTCTTCAAACTCTGTCAAACCTCTGTCCCCGCCAACCAGCATATGGGATGTGTTCAGGGCTGTCATGCCGGGTTGGCTAGCGCTTCCCAGTGGAAAATGTGAGTGTCCCAGTGGAGCAGGGCAGGAATACAGCACTGTAAACACTCGGACAGCGTTCCCATGCAGCTTCTCCTGGCCTGCTCGTCTTCTCTTCACAGTCTCCTGTTCCCGTGTCACAGCTTACATAAACAGTGGGAACATCTCTTTGCAGGCAAATAGTATCAGCATATATGTATGTAAGTGTGTTTTGGAGACCAGCTTGAGGTGTGTGTTGTATTTTTTTTAAGAGCTTGAGTTGTTGTTTTGATCTGTTCAGGGTAAGTGTGTTTGTTTTAGTTTTGAAACTAATTTGAGGAGAGGCTTGTGTGTCTGTTGAGATTCTTAAAGCAAAGCCTGATGATTTTTTGGGTGATCTGAGCCTTAAATTCTGTTTTGAACATTGCCCTGAAGGAATGCTTCCCCCCCTGTTCCTGTAAAATACAATGTAGTTGTGTCTTATCAATTGTTTAAATCTCGTCGTTCATTTCCCTCCTCTCTTATCTCTCAGCTCACTTTGACACACACTCAGATAGCGAGAGACAGACAGAGAGAAAGTTTGATTTTGTGGTTGAAACTGGGTATATATTTACGTTATAATTAATTGATTGACAGACTGATAAATGACAACAGACTAGACTGATAAATGTCAGGTCACACTCAATATCTACTCAAATTTAAATGATCAAGCCATTGTCTTTTTCAATTTTGCAAGATCATGTTTGATCACTGTCATATCTACATCCCTTGAGGGTATTCACTGTATGCAAAAAAAGGAACTTTGAAAAGTCAACTCATGATCTCATGATCAAAAATAACTTTCCCCAGTCATTTTGATGACAGATCACATGACGGATATGTAATGCTACAGAACCTGAATTTTAGTAGGAGAAACTATATTGATTCATATTTTGATGCTGTTGTTTGCTGTATGAGCACATCTAGAATTTAAGCAGAAGTTGCAGCCGGTCAAAAAGTCTTTTTGTGACTTCTATTTGTCATTCATTTTAAAAACTTCCATGGTAGTTGTGAATATTGTGCTTTATTGAGGTCTATGAATGAACCTATGAATAAAATCTTAAATCTGCATACAAAATAAATAAATATACTTCGTCATGTCTTCGATGGGATGCATGCATAAACGTATTGCCCAGCAAACTGCCATCAGCGCTGTGCCTACAAAGTCTTTGAGGTTGAATTGTAAAAACATCTCTCTTACCCTGCTTGTTCTGCTGCTTAGGGAGGCAGGCAGGTCGGTTGGGGTCCTCCGTGTGCGGGTCGGGTCCCTGCTGCTGGAGGACACAGTTGACATGGCTACAGGGTCAGGCAAGGGAGGCGTGTGTCTCTAGCATGGTCCAGGAACCGTTTGGTGGGAGATCAGCTGACGGGCGGTCCCGAGTACAGCACAGAGACGGCGCTGCAGCAGCAACAGCAGCCAGGAGTGGAGATGAGCCGGAGGTCCTGCGGCTTGGCTCCTGAGGGGACTACTGGCTCTTCCATCCTAAAGCCCTGCCCCGTTTCCCACCTTTCAGCCTCATAGCTTCCTGCCCCCTTTTCTCGTCCTCCTTTCCCTTCTCAGTCTCCGTCCTCCCCCTCTCTCTCTCCCCCTCTTTGCTGTACGACCATAACACCACCACCCCCCCCCCTCCCCCTCTCACTTCCTCCCACTCACTCACTCACTCACTCACTCTCATCCACACAGGATTACATAAAACATCCTCCTTTCCAGCGATCACCACTTACTCTCTCTCCTGACAATGAAGCAGGACAGTGGTTATGAAACCACTGTTGCACTAGCTGTTCTTGCTTGTTTTTCACTTTCATTTATCTGAACTCTTTCCCTGTGACCCCCTAAAACAGTCAGATGTAGATAGTCTATACAAATTGAAGGCAAGTTGTTTTACCCCAGAAATGTCAATCCATGAGAATACATTCTGTATTGTACCCTAGGGCACATAGTAAAGGGTAGCAGGGTATTCTCAGTCACCGGATGACCTCACTGCTTACTTCTGGTTGTTCAGTCTATCCTCCTATCCTGAGGGAACACAAAACCTCTTTTCATACACATTATGTTGCAGATTGGTGTATAGCTTGATGAATGTGAGATGTTGACCTGTTACCTACTACCAGGGTCTATTTAATGTGAACAAATCTGGTGAAGAGGGTTTACTAAATTAAAGTAAGTAACTTTGCTCTCTTGGGACATGGAACACAACCATTTTGCGAACAAACTTTTCACTTTAAGGCCCACACACTATACTGTATATGTGACAGTGCTGCCATCCTCTGGATAGGCAGAGTGGTAGCAGTGTGTGTACTTCAAACTCAAGTCATTTAAGATAGTGTACTGGGCTTCCAGGAACTACATTCTCAGACTTCATTAGGGAAAGGTCATCTCAAAAGGTCATGTAATGAGCTAGCAGCTGTTTGATTACTGCTGTCATGCTGCAACACAACATAGTGTTTCTTTGCCATGGAACAAATTGAAGCGAAAGAAAGAAAAACTGTACACAATTTGCCCTTTTAAAATAGGAAAAGCTATTCTCTGGTGCCTGAAAATTAAGCTTGAAATGTCTGTTTGTACACAGACAAGAAGAATTTGAGGATTACTTTGGTTAACGGCAACAATTCATAATCAAGGAGACATTGTCACTGGTGGCTCTTCATTTCTCTCTAGACACTTATCTTTCCACTGAATTAACAGTGCGGGTCATATGGCAGTGACATGTGAACAGCTGTCTCTGGCAGCAGACGGAGAAACAGTGCTGCCATAAATAACACTAGGGAAAACTGGCTTGAGTTTCACTCAGAAGGGACAACTGCACGTGGAGTATGGGGGACACATGAAGAGAGGAAGCTCATACAGCGGTTGCTCCCTAGCTGCCCGTGCCTATTTCGCATGAGATATGGCTTGTGGAGTTTGCCCAAATAGGAGAAAGTATCTGCAGTTACACAGTTATTGTGCATACAAAACACAAACTATATAAACATCTCTTACAGGCCTGAATGAGGTAAGATTGGCTGCCATACAGCAGTATTCAGAGCTGCCGCCAGAAATGGCAACGTGGGGACAGTATTAGTATCAGGGAGTGGGGGTGGGAGCAACACAAGGAGGGTAGCAAGAGGGCTGTGATATGGGCAATATAGGCCACAACATTCGAATGACCACAAAACAAATGGTACAAAACATACAAATTAGCTTTATTTTCTAACCTCAGGGAGATTAAAGATAAAATCATTACAGTCATGATATTTAAGGCTTTTTCTGCCGACAGTTCTAGTGATTACAGTATTACTCATGTAAATAGGTTGTTTTGTGCATTTTACACATTTTTTTATCTTCTTTGAGGCAAAAATGACAACTAAGGCAGGGCCATCAGCTTGACTAAAAAAAAAAGAGTTTCTCTTGAAAACAAACGTAAAAATATTGTTTATTTTTTTGCCTGACATAATTTCTAAACAAATTATGATGAACATGTATCAAAAGAAATGACTGATTCAGCCATGTTGGTTTTAATGCTTCATTATCTTTCTCTTTTGAAGAGAAGCCTTATTTTCTAAACTATTCAAACTCTGCAAAATCATCTTCATCATATTCCGCATCTTCTCGTGCCTCCTCTGTGGTTTCCTCTGTGACATCTTCTCCAAATTCTTGTAAATGTTCTGATAGCTCATCTTCAAGTTCCTTTTCAAAATCATCTTTAACTAATTCCTCCTCAGCATCAGCCTGCTCATCAACAGAGTCCTCCTCAAAATTGTCCTCAGTAGATTCTTCATCATGTTCTGATGGTTCCTCTGTAGTGTCGTCCACAGAGTTATCATCTAAAGAACGTTCTGTCCCTTCTGACAGTTCTTCTGTAGTTTCATCCTCTTCCTCTTCTTCTTCTCCTTTTTCTTCTTCTTCTGATTCGTCTTCATCTGCCTCCTCTTCCGCAAATTCTTCTGTACCTTCCTCAGCAAATTCTTCGTCGGCCTGTTCTTCTGCAATATCTTCTTCTGTCACTTCATCTACTGTTTCTTCCATCTGATTTTCTGTGGGTTCCTCCACAACATCAGCTGATTCTTCTTGCTCTTTCTCCAGTGGTTCCTCAGAAACATCTTCTGGCTCTTGTGGCGCTTCTCCAGTTGTTTCCTCTACGATGTCAATTGTTTCTTCTGCCCCCAGTGTTTCATCAGCAGCCTCATCTATTGCTTCCTCATCAGGTTCAGCTGCCTCCTCCATGGATTCAGATTCTACTACTGCCACCTCCTCTTCATAGGCTTCCTCGGCTATTTCATTGGGTGTTTCTTCTTCAGCTTCTTGGTCTACCTGCTCGCTAGATAGCTCCTCGGGTTCCTGTGTCTCCTCTGGAGCTGTGGCAGCTTCCTCTTCAGCTGCTGACATACTACCAGGGAGAAACTATAAAGCAGAACATAGTAAATTTAGCAATTGCATTTAACGCACAAAACAGTACAATATACAACATGTAAACTAATAATAAATAAATAAAACTACTCATGGGGAATGTCATTTGCGTCTACAAAAACTGTGTTTGTGTATGTGTGTCCTTTATCACCTGGCTATGCTCTGTTAAGCTCTCCTGTACAGTTCTTAGTTGCTTATTCAGGGATTTCTTCCTCTTCATCCGCTCCATCACTAACAGACTCCTGGTGCACAGGGGTAAGGGGTGGTCAACAGCTGCAATATTTCTAGAATCATCACGTTAAGGCCAAACAGTTAAAAACAGGTTTTGTGATAATACATTCTTAGATACCAATCCATCATCATGATGCCAGGCTACGCAATAAATCAGCATGTGCCAATGAACATGTTGTAAGTGTCTGTGCTGTGCTAGTGTGTTAAATGAAAGAGGTTTTCCTAAGTCCAGTTCATTTGCTGTTTTGTGCTTTTATTCTCTACATACTTTAGTTCCAGCACCTCCTGACCGTTGGACTCGAGTGATGCCTGCTGACTAGAGAGAATTTCCTTGAGGCTATGGATGTCATCGGCCTGCCCCTGTAGCTGCATACTCATGTCGTCTACAGCAACACCATGCTGGTCGAGTTGGGATGCCGCACTGGTGATACTGCTGGAGATGCTGGAGATGCTTAGGGCAAGCTGGGAGTTGGAGCTCAGAATGTCACTTATGCTCTGCTTCACCGCCTCCAGCTCCTTTCCTTGGTTCGTGAGAAGTGCACTCAGTGCAGCCACTGACACTCCCATCTGCTGCAGGTCTGCAATCTTGGAGTTCAGCGCTGTAGTCATCTCAGTCTGCAGGGCCAACACCTGAGCACGGAGGTCCGAATCGTTCAGTTGCTCGGTAGCGGTAGCGGTCATGGCCATCTCTGCCTGCTTCTGGGCCTTGGACTGTGCCTGCTCCAGAGCCAGCAGCCTTTCTTCCACATGACTAATGCCTTCCAACTGCAAGAGGATGACATAGCTTAAACGTTGCTTTTTAAAAGTGAAATAAAGAATCCTGATAAATGGCTTACACTATCAGCAAACATCTTTCTTTAGAGACCATGCAGGCCATGGTCATATAGGGAAGAATCTCAAGTAAGTGTAATCCCTCAACCGGATGTTTATGTATAACATAAAATGTGTGGTACTACTGATTGCTGAAATAAGCAATCACATTGTACATTCCCATTGGAGTGACATTTCAGGTCCTTCCAATGTGATGAGTAGCTAAGCAGTAAAAGGATCCTAGGACAAGACCTCTATTAATAGCAAGAAACCCCACACCATTCTACTCATCACACGTGTAGTTAATCTCAAGAAATACAAGGCATGGCCCACCAGTACTATATTAAATGGTAACATAGCAACCAGATAGTCTCGCACATTTTACAGAATTTCACAAGAATACACATTACAGAATACTACATTACAAAATAACAAAAAAAAATGTCATGGGACATATTTGGATTTCTGTACCCTGTACATAATCGCATAGAATATACTGTAAAATAGACTTACTTGTGTGTTCCCTGCCCCATCATGTTGTTGGAACTTAACAAACTTCCTCTGTAAGGACGTAAAGGTTTCTGACAAATCGTCAATGGATTGTTGCTGCTGATAACAGAGCCAACTGAGAAGTGGACCCCCAACGACGACAACCAATAACAAAAAGCACAGAAGAACATAATGGTTGCGCGGTTTACTTTTGACCACCGGTGGATCCAGCACAAGAGGCACTTGATCCTCCTGTTTGACGTTGTTTTTGACCTTGCGCTTACCCATGGCGTTGTCCGGCAGGGAACACTCTCGTTACAGTACAGTATGCAGTTGGTGTAGTGTGTAATGTTGGGACAGTCCTCTCTAGTTATTAGCCTTTTGTGAAACCCTGGTCCTTCATTGGTTTTCAACAATCACCGGTAGCCCAGCGTTTCAGGAGGCGTGGCTCGTGGGGGAGCACGTTGTATAGGTAGGGCCTGTACGACCGTATTTTAATAACTGTCATGATGTTGCTGGTGCGATAGTACGATAGTGATCTCCATGCTTGCTTTAGCATGTTTTTCCTGTTCAAGTGGACTATTACTACAAATGCAACAGGTTGTATTTAAGTGTGAAAAGTCCAAATGCATCATGTTTCATATTCAGTCAGGAAAGCGTAAAGGAACAAACTTTGAAGGTAGCTTTGTCATCATCTTTTAATTGGGTGAAAATAACAAATATATATTTGAAATATTTTGACTTTACATTGTGTCCCTTGTAGCCAACGTGAACGTGATTGCCTACTACTATTTCGACCTATAATATAAACATTTTACATGTCACACTACCTCCATCTGCTGGTATAATTTATCGTTGCACTGACTGCTATCAGCAAACAAATCACGGAAATACACGGACAAAATGCAAAACAACACATTTACCTAGTACCATAAAACGCTACACTGGACCGAACAAATCTGTGCAGTCAAGGCTGACATGGGTCCACGGGTTGTATTTTTTTTACACACACACAGAGGCATACATTTGAACAGAAAAAGCACACAAATTCTTTCTTTAAAGTATTTTAACAATTTCATAGACGTGGACATGGTTAATATCAAATGGCAGACTACATAAAATCTGATCTATACTGATAACCCTCTGCTCTGCAAGAAAACCTTTCTGTAAATGCAATCTCCTGTGTATCAGTATCAAATAGGCTATGGGAATGGTGGTGTTAGGCTACCTCTAAGGAGGGAGTATTAGTACAAATTAATTAATATGAATGGAACAGTCTTTAAGTAATTAACTTAATAGGGAATTAATTTACATTATACAACATTAAGATACACATAGACATTAATTAATAAGATAATAGGAAATCTAGTTGCATTACCTACCCATGATGTAATTTGCATTGCTCTTATATTCCGGTCAAACCACGATAGTTTGACATTTTAATTCTAATTTGAGATTGTCCGGCATCTTAATCTACCAGATGGATAATTTGCGACAATTTGAGGCGACCTGTCAAAATTGAAGAGCATATGCTATGGCTGAGCCCGGTCCGATTTAACCCGTGGGATTATCTTATCAGTAGGTTTACAAGCATTTTCATAGCAAGATTAGTATAACATTCTATGCAACATCATTTATTGCCTGTGATTTTCAAGGGTATTTTTAGACATATTGACTTGGTCAGAGTAGTTTCATTAGACCCATCATCAGTAGTCCCTAGACTTTGGCTATATTGGGTTGTCCGTTGTCTGTGTAACCTTTAAGCTATCTGTTATAAAGACGTTGAAAAGCAAGAAACACATTATGATTTATGATAAACTGGTACTACAAAAAGGTCCGAAGGATTTGTCTCAGTTGAACATAATCCAACCTACCTCATTCCATTCCAGGCTTTCCATTAAAAACTATAACTGAATCATATTTGGAGCCAAATCATCTCTTGCATTGCGTGATTTACACACAACATGTGTGCATTTTTGTTTCAAATATACTCTAACTGTACCACATTTTCCTTAACAAAGTAAAGTCTGCCATAGTCTTGTGAAGATTGTAAAGCAACATCTCCCACTCACTTTAACCTGCATTGGTGTCAGTGCTCAAGTCTTTAGAGCCTTGACAATACAGTATATTAACGTCCTGTAAGTTGTGTGCAGATAAGCAAGTGTCACTTTCCCCATCTATTACATGCGGTCTTCCCTCGATAAACACAAAGGTCTACATCAGTAAAACACTGGCACGAGTTATGAATGGTAGCCTACAAACAACACATGGAAATAGCAGTGTGTTACAGCAGTAACAGCAACTAAACTGATTAAAATAACACCATGGCTGATGCTAGCACAACCCCCCATGTAATGGAATATTTGTGCTGTATCTCAACTTCACTGTAGCCTTTAATGAATGCTATTAGGCATCTGCAGAGCTTGGAACCATGCGGCTGCTGGGAATGTGGTGAATGTCTTTGGATGCAAGTTTAGACTAAAGTAAGGGGTAGGATAGCAAGAATTCACTATTCTGCTGTAGAGTGAAGTTGGCCATCTGGAACAGGAAGTCCTGATTTTGAATGCATTTCCACTGGAGAGAGACTCAGGGTAGACTCTAAGAGTCACATAGCTCAGGAGACAAAAGCACAAAATGGTGGGGAAGATCTTGCTTTCTTGATTGCTTTAATTATTTATCCACCATACAGAATTTGCAATGGCAGTATATCATCTCATCCACTGGCCTTATTTTAATGCCTGAGGATGCGTTGCAATTGGTTTAAAATAAATTCTTTGAACAGAGGTATGAGAGTTGTTATTGTCTAACTCTGTGCTATTGTTATGTACTTGTTGCAGACTCAATACACAATAAAGGAATGCAGAATGCAGAATGCAGTTTGGGTACAGATTTTGTTCAGAAGACCGATTTATTTCAGACACAAAATTATTTATTCAATCAAACATCCATAATCTGATGTTGTGATTCAACTAAAATCACTTATGCAAATTCAGAAAACTTTTATTCCGGTGAGAATATTGTAATGTTGTTCTAATAATGCATTAATAAAGCCATGGAGACATGGAAAACATTTCTTGATGTATACAGACTTGAACCTCCGCAATATCAGCTAGGCTTACAGTCTCTGTCCTTCATTTTGAAATCAGCCAGGAAAAATGATGCACGTCTTCAGAGCGAAACATCTTCTACTCTGTAAAACAAGATGAATAAATGACATACATTTTACAGTAGCACAAGTCTCACACTAAGAGTTGGAAATACAATGAAGCGGCTGCTTTTGCCAAGCTATGAAGAAATTATTGAAAATTGATGACATGATAACGGAAATGATGTGTAACGTTGTAGAGTGTAGTTACCCCCGGACGGTGAGTTGAGTGGTGCACTCTGCCACCCCCAGAGGGCTGTCTGCCACCACCTTGTACTCTCCAGTGTCTTTGGGGCCAACTCTTAAGATGAGCATGGAGCAGACGCCACAGGTGTTGGAGATGTAGTAGTTGATATCAGTGTTTAGACTGACGTTGTTGCGGTACCAGGTGACGTGAGGTCTAGGATTCCCGCTCACCGCACAGCTCATGTAGCACTCGTAGCCCTGGGGCGCAGTGTGCAGCTTCAGAGGAACCAGGAACTTTGGAGGACACTCTAAGTCTAGGGCCTTGGACTCAGGGAAGTTGAGGGTAAATTTCTCTGGCAGGGCAAAAAAATACATTGAAATCAGCACTACAGATTGAGGCACCTTAAGTGATTTTCTGTTCTGTAAATATTTATAAAAGATAGCTTATAGAATATAAGTGCGTTATATGCACACAGAATAGTTCATGCTGTGTCAATTTAAATTGTGCATTTACATGTTTTCACATCACCACCAGAGTATTATTCACCACCTCTAACTTCAATCACTGAACTGTGTCACTTTAGTGTCGTATTGTAAGTGGTGTGATGGTAGACCCTCATTCCCTTTGAAAATATAGATTAAATTAAATTACACAGTGAGAGTGTTTTCTATGGAGTAAAAAGCAGTAGGTAGAATACTAACAAATGAAGAGGGACAACCTGTTTCAGTTTACTTACAAAGGACACAACACTGAAAATCACTGCTGAACCCTGATATTAAAGTTATCATGGAATTTAAATAATATGCCTCTGTGAATACCTGGTGGAGGCAACCTTCAGGTACCTGGGCAGAATACATTCAGACTACAAGGGAAACCATCTTCTGTCCACAAACCTTTCTTTACCGCAGTGCCCCACGTTGGGGCCATTACTGGCTCTGACATGCCCATGTCGTTCTTTGCAAACACCCGGAAGTTGTACTCTCGGCCTGGCAAGATGTTGCCTTCAGTGAACTTGTTGTTGAAGAGGTGGTCACCCACGGTGCGCCAGGTACGCTTGACGGAGTCGCGCTTCATCACCAAGTAGTGTAGCCGATCATCACGCTTCTCGTCTGGAGACGGGACCCAGGAGAGGGTGACCGTGTCTTGGACGTTCTGCCCCAGTTCCACAGGGCCTGGAGGCTTGGGGTCATCTAAAACACACAGCATGAAGGGAATGGAAATCAATGGCAAAATCTATGAAGAAAGCATCTACACTGTAAACCTTTCAGAGAACTCAAAACTTTTGATGTAACCGATTACATAAGAAAATTTGAGTACACATATTTTTTTTTTAAGTAAACTTAACTCAAAAATGATACATCGGCTATAATGATTTTTGAGTTCTCTGAACTCATATTATTCCAAAATCGTGAAGGATTTAGCCTTGTCAGATATTTGTGTTTTTCTGGGTCTTTCGCAAACTAGTCATTATGCCCTTACAAGTTTTTGAAAGGGTATCTTCTTGCGCAAGCTCTTACTGTAGAGAGAACTGTTATTGGCCGACCGCCTTCCCAGTGTTGCCACTGCATTTTAATTTACATCTGTGACATAGCAGACGCTTTTATCCAAGGCGATTTACAAGGAATTTTGCATTCATAGATCAGGAGCAGTTTAGGGGTTCACACTTATACACTTGGTAAGGAGGAGTTGGGAATCAAACTAGCAACCTTCCAACCTCTGGATTACTAAACGAGTCCTCTACCTTAAGTCTGCTGTCTCCGTCTCTCATCACAAGAGCTTCGCAATGGTGTTCTCAACGACGTTGATGACGTCAGATACTAAACATTTTTGAGTTATCAGGCAATGTTAACTCAAACAAATACATTCCAATACAATTAAAACGTCTGCACTTGCTCAGAAGACTAATACATTTTAAGTTGGGTCAACTAAATACCAGGTTTTAAGTACTGAATACATAATGTTAATGAGTTAGTAGAACTGTCTGGGTTTACAGTGTAATAGACAGGAAGATTGTGTATAAGGTTAAATAGTAGAATAAATAATAGGATTACAGGTACAAGGAATGTCAGCATATAAGTAGCTAAATGCACTTTCTTTTATTCATCTGAGTGGTAGCGCACTTAGGCCTACTTCCTTTCGTCCTTCCGTGACTGATGGAAGAAGGACTAAAAGAGGATGAACTGGACTGTAGTATCTAAGCTTTCCACATAGAAGGACTGAAACGAATTGCTCACTGAAGACATACGGAAATACTGCAAGACATACAGAAAACATTTTGAAACATAATTGCAAGTGTGAGAACTACCTGTCACTCTAATCTCGAGGTTGAGCGTCTCCTGGCCGACGATGTTCTTGATGACGATGGTGTAGATGCCTGTGTCTGTGCGCTCAGAGGTGGGGATAAGCAGCTGGGAACCCTTGTGTGAGTTGGTGACAGTAACGTGATGACCCAGTGGAGCTCCATCCTTCAGCCAGGTGATATCTGGCATCGGAGAGGCCTGGCACAAGAAGAGCAAGTGTTATGGCGAATATAACATTTACAGATATTGGACCCGTAACATTTACTTTTTTCTTTTTGTATCAATTTGCTCATTTACTTTCTAATATTGACCTCAAAGTACACAAAATACCAAAATCGTATATTTAAGCGGATTTGCATTATTTAAAAACAATAAAGTACTACCTCAAAGTTGATATTGACTCGGACTGTGTTTCCTGCTCTTACGACCATAAGGGTTTTCAGGTTTTTATCGGTAAGCCGAGGCTTTACTGAGGAGACAGAGATGACAAAGTATATGATATTCAAAATCTTTTCATGATTCACAAACAGCAGCTGATCCATACAAAGCAGGTAATCATATCGAAGATCCATTTTAACAGTGAATGCACAAAACAGACACTTCATTATGATGACTAGTATTAAGCACCTTTTTGAGGGTGTAACAAACCTTTACTAAAATCGCTAAAATTAAAATGGTTAAAAAATGTTTTGTCATGGGATGGCTGATGATCATTTATAACCTCTTCCTTATCCATACATAGTGAAAGCAAATGTTTCTCTAAGATATCAAATTCAGCATTCAAAATGGTCTGTGATTCAAATCAAATGCTGTGCAAAATCTGAGCGGTTCTAACCAGGAGGAGGCATGGCGATGATGTAATTGTCGAAACCCTGCGGCTCTCCTTCTCCGCCATCATTGGTGGCGATCACTCTGACCCAGTACATGGCCATGGACTTCAGACCAATCACGTTGAAGGATGTCTGAATGGCGGCAGTCACGTTGCATCTACTCCACTCAAGGCTCTCGATTGGTCGGATCTCCACAAAGTAGCCCTTGGCTTCATCCTCCACTCCTGTCACTGCCTTTGGTTTGGTCCATGATAGACTCAGGCTACTGTAGCTGGAGCCAGTCAGTTTCAGGTCAATGACTTTCCCTGGACGCTCTAGATGGACATAGGCATTGCACAATTTTTCCATGCCACAATAAATATAACATGACAGGAATATTGGGAATTTGTTAACAGTTGAAGTCTCTAAGACATACTTGAATGCAATGATGAAAAAAAAAAATCATTACTGCATATCATGTTGGTCACAGACAAGCAAGTCTTAAAACCTGTTATGACTCTACAAAAACAAGCCCTTAAAGTCCTAGACAGGAAATCATGACAATCAACATTGTGATATTCTTGTTGAATATAAAATATTAAGATTTGACAGCTAAAATTGGTACTCAAATGTCCATTTAGTGCATAGGATTATTCAGAATTCTGCTCTTCCACCGTTGAACAACTTGTTCAGCTCCACTCTGAGCAAATGAGCAGAGTTTCAAGATGAGATTCTATTGCGGATTAAAGAATGGAATAAGCTTCCTGCCAGTCAAGTACAAAAAAAAAGGATTTTAACTGTGGATATACAGTATGTATATACTATTGTGATTTCTATTTTATGCGTTTACTCCTACGAAGTGTGTTATGTGTGTGCGCACATCTGTGTACGTCGGCGTGGGTATTAATAGGATGTTGGCCGATTTGTAGTGGTGACGTTAGTTTTTGCTCTGTGTTTTATTGTTCCCTTCACCTGCCCAGGGACTGCCGATGGAAATTAGCTAGTAGCTTAATCTAATAGAAATCTTTTTTGAGATGAATGTATTTTGTCTACAATTTTGTAATTAAAAAAAGAAAGGAAGAATTAGACTAAAACTCATGCATTTTTGAAAACTGTGCATGATTCTATGATTCTATATGTAAATAACATTATTAACTGCATCCTACAGGATACGCGTCACTTGTCACTACTACTATATGTTTGAAGACACATTTCTTTTTTGTTAACCAATCTTTACTGTTTAATTATACTTATAACATAATCGGCATTCGTTAAGGTAACTGGTTTTAAACAGGCATATACTCTATGTCACTACATATGCTACTTTTGCAGCTCACATGACTTGCATTACATTTGCAGTCAGTTTCACCATAAATATCACAACAAGTTTGACCAGAGAGCTACTAGGGTTTTTCAATATTGGTGCTACTGAGAAAGAAAGATAATGAACAAATGAAAAATAATACGGAAGCTTTTTCTGATTGGACCCAGGCTTACTCTTGGGGTCTCTTGCAAACACCAGTTCAGAAGGAATGCTGGGATCTCCTGTCCCTGACATGTTGATGGCAGACACTCGGAACTCATACTCAGCGCCCTCGATGAGATCTGTCACTGCACACTTTTTCTCTGTGGATAAAATGGTGATTACAATGTTAGTATGGTACATCATCTCTTCAGATTTTAATGCTGTAGAATATGTTCACTTATAAAGGCTCTGCACGTGCACATTTCTTTTAAAATTACGAGACACAAAACTAACAATCAACCCTTTCTAGTGTGACCAAGCAAAGTATAAATTATAAGAGGATGTGCAGAAAAGTGAATGCCATTCCAGTGAGTGACTGGCATTTAGAGCACTTGTCACAAAACTGCCACAGATTTTAATGCTGTTTTTTGATTATTATTAGTTTGTTTTTAGTTGTTTCGAGTACCTCCCTCGGATAGTAAATGTCAAAGCGTGTTATCTCTCAGAGGTACAGCAAAAATTGTCCGAGAGCTGTTGCAAACAGGACAGGATCAAAAGACATTGAAACCATTCATACCTTTGATTGGCTCATCAGGACGATTTACCATAGTCCACAAGTTGCTTCCTCTCTTGCGTTTCTCCAGATTGTAGCCAATTATGCTGACTCCACCAGTGATGGCCGGAGGTGGCCATGTCAAATTTATACAATCCTTAAAAGCACTGACTATCTTTGGAGGAGCTGGGGCACCAGGGAGGGCTGGATAAAAATAAGAACAACATTTGAGTTGTTTCAATTAAATGCAATATTAATTATTAATCATTATAAATTAATACAAGTAACCATTAGTTGCCATGTTTGATTGTTTACGTAATCTAATGCAGAGAATTTTCAATGACCCAAGTCCAGATATACATCTTTAATGCATGTTTCAAATACTTTTTCGACCACAAAAGTAACATCACAAATGAGTATCGAGAAAGTGAGACCTACCCAACACGCCAGCAGCAATGTCATCTGTTTCCATCATATCACTAATGCCTTCAACATTCTTAGCCTTAATACGGTAGGTATACTTTCTGCCGTGGTCTATGTCTGTGTCCCTGTATGAAGGCTGACCAGGGATCTCCCCTATCTTGGTCCAGGTGTTGCGCCCCACTTGCTGGCGCTCCAACACATAGTTGGTGACTGGGCATCCACCATCATCCTTTGGGGGGCGCCATTTGAATTCAATAGCACCCAGTGAACTCTCTACAACGTCTACTGGTGGCTGTGGTGGGGTGGGTTTGTCTGTTGGGTAAGAGAAGGGATTTTTATCCATTTGCTAATTCAGTAAAAATCGATATAAAGTAATATTACTAACATGCATTTGAAAAAGTAGAACGCAAACAGCTTTTTTTGTATCATCCAATCCTCCATAAAACTTAAACTTATGGCTTTGTATTTAAACATACAAAGTTAGTAGAAATTTGATGTGTATTCCTAAGATGCTTGATCAATTTAACATATAATCAAAAAAACATTTTCCAGATGTAAAACCTGACTTACCTAGAACAATGAGCTTTGTCGTGGCCTCAATGGTGCCATGCTCGTTTTTGATTTTGATTTTGACTTCTCCCATGTCTTTCCGCTGGCACTTAGTCAGGAGCAGAGAGCTACCAGTGGTAGAGGAGTCGGTTCTCACGTTCAGGCCTGGCAGTAGCTCCTCGCCTTCTTTGAACCACTGCACCTTCATTGGCTCCATCCCCATAAACTTCAGCTTGAACGAGGCATTTTCACCTGCTCTGATGATGACAGGTTTTTGGAATTCTTTCAAGGAATCCAAGTCAATCTTTGGTGGGTCTGTAAACAGGGAAAGAAAAAGAAAGCTTGTGACATTGTAATTGGAAAGCTGACTTTCCCAGCAGCCACTAGAATAAAATCAGTTTGACCTTGAATGATGAGCATAGCCTCCGATTTCCGCCCGCCTGCCTCAAATCGATATTTCCCTGCATCCTCCTCAGAGCAGCTATGGATGATCAGTTTGTGGTTGGCCCCGTCTTTTATAATAGTAATACCCTCTGTTGATGTCAACTTAAGAGGCACATACAAGTGAAGTTCAGAATACTTTGTATGAACTCAAACAAACAAATCAGTGGCAAAAACAGGTTATGACAAAATACAAGATTTCTACTTCCATTTCAGAACTCTGCCACGAAAGCCACCAATAAATGAAAATGGGCATTGCCATTCATGAATAAACAGATGCATTATCCCTTCCTCATCCCTTCAAAGTTTACCCTCTTTCCATCCTTGTACCATACGCCCTCACAGCTCTCGCTGCTGAGAACACAGCTCAGCTCAGCCTTGTTTCCTTTGTTGGCGCTGGTGTCTGTTAATCCACTGGCGAAATGGAATCCTGGATCTGATGTAAGGAAGAATACAACTATGAATATCTCTGGATAACAGTCATAACATCTAGGCCTTTTAAGATTGAAGAGACCTTAGTATGTGGAGATGATAATAAAAATGTAACCTGATTCTTCACAGCTCAGTTTGGTTTCCAGACGATCTGAGATGTTATCAACATGGGCTAGTTTTAAAATCTTTGTTTTGTACATTTACATTCTGAAGTCAACTAACTTTTGATTCAATACTATGACTTCATGCTGTCATATTGTGGTCAGAGAATTTTAGTTATGTATACATTTACATTAGCTGTTGATTAAGAATGTGTATAGAATTAAAATAGAACACCAAATAACAGAACAAAACAAAAAAACTTTTCCATAATCGGCAAACAACATTCAAAGCAAGCCATGACTCAAATATCATGAGAGCAATAATTGCACATGATAAACTGTACTTATGATGATCTAAAGAAAAACTGTCACCTAAGAACTGCAGACAGCACTATAACTTTTATGGAAATGACTTTCAGGACATTTCCATTTGAAATTAGTATTCTTCTGTTATAAATCAGGTTATATAAAGATGTTTCCACTCGACTTCTAGTACTTATTTCTGTGTAGCTCAAAGGGGGAACTACATTGATCTTGTTAAAAGATTTTTGAAATCAAGTCGGTTTAAAGGGATTTTTATATTTTAGTCCACTCCTGACCTTAACATTCCATAAATTTCCCTCATGTCATAACACAATGAATAAACCATTGGTTGTTTCATGAGATGCAATACAATGTCTAGGGCTGTCCCCAACTGAAATGACCAAAACGGTTGATTTTTGTCTCAGTTAACGATTAACCACTCCTTTTATGGCACACACAACAAAGTCTACCTAACTAAATTGCAGACAGCAGAACTATTACAGAAGGTCCTATCAGCATTAAATGATAATTAGTCGCATATTCTTTAAATAATTCATTTTAATGTGATTGTAAAAAAAAATTATCATGTTATGAGGATCATATGAGTGAATCCCATATTGTGCTCACATAGTACACTGTGATCACGTTCTCTTGTGTTAAATCCACATGCTCTCAGTATTGAAAATAGCCTTCTGTTAGACTGACAGGTTAATAACCTTGAAAATAAACACAGCGGCTAATAATCTCAGGCTACTTTATCATTATCATTTCCATTTTCACATAATTAAATTAATAAATTAATTACCGTGGATAATCTGTTGAAACAGACTGAACTGGCCAAAAATGCTATGACTGATCTATTCGGCAGGTGACTTGAATGGGACAGCCCTAACAATGTGGTTTTGCATCATTTATGCAATCTCAAGGGGACATGCGATAGACAACCTTTCAGATCACTTACCAAAGCAGGTTAAATGAGTGTCAAGAAGTGCCACAGACTCCCTGCATAGTTCGGAGTGATGCACAAATCAAAAATGAAATATTTGTCAAGCTATCAAACTGTACTATGCTACTATGCTCAGGAGTTATTTGCTGGTGTGACACAATTGCACTCTTATCACTTACGCTGGACATGAGGGTCAATATATTTCTATATGACTACAATAATAGTTTGGCATTGATGTGTCATATACAAGGTCCACCTAGGCAACATTTCACACTAATACAAATACTTGGATACATAAATATATTAAGCTGCCGTGTACAATCAGATATGGTAAAAAATAATGAATAGTGTCAATATAAAAGTTAATGACTTGTAATAATTTGAAAAAAAAAACAGTCTCTGCTTACATTTTATTTAGGCTGTGTGAAAAAAAACCCATATTACTCATTATGTTAAAAAACAATTCTTAAGGCATTTTTATACTTCTACGATTCTCTCCGATTTGGTCGTAGAGGGACACTTTGGCACGCCTTGGCACGCCTTGGTAACACCTTCACCCAGGTGTTGCCGCCCATCCGACCCGTCGGAGAGCCGTCGGAGAGCTGGTCGGAGACAAACGCTTTTTTCTACTTTTCTTAAAGAGACGGAGAGAGTCGGAGACCCCCTTGGCTGTGATTGGCCAGTTTACGACATCATTTCCAAACAACATCATTTCCGGAATCACACATGTCAGGACCTCACATTTCCTGTTTTCTGTCCAAATGTTTTAGTACGACTTTGGTAAACTACAAAGCTGCACAGCATGCAGCATTAGGCTACCGTATTTTATATAAACCCTCGAAAAGTACATTTCTCCCGACCACTGTTGGTCTCTTGGCTGGTGGCTCGGTGTTGAAAGTGCCTTCTCCAACCAGCTTCAACTGACATCTAACGTAATTTGCTACGGAGTAATGCTGGCAGCATAATTACTTTGCATCTATTAAATAGGAAATGTATTTCATGTATGTGTAGAACCTATTTAGAATGACTGACTTTACATAAAACGGCAGTGAAAGACATTTGAGTCAAACATTACTTCTGCCTCAATGAGAGTGGCGTGTGAGAGCATAATCGGCACGACAACGTTGTACTTGTTAGCAGCACACTTTTGAGAGTTATTGTGAATACGCTAGCGGAAAATCTAGTAAACGTACGTACCACCTGTCTCCTGTTCTGTTGTTGTTGTAGTTGTCGCTCAAATCGCTACAAGCACGTCCTCTGCTTATAACTCAAACTAGTCCAGCAGCTCCACCATCAACCATTGTCTGTTAGTTGCCATCATTCGCTGTTGTGAGGATTCCGGGAGGAGGAATTTATACAATAAACGACTACCACACACACAACGATTTCTCTAAGATCGTCTTCTTGAAAATTGGGCATTAAAGGTGTCCAGGCAGAGGATAATAAGTGAGTGTGCTCCTGTAGCCTATGTGTTTTTCATCATATTCATGGTTGAAAAGGCAGTCTCACAACTGTTGAGGTATCAGAATCAGAATAATGTTTATTGGCATGTGTATGCATTCTCTTGTCGTGTTTCTGATATAACTATAACACTGCATGTGGATTGGTATGAAGACTGCAGTGGGTTTAATTTTCTGCCCCGTACTTCATAGTTCTACGGGTATTTCTGTTCGAAGTGTGCATGCTTTGTTTTATAGTGACGTTTCACGCTAACACTTTTGACAAGGGCAACCGTCTCGTTGCAGATTAAACACATCAGTTTTGTCCTGCCCACAAGCAGCACAAATGCTTAGCCTACTTGTCAGTCCACTCTGTCTTAAATTCGAGAGTTTTGGAATCAACTTTTCGTGTGTGAGAGCCTGGCAGATGATCATTAGTAAGTGTGCTAATGTATGTGTTTTTCAACATATTCATGGTTGAAATCGCAGTCCCACAACTGTATGTTGAGGTATGCATGTTCTTGCTGTGTGTCTGATATAACTATAACACTGCATGATGTATGATGAATACCGTGGGTTTATTTTTCTGGCCCTGTCCTCAGAGTTTGGGGGGTAATTTTGTTCGAAGTGTGCATGCTTTGTTTCATAGTGACACATTCACGTTACCACTTTTTGACAAGGGCAACCGTCTCGTGGCCAATGAGTGCATTGTCATAGCGTTGTAGTTATTCAAAGGTTACCCAGCGATCATTGCAGTATGAATGGGACAAAAATACCAAAGTAAATAAGAACGTATTAATTTTATTGGATCGTTTTATAATAGTTTCTGTATTGTATGTAAGATAAGCATATCGTTTTGTTATAAATCGCAATGTTTTTCACAAAAAAATGACCACCACGATGGAGATACATTTGCCTACTCAAGTGAATATATAGCATTAGACATGTTACTATTGACTGTGCTACATGTCTCCAAGGCCCATGTGACTGCACCTGCCCGACAGGTCTTGAAGCAGCATCCGTGTCATGTCAGGAGGGAAAAACAATCAATGACTTCCAATAAAGAGGTTATGTGGTAGCTACGGGCTCGACAAACAGTAGTTACCCCACCCAGCGGTCTGGCGTTGAATAGGCTTTAGGACGCATAGCCGTCGGAGTAGTATGTAAGCCCGACCAGTACGTTCAATTTTTTCTGAATCAACCGCCTGCCCCCGCCCGCCCATTTTTTTTTCGAGGACGGAGAGGGATGCAGAAGTATAAATTAGGCTTTACATTTTTCAGACAATTTTCAGACCTTTTTTTTTTTTTTTTTTTTTTACTTTTAAACATAATGATAAGGCCTTCTTGTCTCTTTCCAATGTGTCTCATGCGATTGACATTTCAGGAAAAAATCATATTCCAAGCTGGTACAAGCTTCATGTGAGCATGTAGTCCTTTTGTCCTTTGGTCTGATGCATCCTTGTTATTTCCACTAAAGCATACCTTTATACATGATGGCCAAAGGACATCATGTTAATGACGTTTTTGGTGACACCCTGTATGTTATCTCATCATAACAGATTTTGTGATTTTTTTTTTCAGGTGTAGAAAAACAAATCAATAGTTAGACAAAATACTAGAAACAATGCTCACCCTGCCTAATCAGTGGATTCTGTCTTTAGACCTCTTCATAGTCTTTACAAAACATAGTATTCATTCTCCAATTAAGTTAAAAGTTGTTTCTCAATTCAGTGTAGAAGCTTTTGAGGCTCATGTGCTCAACATGTGTAGAGCTCCTCATACTCTTACGATGCAGCTGCATGACAGACACTACATTTGCATAGTTTGGAGGAAAGAGGAACTGATACTTATTGAACCTAATTTATATATTAAATATTTAACACTCACACTCAAGTAAGTTTGACACTTACACTTATTTAATACAATTGAAAAATGAAGTACTTAGGAAAGAGGAACTGATACTTATTGAACCTAATTTATATATTAAATATTTAACACTCACACTCAAGTAAGTTTGACTATTACACTTATTTAATACAATTGAAAAATTAAGTACTTAGGATTTTTATTCAACTTGGCTTAGAGCTGCTACTGACATGTTTAGGTATAGGAACACTGGGACCATATATATGTAGGCAAATACGATCAATAGTGCACCCAGGAAACAGTAAACAGATACTGGATGTTAGTTCACTTCTTCTCCGCTGATGTTAATTGGACAATGAAAATGACACAATACAGCTTAACATGCTACTCATCACTGTAGGCCCCTGAACATGCTCACCTATTATGGTGTCAGGTACCAGAGGGCCATTTCTGTTGTGCTTATTTTTGCCATCCCCTGAGCCGTCACCACCAGATCCATCTTGACCAGAACCATCGCCACCTGACCCGTCTCCAAGTCCAGATCCGTCTCCTCCTTCAGCCGCATCTCTCTCTGCCTGAGCCCTTCTCTTGGCCTCCAGATCATCTTTCTCCTTTTGGAGCCTGGCTCTCTCTGCTGCGAGTCGTGCTGCCTCATCGTCGTCACCACTTCCTTTGCCTCTGCGTCGGTTCGGATCCTCTGAAGTAGAGGGTGGGAAAAATTATTTTGAATACAAACTGAGAGATAAGGGAAAAAACCAGGCTATCCCTATAATAATTTTTCAGAATTCCCTTCTTCTTAAAGATAATGTGGGCTGAAATATCCTATACATTTTTCACTCAACACACCCCTCTGATTGCTTTATTAAGGTAAACACAACATCAGAAGGATACAATACTGAAACTGGTGAAATGTGTACATGTGTAGCCATGGGTAATGGTTGCTGGTGCTTTTACCACTGTAGAAGGCACTACAATGGGGAGTCTAATTTAATGTGGGCTAAAAACCTGCAACTAATGACGAAAGCATTCCCACACTATTTAGCTCGTCATAATCTCAAGTGAATCATACAGTATTTCTCTATTAAAGTTGAGAAAGATTCAGAGGAAATGTATTTATCAAAACAACAGAAAACTATTCTGGGAAAATCACAAAGAAAAGAATCTTACCTATAACAACCAGTGAGGCTTTGCATGGGACTATACCCGCAATGGCAATAATGGTGCCCTGGTCTGCCATGTCAAGGTCTTTTATCACAGCTTTGTGAATTAACTTGTCTTCTGAAACAGTGATTTCATATTTCGCTTCATCTTCCATTGCTACATCATTTCCATACCACATGACTTTATCAACTGGAGCAGACAGGCCACACTCAAATGTAGCATTCTCGCCTTCCTTGGCTTTGCAGTCTTTAATTGCGGAGGCAAATGCAACATCAGGAACTGGAATACAAAAAAGACACATACATGTGTAAGAAACTGCTATAGAGAGCCTGAATTGTTTTTGTAAATTGAGTGTAAAGTATTTGAGTGCATGAATGTACCTTTGAAATTAGAAGAGAGCACATTGGCGTCTTCTACATCCACTTGATAAAGCCCAGCATCGTCTGGCCCAA
Organism: Sprattus sprattus; assembly: GCF_963457725.1. Lineage (NCBI taxonomy): Eukaryota > Metazoa > Chordata > Actinopteri > Clupeiformes > Clupeidae > Sprattus > Sprattus sprattus. Next base: position 16,515,928 of record NC_137908.1, on the reverse strand, counting down.
GATCTTTGATGCTGAATAAATATTTGCTGCCTACTTGCTCAAGATTATGTTTCTTATCACCGTCAGTGCCATAATCAATCCTGACACCATCCTGTATTATAGAGAAAGAAAAATAAATAATGTTTAATTACTCAAAATATAACAAAAACTTTGGAAATAGTGAAGTCGCTAAATTAATTTGGTTGTTTCAGATCAGCCTGCAAAAATACATTAGTAAAATGATAAAAATGTATACAAATCAATCAGAAGAAATATGACTTTCTGTACTTTATGGTAACTAGCATTTCCCCTACCTTTGACTCAGCAAATTGGAATTGGGCCGACATAAAGGCAGGAATATGTGTCAGAAGCAAATTTATTTGAATAATTGATAATTGAGTTAGAATGTATCAATGTGAATAATTGCATTGAAAAACTGAATCTGACAAGTATAATTCGAAATTGAATGTATACATGGGTTTCTCGGCTACGTCATCACTGGTTGCGTGCGCAATCTCGCGGCAGAAAGAAGCAAGATAACGTTGAAGTGGATGAGAAAGCTGTGGAGGAAGGCAACATGACAGGGAGTTGTTGTGTGGTGAACTGCTCTAACAGAGTTGGTAAGATGTTCATTATACCTAGGAGGAAGCATCCGTTTGCCAGGAAAAATAAAATATCAAATCAAATCAAATATAGAAAAAGGCTCAACAATGTACAAGGTTACGTTTGGGAATATGTTGAGGGTGTGTGCAAGCATTCATGCCAACAGAATAGGGAACGGTAGGCTAAATAAGTAATAAACAATACATTTAAACTGGGCTTTCTGTATTCATTTGTATTAGGGTAGATGGCTTTCTGCCGCGGATTTGCGCGCGCAGCCTTCAATGTTTGTATACAAGAAACCCATGTTCGGAACTGAATTTCAATAAAGCAAATGTTATAAAATGAAATTGCTCTAAGTTGTATTTGATCCTCACTGAAAATTCTACTTTCAATATACTTTCATATTCAGTTCTCACAATTCAATAACATTTCTTGGAATTAAATTTCAGTTTTCAGAGACACACATCTGGACATAAAAGAGCAAAGGACTGCTGATTCACATTACTCCTTTTCATGCATAAAAATCCCCTTCAGTACAGGCATGATACTCCAAGTTGTAACTGAATGCTATCTTTTTTCACCATGCCACATGCTGCCAGAGTAATGGACTGTATTTTTTCCCCATTTGAAACTTCGTTTCTGTAATTTTATTGGTGGCCATGATAATGTGACCTTTGAACCAAGAGGGAGGAAAGCGGACGGCTAGTTTGAGCTCCCTGTTCATAACTTTACAATTACAGTTATTATCTATGCCTAGGCTAAAGGACGAGATTTTAACTGATTTAAGTTTTTCGGACAGATAACTTAGAGATCAGTGACTGGGTTGACGCCTAGGCTAAAGGACGAGATTTTAACTGATTTAAGTTTTTCGGTCAGATAACTTAGAGATCAGTGACTGGGTTGACGCCTAGCCTAGCCCACGCTGGGTTCCATTTTAGCTCAATGTGCTCGAGCCAGACGCAGTCACCATCATGTCTCGTCGCCGCCCAACAGGGCCAAGAAAGAGGAGGATTTCTTTGCCGTTCGTTATGACAAGATGGATGGACATAAAGAATTGACGCCAGTGCGAACAGGTCTACACGAGGAATGGGGCTCCGCGCACGCTTTCACACATAGGACTCTCCACCCTCTTCTCTTCCAATCTTCCAACGCCTCAAGGTAAACGGTTCCACCTTTTGTTTGCTTTCGAGTGAAGCGGCCGTTTAGTTTATGGTCACACGGCACCCAAGCAACGGAGTGGCCTGCAATGTTGGGGGTAATGTTAGGTCAGGCTGGCATACCATAGGACATTTATATTTAGGTTTCCTCCGGTAGGAGGTAACCTATTGTTATTGTAGGCTTTCTTATTATGTTAGTACCATGGGAGTCAATGGCAGCCCCTAGAACCATATGGTAACTTTTTGTGAAATTTGGCACACTCATTAAGGACAGTCCCTTCTTCATTCACACCAAGTTTCATGGCTCTCATTAGACCACTCTAGCGCCACCAACAGGGCAAAGTTGGACTTTTGTAACACACGCAACTTTTGAACCGGTTATATAGATTTTCCGCAATTTCCGGTTTTATCAAAAACCTTTGAAAGCCTACTCCTCCTACAATTTTGGCAAATCTTCTTCAAAATCACCAGAGATGATCTTCAAACCTAGCCTCACAAAAGTTACAATTTAGAACTTTCATCCTCACAACTGTTTGTCCGGTACAGCCACTCAAATTCAGCAGAAAAGGCTCCAAACAGGAAGTGAAGTCATATGTCAGCAAATATTTGAGTGAAATTGACGCCATAGGGTGTGTTTAATTTGTCTTGATCCAGGGAATCAAATGGTGCCTCATTTTTGAAAATCGGTCATACGGTTCAAAAGTTGCGTGTGTTAACACAAGTCCAACTTTGACCCATTGGTAGCGCTAGAGTGGTCTAATGAGAGACATGAAACTTGGTGTGAATAAAGAAGAGACTGTCCTTAATGAGTGTGCCAAATTTCACAGCCTTCTAGCACAGCATTGCATTTCAAATGTAATATCCCATTGGTAGGTGTGCGGCATGAATCTAATGAGAGACATGACACTTGGTGTGAATAAAGAAGGGACTGTCCTTAAAGAGGGTGCCAAATTTCACAGCCTTCTAGCACATTATTGCATTGAATTCAATATCCCATTGGTAAGTCTGCAGCATGAATTTTTCTATACAGTGACAAATTGTCACAAAATTAATGTTTCCCTGTTTCTCAATGTTTGGAGGAGGAAACCGCCATCGCTGCTTGCAGCTATATTTGTAGGCTTTCTTATTATGTTAGTACCATGGGAGTCAATGGCAGCCCCTAGAACCATATGGTAACTTTTTGTGAAATTTCGCACACTCATTAAGGACAGTCCCTTCTTCATTCACACCAAGTTTCATGGCTCTCATTACACCACTCTAGCGCCACCAACAGGGCAAAGTTGGACTTTTGTAACACACACAACTTTTGAACCGTATGACCGATTTTCAAAAATGAAAATGTCCGATTTCAAAAACCGTTTGCCCGATACAGCCACTCAAATGCAGGGCTCTACAGTGCGAGTATTTCACTCGCATATGCGCCTAAAAATAAGTACGTGCGAACTTGAAAAATGATTTACGAGCACAGTGTGCGAGTGACAGACAGTTGTCAATACAGCGCCAAAAAGTGAAGCATTCCATTGATTTCACATGGAAACAAGTGACAGTGTTGCGACTGATGTGAACATATCAAGATGACGCGCTGAACTTCCTGCAAATGGGAACGACGATTCGCAACCAATGGGCCAGAGCCATATAAAAAGAGAGTACCGTAAATCCTCAAATAGTGGCCGGGGCTTGTATTTACTTAGGCTGCACAGCGCCCCGGCCTTTATTTGGGGCAGGCTTGTATTAAGGGCAGGGCTTTATTTCTTACTTATCTTCTGTTATAGAATTTAATTATTTAAATAATGAGCATAATTGCAGTAGGCTTTGGAATTCATTGCATATGCGTTCAACACTTCCTGGCTGCACATCGCGTTGCGCTTTAGGTCGGGGTGTCAACGTAAAAAATAAACATCGGCGTTATGGTCTCCACTGTCAGTCACGGAGGAAAAGATTTCCAAAGCCTTGAATTTAATCGTTTTTCTAGACACTATTATACTTATCCTGGACTGAAAACATTTATTCAATGAGCTGGTTTGATATCCAGCCTAACTTTCTTTCTACCTCCACCTGCTAGTCGTAGCCTATAGCATTCCTCTCGGGTCAATGTCAAACTTCTTTGCTGCTTTTTCTCCCGAATGTTCTTCAGCAATCACCATCTCTTTTAATTTAATATCAAAGTTACGTAAGTCTACTACTGCTTTATGATCCCTTCTGGAAAAAGTAACCTAGCCAACTAAAACGTTACAGATAAACAACAGTAGGCTATTCGATACGTGCATTTAGGCTAAACATTCGCCTAGTAGTCCTACGTGGGGAAATTTCTTTTTTTATTGCAAACAGCCCATGAGATAAGCCAACAATATTATATTATATAAATATTAAACATGAGGAGAACATGTATTCTCATATATTTGAATGATAATTCTGTTAATAAAGTATTGCCTTAAATTATTATTTACATTGATTTAATTGGAATTCAGCTGTAGGCATGAGATCTGTATCTTGGAGACTAATTGCATCCACAATTTAAGTACTGCAAGCTAGACTACTATGTAGTAGACACAACAGGAGGTCCCTTGGCCTGAGAAGTGAAGGAGTTTAATGTGGCTATAATATGGAATTTTAAATGTGCCTAAAACTAGACAAAATTGTAATGAGTTTTCGAAAACTAGACTGAAACTAAGAAGGATAACTATGACTAAATGTGACTAAAAGTAATATGCATTTTTGTCTTAAGACTGAATCTAAAATATATGCCAAAATGAACACGGAGATAGGGGACCCCTTCATCTGCAATTAATTGTTGCTAGCTCTAATCAGATGTACTAACTAGGCTTATAAGGGAAGACTAACTTTGTATGCCAACGAACACCAATAACTAGAACTAATTTGACAGACTATAAACCAATGTGATACCTACAGTCTAACTCTAACTGCATTAAGTCTAACAAGCTATATCTTACAATAAACTTTAAGTTAAGCTGGCTATGTAAGATACTACTAATAACAATTGATAAGAGGTCAACCAAAGCGTTGTATGAACAAATGCAGTAATTTGATCAATTTACCAGCCAAAATTGCTTTGGAATAACTGAACATGAATGGGGTTAAACGTTGGAAAATACAATGTTTGGAACTATAGGTCGCAAATGAGTATGACATGCTTTGCTTCCGCGTAAAAAAAACCCTGCTGTGCTCCTAAATGTCTTTGTGTGCTCCTAAATGTTTTCATTTAGGAGCACATGTGCTCCTTGGGAAAAACCTTAGCGTAGAGCCCTGAAATGCAGCCGAAAAGTCGCCAAACAGGAAGTGAAGTCATGTCTTGGCAAATCTTTGACAAATCAACACCAAACTTGATATGTCACTGGAAGACACTACAACATGTTCCCATGTGCAAAGGCAACTTCGTATCTTGAAAAATGATTGATATAAAGCAAATTGGATAGATTGTTAACGCTAAAATAATGCTTTACACATCAACAGGTCAAAAAGTAATACTCTGATTCAATCACAAGTTCATGTGAAGACACTTGAGAATGTTTAGTACACAAATCTGAAAAAAAGTTGACAGTAAGATGAAAAGTGGATTTTTGGTGAATATTTGAAACATGCATGCTTGGCTAAATTCTAGGGTGATTTTCAAGAGGTCTCTCTCTCTGCTACTTTGCTCTTCCGCGCGTGTCTGACACACTCAGTCTCCCCTTAACACACGCGCAGGCTTTGTTTTACGTACACACATTCTCACAGACACACAGCTTGCTGTCACACACATACAGTGCCACTTTAAAGTATGTGAACCCCTTGACCACTTCTGTTGTTTTACCATGATTTTTGATTGTAGACCCATGTACATTTACCCCAGATGCTGCCAGAGAGGTCTGAAACTCTGTAGAGGTGATGTGTGGGTTGACTTTTACCTGTATTATTCTTCTTCTGGTGCTTCTTGGTGATGGTCTTGATGGGCGTCCACTTCTAGGCAGAGATGCGGTCATGTTGAATGCCCTCCATTTCAAAATGATTTGTCTTGGATGTATGGATGGAGCTGGAATCTTTTGGAGATGGTCTTATAGCTTTCCCAAGACTGATGGGCTGTCAGTACCTTCTTCCTGATGTTCTCGGATATCTCGTTTCCTCTCGGCATTGTTGATCTGTGTGGGTACACCTCGGCACTACAGTAGTTTGGTTGGTTTCTTCTCTCTTTTAATCTGTGTTGCCCAAACCTTTCCCTAAGGATGTCTCAGATGATCGGTTTGCTCAATTGACTAATTAATCACCCAAATAAGTTTCACTGAATCTGTTACCTGCTTGACTTTATCAATTCAGCTGGGGGTTCACTTACTTTTGAAATGGACTAATTCCATGTTTCATGTAGTTTTTCGGCTACTCAAACAATTTCCTCTAACCAAGTACATGCAAATGATAAACATAAACCTGACATTTCATCTATGGAAAATTGGTGATAAAAAAATGAAAAATCATGGTAAAACAACAGAAAACGCTTAAGTGGTCAAGGGGTTCACATACTTTAAAGTGGCACTGTACATTCTCACAGACACACAGGGTAAGCGCACACACACAACCTCCACTCAGTCTAAACTTCAAGGCAAAAGCATTGTAAATGTTGGATTTGAAATGTAATATCCCATTGGCAAGTCTGCAGCATGGATTTTTCTATACAGTGACAAATTGTCACAAAATTACATTTTTCCCTGGTTCGCAATGTTTGGAGGAGGAAACCGCCGTCGCTGCTTGCAGCTATATTTTACTGACTTATTTGCACTGTGGATGCAGTAAGGGTTAATCACTGTGTGTCTGACTGCATTTGAATGTTTTAGTTTGCCTACATTAGCCATTTTGTTAATATTTTTGATTCGGTTTATGCACCAGCGCTAGGCTCATTTTATAGGTGTAGTAGCCTGAGTTGCTAGCTCTCAAGGCTACCTAGCTTTTGGCTAAAAGTTGACCTACCCTAGGTTTGCGCATTTGTGTGCATTTGAGTTGCAACTTTCCTAACGCAGTCAAACATCAAGCAAGTGCAACGCAAAGCAAGACGGCAAATAAGTAACTTACTATTCCGGCAGAGAGTAGTACTCAGGCGGCTTCCAAAAACCTACATGCTCAGTAATACGGCTCCTGGTATTGCAATGGCACAGAGGCCATTCTCCATATTAAACGTCATGATAGCGGCCACATTTTTTTAAGCTGTTATTTTAAGGTAAAATTGCTAATCCTTACCCTAACCCTAAAGTACAATTGCTACATACTGTAACTTTAAAAGAACTGAGGATGCGCCTCAAGTTAAAAGTTAGTTAAATTAAAGTGGCATGCCCATCATAACATGATGAACCCATCTTTATTACAGCGAATCAACATCAGAACATAACTAAATCTCCGCTACTAATAGCAACATGCACTCATAATACTCTACCTATCACAGTCGTTACTTCATGAAACCCCTTACATTCATTATGTACGCACACAATGCCTCACATACATGTCGAACAATGATGATTTAAGCATTGGAAATGTATAAGGCACAACTACTTTGCCACTGATGGGCGACGAACTGAACTTGTCACTATTCACCGAACTTAACTGAGCATTTAAAAAAAAAAAAAAATATGGATCGGCCCATTGTCACCGATACCCGATCTAGAAATGTCTTCAATATCGGTACCGATACCGATACAAATATCGAAAGAAATATCAAAGATCGGTGCATCCCTAGTTAGAACTTAGAACAGCTGTATGCTAACACATTTTAGAAAGTTTTTTCTGAAAATACAACAATTAAATAAAAATAACAAATAACACACAAAATTGCTGAACTTAAATTTACATTTATTTAACATTGACTGCATTACAGACATAAACCTTAATGAATCAAAAATAAATAAAATCTGGCAGGAATGGCGTCACCATGACAACAATTGTCATTTCAACGTGTTAATGTGGATGGCAAACATTTGGTAAATGATATTAAAACGGTAGTGTGGATGGAGATCATGCGAATGCATAAAACTCAAACTCTGCCCGCGGGTCAGACCCGGGCTGCCAAGCGATTTCATCATGCTCCTCAGAATTTTGCAAAAAGTTCCATTGATTTAAATGGGCCACCGCAATGTTTACCCCAGCCATTGGCAACAGGTTTTGTGCTTCTAATTCACGTCTTTCATATCAGTCATTTATCTTGAAAACTAAAGTCAGCAAGTAATGGGTTGCTACGCAACACCTGGAACTTTAAAGATCTATCTGCGTGAAGAAGTATTTTTCATTAGAGGAAGTCACAAAATGGCAACAAAATCATTTAAAATAGGTAATTTGGAGGAATGTCTTCTATCATTTTGACAAATAACCAAATTATAAACCGGATTATGTATAGTTTGGCGGTCATTATCAGAAAATACATCTAGCTGCATGTCAAAGGCAAAAGTTTCAGTGCGTATTCTGTGGCCCTGGACGAGAGAACTGACATAGCCTACCGTAAATCCTCAAAGAAAGACCCGGGTTCAATTAGAGGCTGGGCTTCAGATAGTAGGCGGGGTGTGGTCTATCCGAACAAATAAAGGCCGGGCCCCGAATACAGGGCGGGTGTAAAATAAAAAAAAAGGTACCGGTAGCGTATTTTACTGTAGCCTACCAGCATCAGTCCATCAGCACAAAGCAGATATCACAATTTAATTTAATAAATAAAAATCTGAATAAATAAATCTGACTTGACTTGAAATGGACTCGCGCCTCACGTTTGTGTTCTATTAGTGACAACAGTGGCGGTCCGTGCATTTCACGACTAGGCCTTCAGCGATGTCCTACACCACGTTAAACTGAGTGAATCCACCTCCTAATACCATCATTACGACGCCATGGCTCTCGAACCATTGTATTTATACAGAAAGGCAGTATAAGTGAGCATTGCATCACCTTAACATAGTCGAGTACAACAGACTTAATTAATATTTCCGGAGCATTTAAAATCAATACACCCGTATTAACAATACATTAAGAGTAGTAAACTCTCAGTTATATGATCGCTTGGATATTACTGTCACAACTTAAAAATAAAAGGCGATTTTCAGGGATTAGTCTACAAAGTTTTATTCAGTCCACCGAAAGTAGCATATGTGAGCTTTAACATGTTTGTCCACTAAACATCGCATTGTCCCACCTGCAAAGCAGTTTCATTAAACTTCATATCCTCACGATATCCAGTTTTTCTTGAAAGTTCCGTCTTGAAAGTGGCGTTGTAATTGTATCAAAAACTGGAATTATCAAGTTGGTGTAAACTAGTTTATTTGAGTTGGTTAATGTAATTATATTTAGTCTTACCAATTGAAACAACTAGCATACTAAGCATTGCAACCGATGTACGTCGTTTTCACATTAGTCAACTAAACTGAGCACTGAAGCACTGCACCGGTCTGCCTCAGTATCCAATCAAAGGACGTTTACGTGTCACGTTCAACGTGAGGAAAGAAATCTTCCGGGGCCTTCTAGAAGGCCCACAGTTGCCAACTCGAAATCGGGAATAATTTAATACATATTTATGAAAAGAAAATATTAAAATTAAATTAAATTAAAAAGGAAGTTCCTTCCTGAGTGGAAAAAGACATATTCTTGGATTAAATGGGATGCAGGAATAGGAACGTCATCTCAGTTTTAAGAAATGACCCAAACCAATTGAGAGTTTTAATAAACAGTTTTGGATTTTAAATCTATTGCCAGCAGCAGTTTTTATTATTGTATAATCTTAATGGAATTCGTTGTTTGAATTAATTTGCACCGAATTTAGTTATTTTTTTTCTCCATAAAATTTGGACGGTTCCGGGACGTTTCGGGACGGTTGAAAATGATTTTCGGGACGGTTCCGGGATGGTGGTGAAAAAAGTTAATTTTAATCCCTGCGTGCAGTACAGAATTTGCTTTGAAATGTGCATGTATGAAGGACAAATATTAATATACACATTATCCCACTATCACTGCTGTATATGTAAGTCATGGGCTACCAATGTGATCCTAAAGAGCAACAAACACCTTTATCCAAAGCGCATCTTGTATTGGCCAGTAATTGAAACTTGGGTCAGCTACTTGTTATTCAACAACACTTACCATTGTACCACTGATCACACATGGTAGATTTGCCAACTCTAAAGTGGTATCTACAGTATTGTGATAGGCAAGCCAAAAGATAAAAAAAAATATGGCCCTCCAATGCCTAGACTGGACGCTCATCGGCCCCAGGGTAATTTTGAGGTTGAGACCCCTGGCATAAAGTAAATCGATTCTCAGATAATGGATCAGGGGTGATCAAGGCAGAAAAGGGAGATTAGTGATGTCATTTTAAGAAATAGAAAATTAGCTGAATTAATTAAATCTCTAAGGTACGTTATGACCATTTTAACGCTTTTCTAAACCTTCTTAACACACCTTTTAATCTTCCTATGGATTCTAAAAAAGCCAACTGTTTGCATTTTTAACATGTTACACATGAACTAACAGATAGTATCTACGATTGACATGAACAGACTAATTTACAAAAAAAAAAAAAAAAACACTCATTCACACACAAGGGCGAGGGAGAGCCATCCACGCTGTCCAGAAACATTATGTTAGCTAGAAGTCCATAACATTCGTTCCCCATAACGTTGTTGGTAAGCTGAAAACGTTTACTCTAGCTTTCAAGCTGCTGTTATCGTAAGCCCACTTGTTGAATAAAAAAATATTTGTATCCCATTAGCAAATGCAACAGTTTGTAACTAACATTGTGTTTCTTATAACTATCAAATAAATCTCTTTAGATATCAGATTGTTTACCTGAGACGAGAGGAGTGATTCATCAATCCTTTTTTTATTCTCGGACTCAGCTGACAGCAGATGCTGCTGGCTTTGCCCACTTGAGAATAGTTCTGCTAGCTAGCTATTAATTTGACTACTGCAGGCAAACTTTGTAAATGAGCACCATCTATGAAGAAAATATGTTTGTGTTATGGAACATGCTAAACAGTGGCAGACCACATGCTCACCAACAATAAAAGGCTTCACAGTTAAACTTGCTTACCCTCCCCACAACAATCTCAAATGACTTATCTGATAAATGTTTTATGACTCTTGCTACAGTCACAATTTCACTCTAACTACCGTTTTTCGTATTTTCTCACTGAAAGGCCGGAAACCATATCATTATACAGACAGTAATGTTGCACGGTGTATCAATACTAGGAAGGTACCGCGGTACCCTCACGTTTAAAACAATGCAAAAGTGCACCAAATGAAACACAATTGATGCAATAAGATACATGCTGGTGGAGCCAGAGGGTGGATCTTGAGCTAATTATTTTTAGTTAAGGAAAAAAAATGATTCCATGAACATCATGTCCTGTGCCACACAAAATAAATACACGTTGGCTCAGAGTCAAATCATAAGCTTTACTTTGAAGAGCACAGTAGCAACTGATTAACACATGTATGTCTACATAAGTGAACCCGTGCTTCCCAGGCCAACCCATAAGAACCACTATAAGGTATTGTATCAGTCATCATTTTGGTATCGTGACAACCCTAACAGACAGTAAACATTGTTAAGAGTAGGGATGGGTATCATTTGGGTTTTATCCAAAATTGAACAATATATTAACTGTTTAAAAGTACACTATAAATATAAGTAAAACACACACACTCTCACTGCAAGAAAACCAAGATTATCGGGCCCGTTCACACTGTGATACAGCTGCGAATGCTCACCATTCCTGGTTGATCGCGGACATTCCCCCGAAATATCCGTCTGCCGCATACGAACGGAATTTCCCGGAAACAGGCCGGTGAGGGGAGGGGGGGCGATGTGTTTAGCATTCTCACCTCCCGCTGACAGAGGTGCCAAATGCTCTTATTAGCATATTGACTGTCAGCAGTCTAGCCACACACACCCTGCTGCAGCCATTGGTTGAAAACGACAAGGAATTGAATTAAAACGTCTTGTGATGAGACGGAATGAGATTCTGTTTATTGGTCAGCTTTCAACTGACAAAACGTATCCCCTCCCATTTACAGCTATTGCTCCATAAAAACGAAATTAAAATGTACTCGATAATAATTTAATTAATATTTTGTCTTTGGGGTTTTGCTCCGGGGTTATCACATTTCTTGATTTGCCTTCCGTTTTCAGAGTTCTGTCTTTAGGGTTTTGATTTCGGGGTTATCTCTCTGTCATAGGGCTGGGCGATATGGGTAAAAAAATTATCACGATAGATATTTATATTTTCATTCGATAACGATATAAGACGATATAAATTAGGTCTGTTTCATTTGCTTCAGACAAGAACGCCTGTACAAACCAAAGGTTTCAATGTCTCTTTTTTATTGTAAACTCCCAACATTTCTCAAATTCAAAACAAATCAAAAGTGGAAATATACAGTAATCTTTCCAAGTAGCCTAAGCAAACTGATGTCTGATAATAACCGGTTCGTCTAGGTCTAGGAGAAACAGCAAATCAACAGTGAACACGATTGAGTTACGTAGGCTACTTCTTTTAGAAAGCGGGGAAAAGTCGAGTGGGTTTCAAGACCCGCCTTACGTTGCTTCTGATTGGTTTATATTGTGTGGTGCCTTCCGTGGTTGGTTAGATTTAGGCACAAAGGACTGACGGATTGGTTATCTCGGTCAGTCAATCAGAGTGACTCGAAGCCGCAAGGACCAAAGTTTAATATCATGGAGAAAAAAAATTGAGAGTATTGAAAGGGGAAATAAGCGTGAGAAATGTCAAGTGTGGCATGTGGTGTGAGAGTAGGTCAAATTGCGTGACTCTCACGCTCAAAGCGTGACGCTTGGCAGCTCTGCCTCGAGTCTAGGCTACGAGATTCAGCCCTAACAAAGCAAGACGTTCCGATCATTTTGAACGACAGCAAGAAAATAACATTTGCGAATAAAGTGCACAATGGAAACATAGGACATTGTTCGTGTTTTACTACTCAAAGTATTCCAGGGATTGAGTTACATTGGCAAGTTAGCGATCAAAGCAACAGGTAGACCACCTCCCAAGATCAGAGCAACAGCAGATTTCAGCACAGCTGGCTAATAAGTGGTAACGTTATTTTTTTTTGTCTCACACTGTGATGAATATGTTTAAGTGACCACCGTTTAATTTCCATAAACTGTTGGTTCGTTGTATGGTAAAATGAATACATTGCTAGCGGGCGTGGTGTAGTGTGTGGAAACAGTGCTGACAGGACTAGAGAGCTAGCAGGCTAGCCAGCTAGTAGGCTATCTAGTCATGTATGTAGACTCTTTAGCTGCGCAGTAGTCTACACTCTGACCTAACCATAGACAACGCAGCGATTTAAGACTTTTTAATGCCCCGCGGCCACCCTGAATTACCATTTCTCTGCAACTTCCTGCTGCATCACAGAAATTAAATGGACTGCTGTTCCTAATTCTCCTAATTCTCTATCGACATTATTGAAAATGAATTAATGTTACGATAGCTTTATCGAGGGAAGTCATTATCGCGATAATAATTTTTATCGTTTTATCGCCCAGCCCTACTCTGTACAATTACATGCCAAAAGTGAATCTCAAGAACATGACAGAGTCAGGCTTACTCTGATATTGAGATTGAGCAACTTGGGACATGTTTGCCACTCGTGAATATCTAACCTGTGTCTTTTCAGGTAGCTTTTGAAATCTTACGCGAGCTTCGCGATTTTCAAACCTGCGCTCTTCAGGTTAGTGGTACTGTGTACCTAATGGTGCTGTGTCTAACCACTTAGCCACCTTGCTGGTAAGGATTTAGCTCGTTGGTGCGACCAAGTCACTGGTTTATCATTCCTCCCTCCTCTGGGGTATTTATCTTCTGTTACTGGAGCGTGGGAATTGGGAATTGTTTAGTGCATTGTTTCCCAAAGACTGGGTCGCGACCCTCAGGTGGGTCGGGAGAGATTTTTGGGGGGTCGCCTTGTCACGATTTGCATCTGTAGCTGCGTCTGTTATCGGATAGTTTGTCTATTTATAGATTAACGCTTTTCGAGAGAGATATTCGTCCTTTTAAACTTGTACGGCTCGTTTAACACCGCAAGAAAACGTATTTCAAAATCTTTCTATTAATGTTGACGGTGACACGTTACATGAGTAGGTTACGTTTTGCCTTCGTTCCACTCACACGTTGGTTTTCGAGATAATAATACGCTTTCCTCCTGCTTTTACCTATAGGCCTACCGGTCTAATTTCTGTACAAATGACTGTCACATTATGTTTTGACAAGCAAACGTTAATATAATTAGTGCTAAATTAGTTTAATTTGGGTATTTTGCAGGCTTTAATTGCGGGCCAAATCGCGTGGTTCTCCCGCACAATTTCTCAACGAGTGCCTTTCATATTGACATAGGTTTAGAGCGATGGCTGTAAATATGATCGGCACGAAAAGCGGAGTTGTAAAGCGAAGAAAGGAGGCAGCAGGCAAGGAAATGACAAATGACATGGAATCATTGCTTCATACACTGCCATACATTGGCATGCAAGGGCATACCGCCCGCCCTGTCAAAATACTGAGCAAAGTTATTAGCGTTGTAAACTTCATTAAGGCCAGCCACGTAACAACCGGCAGTTCGATCAACTGTGCACTGACATGGGAGCAGATCACACGCACTTACTGTTTCACACCGAAGTGCGCTGGTTATCCAAAGACAGAGTTTTGACCAGATTCTATGAACTTAGACATGATATTCATGCGTCCCTCATCCAGGAAAATGTCCCCTCTTGCCGAATTGTTCACTGATGATTGGCTTCTCAATTGGTCTTATCTGGCCGATATCTTTTCATCCCTCAACGATCTGAACTTTAGATTACAGGCACGTCACGACAATGTTCAGGTTTTCCATAGGCCCACCTATCCTATAGCAATGTTAAAATGTTAAGACATGTTTTGAATCATTTGTAGGCTAATCTTTTTGTAATGATTTCATATTTTCTTCCAATATTGCTGGTGTATGTTTGAATGTTGAAAAGAGAAAGAAATGTAGCCTGGCCATTACCAGCCTGTGACTCCATTTCATTCCGTCTTTCAGTCTGGGCCAACCCAATGCATTTTGGTTTCCGAGATGGGCGGGTGCTTATCTTGAGGTTTAAAATCATTGGAGTTCCCTTAACCAATCAGCAACGTTTAGTAAGCATTCGGTAGATTAAACTCTTCCCAAAGCCAGTTGGGAGAAGAGCTACGACGTCCTTTCCAATCATAAAACTTACAAGAAAATACTCTTGTTCTCCTTTTAATTTTCTGATGTTCTCGAGAGTTGAGACAACTTTTCCGATAGCTTTTCGTGTCTTTTCCTCCAAGGCGAGTTTTGCGTCACAGCTCTGAACTGTTCGCTGATTGGTCCTACAAAATTTTGAGTTCTGGAGACGATTGTCAGTGGGGTTGGGCCAGACTGAGTATGAGCTTGAAATCAATTCAGGCGGAAATACGTAGGCTGGTGTCACCAGGCTAGAAGAAATGGGCTATACTATTTCAATAGCCAATGTCCAAATAAGTACTTATTGGAAATATTATTTTAATATTGCTTGTTCAATTGCATTGCTTTTCATTGTTTTAAACTTAAAATTGTAATAATTGTTCAGAGAGAAGTGATCACTCAGTCTGAGATAGCTAATTAACAGTGGCAGTAGGCCTACAAGTTCTGAAATAACAATAATAATATAATTTATAAAATAACAATAAAATATCCTCATTAATGTTTAATAATGGTCAAATCCACCTTTATTTTGTTATTTACGAATAATGTCTATTGGCTTGGGTCGCGAAGGCTTGTGACTTTTAAAATATGGGTCCCCTGAAAAAAAGTTTGGGAAACACTGGTTTAGGGGACTTATGTGAAGTTTTTTATGTGATGTTCACTTAAAGGCGCCAGAGGCAACATTAGAAACTTTAGACTCGAATAATAAACGTTGAATTTGTAGTCTTTTTTACACGTAGTAAGTTTCAATAACACCATACCATTACATATCGACATTCAAGGAGCAAAGATGAGAGGTCGTTGTGTGGTGAGAACTAGAGCGTGGCTCTGGCCGGTTTTTTCTGTCCGAGCCCGGCCCGGTCCGACAGAATAGTAACCGAGCCCGGACCGAGACTGACAGCCATTAAGATTTTATTTTCGAATCCGAACCGAGCCCGACGGAATTAATTTCTCAACTGTTCATAGTAGCCTACTAATGCCACATTGACGTACGTCTTTTATGAATATCCTGGCTTTATTAAACTGGGACATCAACAGTTAAATGCTCTCTCTCACACAAACAAGCGCTGTTAAACGAACAACCGCACACAATAAGGCCAATAAGCATATTTAAATTAAATGATTCACATTGCAAGAACGTTTAGTAAAATGGTGCAGCTCCTTTAAGATGAGCACGTTCAAGGACACAGGTGACGCATAGTTTGGATGTAGCGACAAACATTTATGTGCTGTAACAGTGTTAACCAGTATGTGAGTAACGTGAGCTTTATTAAAGCATTTTAATAGCGTGTGTAATGTGTAGCTATTTCATCCCGTTTGTTAACCTTTCCTGCTGTCTGTATTTACTAACCAGCAGCAGACGTAAAGGAAAGGGAATAATAAACCCCGAAGTTAAAAACATGTAGCTAATCTACTTCGGCCATGGAGCATTTTGCTCCCCTGCAATCTCCAACTATCAGAGACAGACAGCAGGAAAGGTTAACACACGGAATGAAATAGCTAAACATTACACACGCTATGCTTTAATAAAACTCACGTTTTATGCTACACTAATGGAGGCACAACAGACAAGTCTTACCATTGAAGATCTGTTAGCACGGCGACGTTCGGCTACATCCAACCATCGAAGTTTAATCCATGTTGTTGTGGAGAACGAGAGTTGCATCAATCATATTTCATTAAAACTTCACACTTCTTACATTGGACATATCAGCCTAATTAGAATCTGCATCGTCTACTAAGCAGAAATATCTCCATACAGTAGATTTCCCTTTGTTTAGTATCATTTTAAACTCTCCAGATGACAGTTTCTCTTTAACTTTCTCCGTGATGCCATTTTGCCACCTGTAATCATGTTGGCACGGACATAAACAAATTCCCGACACGGGAAGAAGGCTGTTATCCTAAAATGTAGGACCTAAATGTGATTTTTTTTATTCTCAAAAACGAACTTTTGCATCATGTGAAGCAGACAGTTGGCTTCACTATTTATTAAGATATTTAAAATTTGGAATGTTCAATACATTATCGCGCTGATGTGTCGAACCCGACCCGAGCCCGCTTATACATTTCTAATATTTGTCCGAACCCGCCCCAACCCGACGGGTTCCGACGGGCTCGGGTCGGGTTGCCATCCTCTAGTGAGAACTGATAAAAAAATCGCCTGCCCTCTGTTTTCCACGGTAGATCGCAGGTTATGCTAGAAATGGCTTAGCATGGGTGGGATGGGGAAAGTTAACACATTTCCATCCAGACGCAAATTTAGCTAATCGGAATCTCTAAGTAGTTTCCAGATATATATATATATATAGTTGATCTGTCTTATTTGACGAAGCAGTGAGTTAGATGTCTTTCAATATCTCTTGTCGAATTATCTCACATGTTTATGGTGGTATGTGTTTAAAGTTTTAACTTAGGCTATGTGTAATGTTCCTAACTTATATATTATTATTTCACCTTAATGTTCTTGAGATTCTTTTCTGGCATGTAATTATACAGAGTCAGGCTTACTCTGATAACAGTCATTAAGAGACGTTAACAGTCGTTAAGCAACTTGGGCCATGGTTGCCACTAGTGGGGATCGAACTTGTGACTTTCAGGTTTTTTAAATCAGTGAAGCAGTGACAGGGTGCCTCCCCTGGCGGGGGGGGGGGGAGTTGTTTTCAATCCAGGTCAATACAATTAACATAACAAAACCTAGGCCTGGCCAAGGGGAAGGGGGGGGGCTTTCACACCAATATGGGCTTCTACGGCAATACACAGGGTCGAAGACTGTCGTAAATCCCACATTTCATGCAGTGTCTGTACACACTACAGCTTCAAACTTCTTGTGCAACAATGAGCATCATTGCCTTTTGAGTCAAACATTTTTTATTTATTTTTTTGCAATTCTTTAATGAAATTTCACCATTTTCTGATCTGTTTACACCTATCTTTTCTACCTTGTTTATAGTTCAACTTGTTACCTGAACACACTGAGTACGAGAAAATGTGTACTGCCCCTTTAAGAGAGTAGGATAAGTTTTGCGGTCATCTCTGTTTATTTGTCAGTCTGGGGTTGCTGATCTGCCGTTGACTCTTCCCTTCTCTCCCCTCGTTACACACACAATTGTTTTGTTGCATTTGCTGCACATTGTGATGTTTGAATCTTTTTGTGCTAAATATAGCTACTAGAGCTGCAACGATTAGTCGACGAAATCGACGACGTCGATTGTGAAAAACGGTCGACGCGGATTTGTATCGTCGACGCGTCATATAATAAAAATAAATAAATAAAAAACGTTTTTTTTTTTTTGCAGACGCTAACAGAGCTAACGGTACTTTTCATTCGGAATTGCATATAGGAAGTGCGAAATAGCTGCGAAAAGCAAATTATTCTGAGATGGCTCATGTTACCATGGAAACAATAAACAAAGCTTGGTTTAGAAGCTGCTGCATATCAGATATGGCTAAGAGAAAAGTTGTCAATTTTCTCAATGATGGTCAATTATTAGTAGTTTAAGAAGTACTACTTCAGTATTTCAAAGAGAATGGGCTGTGGGAGCATAAGAACAGTAAGCGTCTAGCAGCAATTATCATAGACATATATCTATAACTTAATGGAAGGTTTACTCTTACATGTTTTAAAAATAGAACGTCTCACGGATGCTTGCTAACGCTATTTCAGTTATGTTAAATGCAATGTGGTAAATCAGTGAATTATCAGAGTAGCCTGTATTTTCGTTTGTTCTGAATAGTTAACCTCCTCCACTTAGCAATCTTCAAACAAAAGATTGTGGATTTGAATATCACTTTCGCTTTACTTTTAAAAGCATATTTGCACTCTTAATTTGTATTACTATTTAATGTATTTATTATGATGATTACATTTGTATTAACTTATTACTCAAATACATTTGAAATTCAAATTCCAACATTTTGAATAATTTTTTACATTTATGGAAATAATCGTTAGATTAGTCGATTAATTGAAAAAAAAGTCGATAGATTAATCGATTACAAAAATAATCGTTAGTTGCAGTAGGGCTGGGCGATAAAACGATAAAAATAATTATCGAAGTAATGACTTCCCTCGATAGAGCTATCGTAACCTTAATTCATTTTCAATAATATCGATAATGTCGATAGAGAATAATTAGGAACAGCAGTCCATTTCATTTCTGTGATGCAGCAGGAAGTTGCGGAGAAATGGTATCAGGGTGGCCGCGGGGCATTAAAAAGTCTTAAATCGCTGCGTTGTCTATGGTTAGGTCAGAGTGTAGACTGCGCAGCTAAAGCTTCTACAAACAAGTGACTAGATAGCCTACTAGCTGGCTAGCCTGCTAACTAGCTCGCTAGTCCTCTCAGCACTATTTCCACACGGTACACCACGCCTGCTAGCAATGTATTAATTTTACCTTACAACGAACTAACAGTTTATGGAAATTAAACAGAGGTCACTTAAACATATTTATCACAGTGTGAGACGTTTAACATTTACGTTACGTTCTAATATGTGACGTTAGCACACCATTCATTCAACTCCATTGTTAGCTAACGTTACCACTTATTAGCCAGCTGTGCTGTAATCTGCTGTTTCTCTGATTTTGGGAGGTGGTCTACCTGTTGCTTTGATCGCTAACTTGCCACTGTAACTCAATCCCTGGAATGCTTTGAGTAGTAAAACACGAACAATGTCCTATGTTTCCATTGTGCACTTTATTCGCAAATGTTATTTTCTTGCTGTCGTTCAAATGATCGGAACTTCTTGCTTTGTTAGGGCTGAATCTCGTAGCCTAGACTTGAGGGGATAACCCCAGCCCCCGGATTGCGCCACAGCCAGGGCTCCTGTTTATTGGGTTATCATCGTATTTTCGTATTACACACATTTAGCCGATGTTCTTAAACTCAACCGGTTATTATCAGACATCAGTTTGTTTACTTGGAAAGATTACTGTTTATTTCCACTTTTGATTTTTTTTATAATTGAGAAATATTGGGAGTTTACAATCAAAAAGAAACATTGAAACCTTTGGTTTGTACAGGCGTTCTTGTCTGTAGCAAATGAAACAGAAACGTAATTTATATCGTCTTATATCGTTATCGAATGAAAATATAAATATCTATCGTGATAATTTTTTACCCATATCGCCCAGCCCTAATAGCTACACTTTTGCCCGTTTACCTTTTGATTTTTCTCTGTTAAAAGGTTGATGGCTAGTTCTGTTTAGTGCTTGCTCTGTGAAATGCTGCCTGCTCTTCACTGGTTCCTATACAACCGGTACCTACCTGGACCGAAATGTCACCAAAATAATTCATATCGTACTTAAGCCACTACCGGTACTACTAGTTAGCTGTCGCTAGTTTTCTACTGTTTTGGAATGGCAAAATTGACACTATGCTAACATTGTTCCACGATTAATCGATACTGATTAACTAAAAATGCAAGATATCGACCAATTAATCGACCGACCCATTCATCATTCAACCCCTAATACACAGTACTTTTGGATTGGTAGTGACTAATAGTTTGTTAGTTTATGGTCTTCGTGATACATTTTCGACACTCTAAAATAACCTAACAGTAAAATGTCAGGCTGTGTGGAAGGGTTAGTGACGTAAGCATGTTGAAAGCATGTGTTCTTGTATCTGTAGTTCCGCAAACCAGCACTTTTTTGCGGTGTATGGGTATGTTCGTTAGTGTGTGAGCCAGTTGGTGTATAGCTGCAGCAATGCAATCACTAATGATGTGGTCAGTGAGTTGTTTTTCACTGTTGGCTGTGGTGAACCCTTAGGCTAGCCTATTTGATGTATAGCTAGTTCAAAAAGATGTCTATGGAGTGTAATTCCCGACAGAATTTATGGTGCGAATACGGTAACATCCGTTACAGAAACCATGGTGCGAATAGCATGTTAATCGTTCATTGCAATAAATGAGCTTCAACAATCATGCAGTAATTTGATGTTAAACTTCCATATATGGTGTGGCCATTTGAGCGAGCTGAGTTTCTACTGAAATACCCGCAAACTCCGCCGATGTTGGCACCACACCTTAATAAAGCCAAACGTACAAAAATCGTACAATCCTACAAGTGCCACATTGTTTCCCATTTACAGAGCCAGAGCTGTGTACAAACACCACATTTTAATTTCAGTGTTTCCCCTAGGTTCACCGCTTTATATGACTTTTTTGATCGAGCAATATTCCTTGACACCTGATACGATGCCAACGTGACCGTTTCAGAGTACTTCGTAAATGTCCCAAAAAGCAGAGTCTGTTTCTCTGACTGACGTATGTACATATGTACCTTGTGGTTGCCCAGCTCTGTACCTTTAGGAACTCCTGGGCTGAGTTGTTGTTGTGTTGAGAGACGGTGCTCCAAGTTCAAGGCTTTAAAATGCGACAGTGACGTCTGCATATTTCAGGCAAAAACGCCCGGTGTTCATCTTCATACTTTCGTTTAGCTTTACGCTTTGCTGGATCCATGGCATTCTTTCAGTAGCTACAGCTAGTCTGGCTAGTAACTCTCCGAGACTGGGTGCACACATTAGAATGTTTCATGTTTGGAACATTAACGTTGCTTCAAGATCGAGTGATGACAAAATATACATGAATAAATACCCCAGCTTTTTGTCTGTATTTCCAAATATATTGCGTGCAAAATATGCATTTTAGATGTTTTTTTTTTTTTTTTTACAATAAGAAAATTCTGTACACCAAGAGAAAAGTCAGTGAGCACTCGAGCTGGAGCCGAGCCGCACGTCAGCCGGCAAACACTAACTGCTATCTTATTTTCAAACAGAAAGTAACGTGTGCACATGCATTTTAGATGTTTTTTTTTTTACAAAAAGAAAATTCTGTACACCAAGAGAAAAGTCAGTGAGCACTCGAGCTGGAGCCGATCTGCACGTCAGCCGGCAAACACTAACTGCTATCTTATTTTCAAACAGAAAGTAACGTGTGCGCATTGGGGCAGATATAGAGAGGACAATTGTAAACGCGCGATCATCTTGTGACAAAAATGACATGCCGTTGTGCAAATAAGATAAATAAGACAAAGCTATTTATTGTGTTTAATAAAAGAACAAGCTATAGAACTGTTCTATAGGAAAGGTAGACTATCCTTAAATGACTTCTGTTGTGATCTGGCGCTTTATAGAAAATACAATTTAGTAAAGTTAACTTGACCTTCCAGGGGGGGCGGGGGGTGCCGTTTGGGGGGCGGGGTGCCCCCCTTATACAATGGTAGGGGAAAAACTGAATTTCAGCTCACACACATGAACAGTGAACAAGTGGAACACAAGGAGATGTTAGCTGAATTATCTCACCTTAAAGAGGAGAACTTCACTATTAGGGTCCTTCAGCTGCATGTCAACCTCAAATTCGGCCTTTCCACTGGTTTTCACTTCAATCTGTTTCACTCTTTCCACTTTCTCGACAACCTTAATAGCAAGCAAAATGGTGTGAGACAATGTGGATTTCACATGCACCTACAGGCCTTAAATAAAACAGAGCTGATTGTAATACTTCAAAGAATACCTTTTGTGTTAAGACTTACAGACTTACAAAGTCAAAATCAAAATCTACCTTTGCCTGCTCCTTCTCTCTCTCCTTCTTCATTAAGCTCAATTTCTTGAGCATCCAACGGAAGTCTGTCACTCCAAATTCAAAACAAACACGTTCATAGTCTTTCTTGGGAGCAGATAACAGAACTTCCCAGAAAGCTGGATCAATGTCTCCTTCCTTACGTACTTTCTTAGGCTTTCTTTTGACAATTCTGATGGAATGAAAGAATCACCAATATTTTGCGTTAATTCATTTTCCATGTAATATCACATTTTCAGTACAAAATATTTATATTTTATGTATGTCAATATAGATACATAGTTACACAGTTTTTTTTAGAAGTTTTCTGAAATCCTCTGGCTCATTTCTGGGTGCTGACACTAAAAAAAAAAATGTACCAGACATTTCAGAAATATTTTTAATATTTTGTTTTGTTAAAAGAAATACATAATACCGAAAATATACATTACAAATAGCTTTGAGTAATTTAGTAGTATTAGAACAAACATACCGGGTGGTTTCTTCTTAAATCCAACTAAAAGAGGACAAAACATTAGGTAATAGCAATTATTTATAAAGCATATTTCGCTGTAATGCAGATTTAAAGAGAGTTTAAATCAGATTTTTGTTTTCATTGAAAAAAGTATTGCATCACAATACTTAAAAATTCATCACTAAAATAAGGATATCAATTTGTATGTGAATTTAATAACATGTCAGTCAGTCTGGATACATTCATTCATGACAATGCAGTAGGGGTGTAAATCTCTAATGACAAAAACGATTCAATTCGTATCTCGATACATGGGCACGATACGATACGAGAAAAGATGCATGTTGATAAAAAACGATTCAGTACGATATGATACGATACGATGCGATGTGATTCGATTCGATGCTGTTCAATTATTGAAAACACTAAGTCAGACATCCCAACCTGCAAAAAATCATTTCAGGGAGGTATTTCCCCCCCCCCCCCAGGCCTGTATTTCTGTTATGGTCCCTAAAAGTTATAAAAGCATAATATCATTCTAAAGGCTATAGTCCTATGCAATTCTTTGTTAATTATGTTTAAATATGTAGATTACTTTTACTATTTATTATATGCTGCTAATACTATCCTATTTATGTTAACTGCTTATATTTGTATTCCATTGCAACTTTAAACAAGTCTAAGGAGCTTGTTGTTTTCATGTAGCCCTGGCAACTAGCAGGCATGAATAATATGCACGTGAAGTGAAACTTGTTGAACTCACCTCAACATGTCTATTAGAGTAATTTAACCCACCATGGGCAATAGGGCTGAACGATCTATCGTTTTCGACCGAAAATCGCGATCTCAAGCATTACGATTTTGGGATCGTCAAAGCTGCGTTTTTTCTTGCTGAATAATAATAGCCTAGGCCTAATAATTTCGTCAATAATTCCCATGCATGCTCAATGCCGGTGTAGAAAGGCTCTGTGTCAGCTACCAATCACAAAGCTGCAGGCTGCGCGTGACCAGGTGACGTTTGCTCCACTCCAATCAGTGTAGCTCGACATTCAACTTCAAGCATATGGCTGAAGCGGGAGAAGACGCAGAGCCGACGAAATTATTGTCGAAGAAAAACAGCACGTCGGTCATTTGGCAGTATTTTGGATTTGAGGCCAAAACACAGTGACCAAAGACTCATTTAAAAGTTTGTTGCGCACAATGGACAAGAGGTATGTTCTGTCCTCCCGTACCTACTTTAACCAAGTCGCCATCCCACAGCTGTACGGAGAATGCAAGGCCAAAGTTGTAAATGAGCTGGAAAAACATGGAGTTTTACGCGTCAACTATACGGATCTGTGGTCAAGCAGAACAACCGAGCCATACATGAGTTTGACGGTGCATTTCGTGAACGAAAACTTCCAGTTGGTTTTTGTTGTTGTTCTTCTGCATCTTACCCTAAAATCCCTTATCTGCACCTTACCCTGACATGACTTTGTTCCGTTAAGAAAAGGTGTTCACTCTTTTTACTTATCTTGGGCTGGCGACTAAATTGTCTCCGATGCTCCGCCACTTGGCGAGTGACATTGCGGAGCAATTCTCCCGACTATTGCGCCCGTCATGGTTAAAAATAGCTTTTTAATACAATAATTTTGCCAGCGAATACAAAGTTCTAATACTTTGCCGGCGAATACAAAGGTTATAAAGTTCTAATATTTCGAGCGCAATTTTAAAGTTGAAACCGACTTAGTTGACCACACGCAAGTTAACGCAGTTAAACGAAAGCTAAAATAATGTGCTGATTCATTGCCGTTGCATCACCTCAAGCAAAGGTGCAGAGAACATCTAGGGTGGAAGAAACAAAAGCCACAACATCAGCTACAGCTACACCAAGGGCATGTTGCAGTAGGTGGCTCATTTTATTTTGTGTAACACATGTATTCATAACATCAAGCCTTTCGCCCACTACACAGTGTCATGCTCCGGTAAGTTTTTTTTCCTTTGCTCTCGCACGCACCCTTCAGTGAAGCAGAGGTACTGTTTGCCTTCCCTTTGTTTTTTTCAATGCGGTTTTTTGTCAGATCAGTAAGACTATAGTATAATAAGCTTTTGAATATCCACGCTGTAGTGTTAGTTGGACAATATTTATCTATCATATAAGTGTCATTTAAAAGCTTAATTTAGATTTTTTTTAGTAGCCTAGACCTAATGCAGCGCTTCTTATGAGGTTAAATTAATTCATCTGAAGTACATTTTTAATAGCCAACTCTTGAATGTGCTTTAAAAAATTGTGGTCATGCAAAAGTAAATTAAATAATGACTGTATCGTGAAGGAGGGCCTTTAAGGATTCCCGGGTATAGCATACAGCGCGTGTTGCGGAAGTCACCAGCCAATTGGGCAATATTGGTTGATTTCTTTTAATCCATTCTGAGAGTGATTAACAATGATATTAAAATCATAGGTAAAGATTGTTTATATCAAACAATGTCAGAGTAGGTCTGAAATGGCAGGTTTAATTTTGCCCGGTAAAAAATATGATTGGCTGGTAAAAAATGTCATGTTGTCTGGTAAGCCAAAAAGTTAATTTCGAGCCCTGATTACCTTAATGGAATTCATTGGTTATATTAATTTATACTGGAACTTGATATAAAGAAAATAAATCGTGGTTGAAATCGAAATCGCAATCTCTACCAGAAAAATCGCAATTTCAATTTTTTCTTAAAATCGTTCAGCCCTAATGGGCAATGCTGAAATCACTGTAACAGATAGTACAGCGTGCAAGACGGTCATTGTGATTTACTTTTATAAGACAGGGGTACACCTTTTGTAGTCTGTTGTAAAATGTCTTATATTTTCTTTTTGGGTGGCACTGTCCCTGTGCCATGGTGCCCCTGTTCCTAGATACACTGAACTGATTAATTCGGTTCGGTGGAAGAGATAAAAGCCCGTCCACACTGAAAATTGATTGGCTAATCAGGATGCTCATAAGGCACACACACACACTGCCTCGCACACACACGCACAGTCCCTAAGTCCCTCTCCCTCTCTGTCGTGCGTGTGCTTCACAAATGCTAACGCGGTTTGGAGCACGTCTGTCTCGTGTGCTCAGTCTTGTTCGCTCGCTCTTGATTCCGAGAGATTTTAAGTAATTTGCGGGCATCAGGGAGTGGTTATCAATATGTGGGAGACTCCCGGAACTTCCGGGAGACTTGGGATGTCGGCACTGGCATTTGCACTGTTCATACAGTGCTTATAGTTATGTTAGGTTATCATGATGGCTCGGTCACTGAATCATGACTATAAATGTTAAACATAATTGTTAATGATACAAATATTCTCCTATTTATTTTTTTTATAATTATTTAAATCCGAGGATGTCTGTAGAAACACGCAATCAACAACGATGTATCTTCCTTGGCTGAAGAAGCTAGCATAGCATCGGCCATTGAAAATGAGTAGCGAAGCTAGCATAGCATTGTTGAGAATCTTTAATTCTCTCCAGGTCCTTGCGTTAATACTGAGAATACAGCCTGATTGGTTTATGCTATGCGGGCTTTGGCCAATGACAGGCTGTCAATATTCTGACTGAGATAAAATGCAACCGGCCAGCGAGTGTTTTGTGTTTAAAAAAAAACGGAGAGACAAACGCTTGTGAACCGATTCATAACTTTTAAATCGGGCAAAGACCAATTCATGACATTTTAAAACCGATACGGGACTTCACGCATCGATGTAGTCGTATCTTAAACGCTAAAAACGGATATCGATATGTATCGGTTATTTTTTACACCCCTACAATGCAGGCTACATGATTGTTTTATATGTACATGCTCACCTGCAATAACATTCAGAGTGGCAGTACACACAGCTCTTCCATAGGTATTTGTAGCAAAGAATCTATAGGTGTCTGCTTGGTCAGACGAAATTTTAGGGATCTGTGGTGGTAAAAAAAAATAACATCAGAACCCCTGAACAAGATGAACATGTTCGAAAGGCCTGTTCATACAGTTAGACTATTGCTAAGTGGCAGTAAGACTGATGCATACATGGGATTATAACATTTAACTCTGTAAATCTAGGCCATTTAGGGGATTTCCCATTGCTATTGTATAGTAACCATGGACAATGTGTATGAAAAAAGTATATGATTGTTGCATAATTTTAAGCATGGCCTTGACATGAAAAAGGTATCTGCCCATCATTTTCTTATTCATAAGAACCATCTCAATAAAATCTTAATACAAAACCACCATGGAAGAATGTCTGTCTTAATGCAAAGCTTATGGCAATGCACAGAACTAATGTATTAAGTCCCCAAAATTATTTTCAATGATTTACTGTTGGTTTACCTCAAAAACGTATTCAGCATTCCTTTCATCATATCGAGCCTTATATTTTTCTGGATCATTGGTATCTCCTTTATTCCGAGACCATGTAACATTTGGAACTGGGTCTCCTGACACAACAGCTTTAAAGAGGCCTGATTTACCTGAAAAACAATATTTGCTTCATTCAACTGTTTTTAAGAAACACAAGGATGCTACACAAATCATCTTGTTATAACTGTTTATGGCCAAACTGATGTAAAATGAAATATGAAACTATCTTCAGATTTGTATTGCTGTTCATTACTTATTGTAATGGAATAGCAGAGATAGATTATGAGATACAGTATTAGATTACCATAGCATTCATGCTAAAGGCTAATTGATTCCTATATTTGGATGTTTTGTTAGGATTCTAGAAATTGTCATCCTTCATGTTTTGAAGGTGTCACACACAAAAAGTTGTTTCTATTAAAATGCAATTATAACAATACAAACAACATCAAAGGAGATGGAATTTCCACTAGTCATTGAATGTTAAAATTGCATGCTTGATGATGAGTTGTAGGCTTGTTTTAAACATAAAACTATACCTTACCCTCTGCAATGGTCACTGCAAATGGCTTGCGTACGAAGTCTGGAGTGGTGCAATCTTTTGGAACCTTCTCCACAAACTGTGTGAGCATAACACCAGGGACCCTGGATCGCTTTTTGATTTGCACTTGCCAAATAAAGAGAAAAAGAATAGGTGAATTGCAAATAAATAGCAATTAAATAGCACAGTTATTATTTGTATTATAATTTTTAGTATTATCTTTATGGCCTTTTAGAATGAAAATGTCAGATTTGGGTTCTCTTATATATTGGAGGATAACACGTATTACCAACTTTGCATATTCTGCAAAACCAATGTGAGACAAAAACATTCAAAAAAATGTATGTATCAGCAAAATTAGAATGAATATTTAAGTGCCATTTTGCAGTGCTATCAAGGAGAAATTCATGAATTCTCTGCTGTTAATGAAAATGGTGCATATGAAATAGATTTAATCAAACCACAAGAGGGCACCATATCATTGAGAAAGCAGGGAAAGTATGAACTGCTGATGTAATTGAATTAATGCCAATGCACACCGGTATCTGTATTTAATGTTGCCACTTTACCACTATCACCTTTTGGCCAAGCTATGACAAAACAAATTAGCACACCAACTGTAAAGCAACTGCAAGCTTCTCCAGGACTCTAGTGTCATGACTGGAAGCGTTCCAGGAACACAAGCAAATATCACAGTTGTTCACAGTTCAGGGTGGCATGGCTTTGCTTTGTGTACAAGTATAGTAGAAAAGAGGCGTGTGATATTTCAAACTTATTAACAGATCAGGCATGTTGTCTTTGATTTAGTTGATCATTCACTGTCCAAGATGGCTGCTCAAAGCACTCCACCTAGACAAGGGGGTCAGTGGCTGAACACACAGAAAACAAGCAAGGAAGTAGGCACACTTAACTCCAGTTAAACTGTTTCTGGGTGTGAGTTAAGAACGGCGTTGATAATAAAGAAATGAGCCGCACTCTCAAGCATATACTCTCACTTACTCTTTTATTGGGAGCATATCGATTATGTTCCCAATTAAGTAGAAAGAAAGAGTGTGCACATGAAAGTGTGGTTGTTTTCTTTTTGATCACACAGAAAAGACATCCAACACTGTGTTTCACTTCAGGATATGGAGAAGGGGAAAGAGATGGACACATCATGCTTTCTCTCGTGTCACCCACAGAACAGGTAAAACAGGACACATGACCAGGAATGTAGAACGGACAAATTAAATCAGCCACTCAGTATAACACTTAGTGTCACTACCTCTACTTTCTAAACAATATTGTCCACCTCTTAAACCACGAGGACAACGTATCCACATGATCCAAAAATCCTCTCAATTTCCTGAAGTGTTACACAGAAGAAAAACATTCTGTTCAGGTTTTTTGGGGTGATGAAATGTTGAATTACAAACATGCACAAGACAGACACACACGTGTTTATGTTCCGCAACCCACCTGCACCAGGAGGCAGATCCTCCTCGTCTGAATGCACATGGAAGCACAGAAAGGGAAGTGATACAGAAAAGTTGACATGACATGAAGCTGAGACAGCATAGCTCTAACTGCTCAAGGGAATTATGCCCATTGGGCAGCATGAACATGGACAAAAAGACTGACAATGTACTAGCCAAGAGGGAGCTAAACAGACAACGGACAACAAAGCCTTGCTACTAAAACTATAGATGAGCACATAACAAAGCCAACAAAGGGAAGGGACCAGAATGCCCCTGTGGTTTCCAGGGATAGTGGACAGTCATGGAAATGAAATCCACCTTCTTCTGAGTCTTCCATTAAGGCTATTATTGGGGGAAAAAAAATCAATCTTCATGAACGTGTGCTAAAGGAAATGTTCCAGCCGGTATTACAGTGTTCTGATAAGGTGGCACAAATGAGTGCATGCTGGACGATTCCTGTGTGTCTCCTTGGTAGGACACTGAATGTTGTCCACTGCTTCTGGAGTTCGTACGGTAGTTTGACTTGGTTTGCAAAAAAATAATGGTTGTTATTTGTAGAAAGGCTCCACTGGATGATTTCCCGCAACATTTTACCTTCCATTTTGTTGACTGGTGGGCAAAAACATGTAGATTGTCTGTGGATTAGGAACAAATAGTACTATCCGGCGTTGTCCTGGTCTAAGGAAAATTTTAATGGTCACAGCACAGCTTGTTCAGTAATATTTACACATGAAAAATGTATGTAATTTGAAGTTTGATGGTAGGCTTCCCACAACTTTGATGATTCACTTCCACCGAACTATAAACAACTTTCTTCTACGAGTCTTGCTCTTGAGTCTTTGAGTCTTTTTAGTCCATTGACATCTTCACTGGAGGACCGCACATTTCTGCTTTATTACTGAAGAAATATGTTGTAGACTAAAAGAAAATCTCTGCGATAACTGCTGAAAGTAAGGTTTGTGATTTGTTCAACATACTGGCGACATGTTTTCAGAATGTATGAATGCGTGAGGTATTCTTGAGATAAATGATTGATTTAAGTCAGTCCTATCTTAAAGGCTCAATAAAATAACTTTTTTCATTAGAGTGTAGGGCAACAGGTCATTGTTCAATAGAAACATTTTGAAAGGTCCACCCTGTATGTACTACTTGCAACCCTCAAACCTCACCGAATAGTGATTTGTGGAACTCTTATAAGAAAGAAAACAAGATCAAACCTAGATTACAAAGTTAAATGCATTGCCTCAACCCTGTCTAGCCATAGAGATCAATTAAATATTCTTTTTTCTATACTACCCTGAATTTACATAATAAAGTCACTGAGACTCTCCAAGCATGTTGTGCACCTTGCTTGTTTACATCGGAAGTCAATGTTTTATATGAAATCTTTATAGCAAAAAACTAAATCTATTTTCCAACATGTTCACAAAGACACTATTCACACCAAAATAGAACAGCAATGTAAAATGTTTCTGATTTTTCTAAGCAGCTCAACACTCACTTTGTACTTCATACCGAAGCATCATTCATGAATCAGCTGTCTAGTAACTGATAATGTAAATGCATTAGATAAACTTGTACTTACTCTGCCCTGCTGGAGTTGGGTCTGGTTTGCCTGACATCTTCAATATTTACCTCTCCAAATCTTAATGCAAATATCTTTTCCCTGAAACATTGAAAAGGCAAATTTTATCAACAACAAAAACAAGGCGGTAGCCTTTAGACAAACAAACTCAAAAGTAAATTTTAGATACACTTCCAAATGTTAAACCAGATGTACACCAAGTGTGACATATAAGCTAAAGGGGGAAAATAAGCTATCTTGTCCTCCTCAGGAGGGATGGGTATCGTTTGGGTTTTTTCCAAAACCGGTGCTCAAGCGATACTTTTAAAACGATACCGGTGCCTAAACGGTGCCTGAACCGATACTTTTTTTTAAAAGCACAAAACGACGATTTACGACATTAAAGAAAGGCTTTTTTGCCAAGGCAATTGTTTTTCTTCAAATTGAACAATAGGCTATATTAACTGTTTAGAGTATACTATAAAAAACACTTGGCTTCAAACTACAGCTTCAACCTCTTTAACTTCAAACTATGAACATTATATTAACTGTAAACAACAGTTTATAGTATACTTAAATAAATATAAATAAATACAAAAAACACACACAATCTGTACACACTACAGCTTCAAACTTCTTTTGCAAAAATATGAGCATATTTGCCTTTGGAGTCAAAAATGTATTATTTTGTTTGCATTAATTTAATGAAATTTCACCATTTTCTGATTTGTTTATACCTATCTTTTCTATCTTGTTTATAATTAATCTTGACACTTGAACACACTGAGTACAAGAAAATGTGTACTGCCCCTTTAAGAGACTAGGTTAAATGTTGCTGTCATTTCCGTTTATTTTTCAGTCTGCCGTTTCTGACTCTTGCCTTCTCTCCCCTCTTTACACGCAATTGTTTTGATGCATTTTGCTGCACGTCATGATGTTTGAATCTTTTTGTGCGAAATACAGCCACACTTTTGTTCGTTTACCTTTCGGTATTTTCTCTGTTAAAAGGTTGATGGCTAGTTCTGTTTGTGTTTGCTCTGTGAAATGCAGCCTGCTCTACACTTCCATAAGACTGTTGCTATGAAAACACTTATGAGCGTGAGCGACACAGGACAAAGTTTACATTGAGAGCTGGGGCAGTTTTAAATGTGCCCCATGAAAACGAAAACAAAATACAAAATAATTCATACAGATCATACTTCAGCCACTAACGTTACTGCTAGTTAGATATCGCTAGTTTTCTACTGTTTATTGAAATAATTCCTGTTTGCAAGACAACATTTAACGTAAGTTTTGTTGATTTAGCTGCATGAGTTGTTGCTGTTATTTATTTCAATCAGCTCAGGCACCATAAGGAAGCACCGAAATCTGCGTGAGATTTCGGTCCGGGTAGGAACCGGTTGTATAGGAACCGGTGCCATATTGGAATTGGTTATCGGTACCCAACCCTACTCCTCAGTATGCTTTTCTGATGTTGATTTTTTTTATTTAATTTAGGAATTCAGGAAAAAACTGTATGCTGAAACCCAAATGTAAACTGTGGGCTTAGCAGAAGAGCAGAACATGTCAAGGTAGGCGAAAGGTCAAATAAATGGTCTAGTCTAGTGAAGTAATGGGTTGGAAACCCCCGGTGTGTTGTGTATACATTGTGTGACCTGAGAGGATATGCAATGTCCAACTGATCTTGATGCAGCTATTTAGGACATATTATACCTTCAGACGTTTAAACCTCA
This sequence comes from Sprattus sprattus, assembly GCF_963457725.1. NCBI lineage: Eukaryota > Metazoa > Chordata > Actinopteri > Clupeiformes > Clupeidae > Sprattus > Sprattus sprattus. Next base: position 16,483,290 of record NC_137908.1, on the reverse strand, counting down.
ACAAAACAAAACACAATTTCCTGGTCCAGATTTATCTAACGGGCAAATATGTCACATTCCTCATATCTGGAGAACTACTTGACCTAATGTCTATACAGAAATACAAAATAATGCATTTTTTATATAAAAAATACATTAACACACAGGCCTTGGCATGAGCACCAAGTATTTCCCCCCAATTTTTTTTTTTACATTTGAATGAACACTGACATGGAGACTGACTGACTGACACTTCCCAAAAAGTCTCAAGTTTGAAAATTACTGATGTTGAAAGCATTTGAGTGCTTTAGTTGGCAGTGAATTGCCTGACTTACTGGAGTAGCAAGCAATAGGTTGAGTATGAATTATGAGCGGCACGAGTTTTGTCAACGATCAAATGCGTATTAATATTTGTTGCATTTCCTCCCCTGCGACGAAATACACTTTTTACAAACGTTACAAGTGGCGTAGTGGTCATTTTGTCTATGAAATACAGCCAAACTTTAGAACTCTCCTGCCTAGTTGCAATGCTTGCTGCAATCTGAAGAAACTATAAAAGGTTGCGCATGCGCAGCGGCACAGTTAGTAGAACCGTTAAATAATTTGGCTGACAATTCCAAAGAATTGGTTCACTGGGAACCGGTTCTAAAAAAGAACCATTTCTCGATTCCCATCCCTGTTCAGAAGCTGAGATACGGACGAGCATGCGTGCTAAAAAGGCGTGGCAAAATCTCGATGTTCGCTCGGGTGACAGTAAATGACGGCACCCTAGTTTTGTTCCTAATGGTCAAATTAGCCAGAAACCATTGAGAAAAGTTGTGCCGCTCATAAAGCATACTCAACTTGAGCCTGCTAGTGGAGTACCTTTTGCGCCCCACGCAAATAAAGAAAAAGGGGTTTTCTTGACTATCTTGAAAAGTAAAGGTTTTAGAGCTTAGAAACCTTCATAGTGCATATAAACATGCGTATTCCGATCATATTGAGACCACTCCGCTGGACGCACGTTAAAAGGCTGTGGCAAAAGCTCAATGTTTGCTCGGGTAACATTAAACGATAGCACCCCTAGTTTTGTTCCTCATGGTCAAATTAGTTAGAAACCGTTCGTGTCATGCCGCTCATAATTCATACTCATAAACATTTTTAAATGGTTAAAGTTTTTTCAAGCAAACTGTGCTTCATACAACGTATTTTCTCTTTCCATTGAAATAGGTTAAATGGTTTATTTGAAGGAGTTCAACATTAAGCCATACTTTTTATATTAGAATGACACCACTGTTATACTATGATATAACAGACCTCTATGTTAGCTCTGACATTAGTTGCAGTTGTGTGATTCTAGCAAAGAACTTGATGAAATGCCGGTCTGATGGGTGATGTCGGTTTATTCAGACCCGGAGCACACACACAACACGCTACGATGGAGTGAGAGAAGGAGAGAGTAGGAGGTATTGATCAAGTGTAGTTTGTCTTCTGGTTGGCCTTGTCTTCACAGGCCGCAATGTCTGCTCAATGCTCCTTGCTCCATTCTCTCACTCCTCATAGAGCTCGGTTTCTCTACGGCATTCTTTCTTCAACACAACACACTCAGCATACAAGTTACATTTTAGTCATAATCAATAGAATCCACAACTTAGCATAATGGGTGTGCCTTTGGTCTCGTTCAGGGTGACAGTTGGGTGCATGCTGGGCATGGGGTCTACCTATATATGAAAAGGTGTGAATGTCAGTAGACAGGGAGAGTCTTGCTGAACATTTGTGTGTTAATGAAGGTGGCGAGTGATATATGAATTCCTCTCCCACAAGAATGTGAGTTGAAAGTAAATGAAAAACACTTAAATCTAACATTCACCTCTTGGGAGAAAATGAACCTCAGTCAAATACGAAGAAAAATATAGCACCTGCAGCCCACAACCTGTGACATTCTGTCATCAAACAATGCACTCACAACTGTTGTGTGAGTTAAAGACACTATTTTCCTGCTTTCAGATGATGGCGTTGTAACATGAAAACACTTTTGACATACAGATGTAGTGGTGGGGGTAAAAAATTGATTCTGTTCAGTATCGCGATATTTCGCACACGCAATTATATTGATACAGTAGTGCAAAGTATTGCAAGATTTTATTATATAATTATGTGTGTTACTTTTTTTTTTTTTTTTTGAGTTAACTGTGATAATATTACATTTGCATATAACATCCACAGGGTGGCGCTTGTTGCAGTGCTTTGTTGACGTGCATTCAACAACAAATTAAGCGGTGCTTTGTTGATGTGTATTCAGCAACAAATTTAAATAAAAACGGCTTCACCATCAACCGATTGTACACGGCGCTCCGTCTTCTTTCAAATTGAAGGTGTGGCTACATTTTGGTTTTTATCAAAAATTGAATAGCAAAGACCTTGACATGCAGTATGCCAGCTGCAAAGAATTCCAAAAGAAAATTAAGTACTGTGAGAATACGACAAACTTGAGAGCCCATCTCACAAGGTACCATTTGGAGTTCGGACCCAGAGGAGCTGAAACGACCCAAAGTAGTTGTCCTACCCCCAAATCAACGCATCTTGGACCAAACAAAAATTATAAAGTTACCGCCAAACTCTGAAAGAGATAAGAAAATCACTGAGGCAATAGCCTACTTCATCCCCAAAGATTAACAGCCTGACAGTGTGGTGGAAAATTAAGGTTTCCAGAATCTGCTTAGCATACTGGATCCCAGGTATGTGATTCCCTCGCCTAAATATTTTACGACATCCTCAAAAGTCAGAGATAAGGTAAATTAAACTTTGAGTTTAGCTGAAGGAGTAGCTATAAAGTGTGACGGTTGGTCATCAAGAGCTACGGAGTCGAACATGACCATAAATGCGCATCACATCACATCCGTTGGAACAGTGGGTACGAAATGCTTGAACGTTTCTTGGAACAACAACCAGCAATCTGTGCTGCTCTGTTGTCCTCTGACGTCAGGCGGTCAGGCAGTGATATCTGCACCCTCAAGGCAATTATTTTACAGTGGCTGAGGACATAATGCAGGCACTTCGACCGATGTTTGTAGCCACACAAATTGTTTCAGAGGAGAAGAATCCCACTTTGTCCATCATTGCTCCAGTGCAGGCAAAGCTGCTTAATGACACACATGAGGCAATGGGGGACAAACCACTTGTGATCAAATCTGCAGAAGAGATATAGCACTGTTGAAGAATAAAACACCCTCCACACAGCATCCGCCCTGGATCCACGATTTAAGTCACTGCCTTTCCTGACCATAGATGACATCAGGTACACTTATTCCAGACTGGTTGTGGAGGCAGACAGCCTTCAGGTAGGCTTTATTGAACTACTTTATTACATTGTTTAAATAGATATTATTTTAAAATGTCAGAAAGTACTTTACAAATGGTATATTATGTATCTTTTTTTTTTTAAAACAAACCTATGTACTGGTTAGCATTAAGTTATATCTGTGTTAATTGCATTTAGCATTCCACAGCTATTTCAAAGCTGAGATTTTTCTTTTAACATCTATCTAATGTTTCTCTACAGCCCACAATTAGGCAAGAAGAGACCAGCAGAAGTAGAGTAGAAATGGAGTAGAAATGGATGGACAGAATCTTGAGGTGCTTGAAGAGCCACAACCTAAAAGAAGATCTGGGCTAGCTGATTTACTGGGAGAAACAATTTCTACCACAGCCCCAAAAAAGCCAGCATTTTCACAAGCTGAAGAGGAAGAGATACCAGGAGGCTTCTCCACTGCCACTAGAAGAAAACCCCCTCAATTGGCGGAAAGCTCATGAGACAATGTATCCTATGTACCTAGCCAAACTTGCCAAAAGATACCTGAGTATTCTAGGCACTATTGTGTCTGCTGAAAGGGTGTTCTCCACTGCAGGGGAAATAGTCACGACCCGGAGGAGCACTTGAACATCTGAGCATGTTGACCAACTGCTTTTTCTGAGCAAAAATGCCAACATTCCAAAATGTATTTTACATTTTGGTTCATGACCTGGCAGCCAACTGGCTAGACATTTTTGTTTATTTTTCTCAATTTGATTGAAGCTCTAAGTTACTCTTATTTTTATGATTATTCTTAGGTTTATGTAACTCTTATGTCTGATTTATTTTACTATGTTGTATTTTTAATTATTTTATTTTATGTCCTGGGAGCTCAGCGTTCATTTCAGAGGTCTCCTATATAAGGTCCTGTGTCCTGAATGTTCAAGGAGAAAGTTATTGCACTGTTGTTCACAGAATTAAATGTGACTTTTGAAGTGAGTTGAGCAGTCTTATTTTCCAATTTTTTTGTAATGTATTTGAATAATATGCACTGCATGAAATGTGGGATTTACGACAGCCGCCGAAGCCCACATTGGTGTGAAAGGCCCCTTCCCCTTGCCCAGGCCGAGGTTTTGAAATGTTCATTGAATTGACCTGGATTGAAACACCCTCCCCCCCCCCTCCCCCACTTGCCCTCCCCTGTTAACATGCACACAGCAAACAACACCATGCAGCACTGTCCTCTCTCTCTCCCTCAATGCAATGCTGTGAGCTATACAAATGCAAATAAGGCTTTGAGTGTTGGATGGGGATTAAGGATGGGGACATGTTTAAATGCAGTACTTTTTGACATGACATTAACAACCAAGAACTGCTTTATAACAGCTGGTCTTGGTTCAGATAGAGGGCCAATGATGGGCTTCTCAAAACTGTTAGTGTTGGCACACCACTAAGCACAGGTCCGCAAAGTTGTAACGGGACCGAGCGGTGTCGCCGTGTGCGGGTGGGTCTGACCAAAATTCAGAGGCAAAGTAGGTTGAAAGAGCTTTATAAATGGAATAAAGCAGGGCAAAAATTATCACAATCACCAGCCAAGCTCAACACCAGTGAAGACAAAAATATCGCAGGTTCCAGTATGCGTCTTCTAAGCCTCATACACAAGAGGGCAAAAATCAGCAGCTCTTCTCTTCAATCTCGCTATCAGAGTAAACCGGAGATTCTCTACATTTGACAAAACCAACGATACATATACACCAGGGACCAACACCATTTACAAACAGGGGGTACACTTCATAAATCAATCAGCATTCAAATTACCTGAAACAAACACTCAGGTTTCTCTGCAGCAAAATACAAATTCAAATTGCAGGCGGCAATTTGCCCCGCCGATCACCGTAAACATGTGAGATAATTCGACAAGAGATATTGAAAGACGGCTAACTCACTGCTTCATCAAAAAAGACAGATCAACTTTATATATATATATATATCTGGAAACCACTTACAGATTCCGATTAGCTAAGTTTGCGTCTGGATGGAAAGATGTTATCTTCCCCATCTTTCCCCATCCCACCAAGCCATTTTTGGGGGGGGATTTCTAGCATAACCTGCGATCTACCGTGGAAAATAGAAGCCAGGCGATTTTCTATCAGTTCTCACCACACAACGACGTCTCATCTTTGCTCCTTAAATGTCGATATGTAATGGTATGGTGTTATTGAAACTTACTACGTGTAAAAAAGACGTTTATTATTCGAGTCTCAAGCCTCTAATGTTGCCTCGGGCGCCTTTAATTGAACATAATTAAAACTTCACATAAGTCCACTAAACAATTCCCACTTAAACTAACTATAACTAGATCAGAAGCTCCAGTCACAGAAGAGAAATACTCCAGAGGAGGGGGGAATGATAAACCAGTGACTTGGTTGCACCGTCGAGCGTAAACAGTACCAGCACGGTGGCTCAGTGGTTCGACACAGCACCTTTAGGTACACAGTACCATTAACCTGAGTTGCACAGGTTCGGAACTCGCGGAGGGCAAGATGTTAAATCTACCTGAAAGGCACAGGTTAGATATTCACGAGCGGCAATCATGTCCCAAGTTGCGAAATGACTCCCCCAGTATCAGAGTAAGTCCAACTCTGCATAATTACATTCCAAAAATTAATCTGAAGAGCACTACAGAGAGGAAGCTCCGGAATATGAGTGGAACAGCCTCGAAAGCAAACTGTGTTCCCCCGACTCTCAAATAAGAGCCTTTCGCACCTCTGTCAGCTGGAGGTGAGAAGTATGCTAAACACATCGCCCCCCCTCCCCTCGCGGGTTCCTTCCTGGGAATTTCCGTTCATATGCGGCAGACGGATATTTCGGGGGAATGTCCGCGATCGACCAGGAATGCTGATCATTCGCAGCTGTATCACAGCGTGTATGGGCCCGATAATCTTAGTGTTCGTGCAGTGATGGGGGACATGAATCGCAATATATCGCAGAATCGCACTATCCAATATGTTAAGAATCACAATAATATTGAATCGTGGCCCAAATATCGCAATACTATCGAATCGTCACATTTTTGCCAATTGCCTCCCCTATATAGATGCCATTATGCTCAATGAGTGAGTAATTAGCGCATTATGCATTACAATCAAGCCTCTGTTGTGTTCTAATAACTACATTAGATTACATTAATTCACAAGACTTCTCAATCACATACATAATGCAGGCTAAATTCTGTATGCATGTGATAAATGATAGGTTTGCATCTTTGGTTACTTGAGATGTGTCTGAAAAAGGTCATGAGTTTTTAAACATTAGAGGTATATTTTTTTTGTATGGAGGACAGTGGTATTAATTTTGTGCAAGTAACTATTATGGGACCTCTCTGTTTTTGGATGCGCTGTTTCAACAGCCATGAGAGCCTATAGGGATGCGTTTAAAACTGCTGTCCTTTAGCACATCCCTGCTACTAGCACTGGCTACTGCCAAATGAGTTATTGGGAGGAGGAGGAGGGAGGAGACCTCAAACCATGCTGAGAACATAGCTGCTAGTGCAATATATGATGTTTGAGATCTTTTAGGGCAGTGTTTTTCATTATATTAAATAAGAACAATGTAGTATTGTTGGTGAAAGTGTGCCTGTGTTGCTGGCAACTGCATTTATCAGTATGCAACTGAGTGAAGTTCTGTTTCATCTCAACAAGGCAGGTGAAATCTATCTGAAACTTCATCTGCCAATTGTCTGATAGAACATGATGAAATTGGCCTACTGTAGGGGCAGGGATGGATTAACGAACGGCCCTACGAATGGGCCACAGGGGTACCTGTGCTGTGTTAGAAATTGTGTATTGTTAAATTGTTCATAACTATAGACAATGCAGCACGGAAGGTTCGTTCGCAAAGCAGACCCTGCCTTCTAAATTTTGTCGATCATATGGATGTCAAAGTGTCGCTAGTTTAAAGCAACAGTGATCAATGATTTTTTTTTTTGGACTATCTTAGATACCTCATGCTATATATTCCATCAAAATGGCAAAATTGTCTCCGTCATGGTTTTCATAATTTTTAGGGGGAAATCATCAGTAGCAATCTAACACAATTATATGCTTATCGTACATACACTATAGACACTATTAAAAAGCCGATTCAATTAGATTAATCATTTCTTATTTAATTTGTTATTTTTGTCATATACAGATACAGAATGCAATGATGATTGCTGGGTAATATGTATCTTGTTCGCCAATGTCAAGTCTCTATTTGATCATGTGACGAGACGATACGATATAACTAGTTTAGGCGCAGAATCTGAACATCAAGACCCACAAGCTGACTGAGCACAACCAGAGGCACAGTACACTTGCCGAACGACGCCTTTCAAACATAAAAAATGGTGATGCATGATTTGCTCTTTCAATGGACTGGATAGCCAGCCCATTCAGCCTCTCCTGCCCCATGCTATTCAGGTAGGTCTTAATCAGTTTCACTTGGGAAAAGAATCACTCGGCTGACCCACAAGCTGACTGAGCACAACCAGAGGCACAGTACACTTGCCGAACGACGCCTTTCAAACATAAAAAATGGTGATGCATGATTTGCTCTTTCAATGGACTGGATAGCCAGCCCATTCAGCCTCTCCTGCCCCATGCTATTCAGGTAGGTCTTAATCAGTTTCACTTGGGAAAAGAATCACTCGGCTGTTGCCCTGTCACATGTAATGTCAGAAACAATAGCAGAGCACCGAAGGTGAATGTTATGGAGTAAACTTTGACCTGTTTACTTTCCCAATACAATAGCCAAAGTATCTAATTTGACGGTTATATCCAACACATTGTTGGTAAAATATATGCCTAATGGTGTTTTGTGTGTGCGTGCGTGTTTTGCGAGCACACAATTTTTTCCGCGAAGGGGAGGGGGGTGGGGGGGGACTTTAACATGTCCAGGCCCAGGGGCCCGTGATTTCTTAATCCGTCCATGTGTAGGGGTGTGCGATATGAGCAAAAATTCATATCACAATATTGTCCAGACGATGATGCAAAGATGATATCACGATATATAAGGGAAAAAAATCTGATATCTGATTTTGATAGCCCTTCTTAGTTTAATGGCGTGAGGCAAAATATGTATTTTAACCTTATATAACCAGAAAGTTAAAATTAAATATTATGTAAAATAAAATACAATTTTTCAAGAACACAGGAGATGAAGAAAATGTAAGCATTTTTGCTACATGGAAAATAAGGTAATTATGACAGTGCGTATAGTTTAACCCAAACCTACGTAAAGCCATCCCTATCGTAAAAGGTAACCTGATGCAATTTAACCACACCTCCTGAGCTTTGACAATAGCCACATCTTCCCAGATGTGTCCCCTCTCTCTCCGCTGGCATTGCCAGGAAAACACCTTTCTTCACACCTCCAGCATCGCCTGGAGCACCTCTCTCCTTCCACCGTCAACCGGTGAAGACCTACTCTGTTCGTTTTCTCGCAACAAAGAGAACTCACTTTTGTCTTACGGCAAACATTTGCCTAAGATCTTGCGTTAGCCAAACACTGGTCACTAACGTAGACGGAGTCAGTAACAATAGACCTGCTAGCTGGAATCCTCCAACCTAAACTGCAGTGTAACACCTTACACACACTCCCTCTCTCTTACACATCCCCACACTTCTTCAATGTATAAGTTAGTTACATTTAGCTTGATTACATACTGTGTGTTATTTTTTTATTATCGTGTAAATAAAAACTTTGATTGTATACGCTGGTCTATTTAATGTTGCATAAGAATGAACGTTGCCAACCTCTTCTATTCTGAACTCCAATTACCTTCAACCTTGCTATTAATAAGGTAACTTTGGTTGTAGTCATTAATTGAATTATTAATCAGAGTTCCAAATTGAAAGGTTAAAGGTGCATTAAGGATTAATAGCTATTAGCTAAAGGTATGCTAGCAGCTAAAACTAACGACTTTGACATTATGACAAACTAGTTATTCAACGACTGTCCTTACACACACAAACATCAATCAAGTGCAACACAAGACTAAGCAAGACGGCAAATAAGCTACTTACTAGATCGGCAGAAGGTAATCAAAGTCAGGTCGGCGGGCTGCGGCAGGCAAAACTACAGAACGCAGTTATATGCCTATCGACCCTGCTATGCCATTGGCACGGACGCAATTCTCCACATTAAAAGTCATTGTAGTGCCCCAATTCTTTTTAAACTGTTATTTTAAGGTTAAACTGCTTATCCTAACCCTAATCCTGAAGCATAATTGTTGCATATTGCACCTTTTAATATAATAAATTAGACTGATTTGTGGATTATCTTTATTTTGACCACCGTGGAGGACACTATACTTTGTGTGGCGCCTCCTAAGTGCTAAACTTAATTGAACTGCCTTTGTGTTGAATGGTTGATGTCTTTCCAATCGGGTGAGATTACCAACATATTGTTGCTGTTGCAAGGATAGCACCAATGTGTCTTGGTGGACCTGGCAAAGACAGTATCACAATTTACACACAATTGCACCCACATCTACCTGGAGCCTGCTTGCAGGGTAAGGTACCTACATAGTCTGGTACTCCCCTGTGAGGCTGGTTCCGATTTCACCTACAGAGGCTTATGTATGGTTCTGTGGTACGGCTTGACCATAGATCGGAAGTGGTGGAGACGAATCTAACGTTACTTATTTTGCTGTAAATCTGTTCTGACATTCGGTGTAAAGCTGTGGCAGGTATATTTGGCTAAAATATTTACGGCTCGGGATCTTACATCTTGGGTCCAGAGTTTGAATCAACTTTCTGAAACCCTCTTTCTCCACAGTTTGAATGGGTACCATGTCCTTTGATATGTGATGTGTTATTGCACCTGTTATGTCTTTCCAATTTTTGCCCGTCTTCTCATAGCGTGTACCATTAGCGAATGATGACTTGATTGATTGCTAAGTGGGAGTCTGGCTTGTCTTCGGGCAAGTTCCTTGGCTAACTGTTTCACGCACTTGGGTGCATTTTTCATATTCACAGACATACATGGTTTTCAGGTGATTAAACAGGTTGCTGGTGTTTACACCTTTGGCTAAAACAACAGAGCAACACAACTGGCATATACTGTTTTTTGGTGGAGGTTGGAGATTTTTAACCCAAACCAGCCAAATTAGAATTTATGGTTCCATAGTTCAAAAGTCTATTTTTTTTTAAGTTAGTTTCTGTCACATCAGCAATGTGAGGTGTGTAGTGTGTCCCCCGTTATCTAACAGATACGTTAGCATGGAGCCAAGGCTTTGATGTATGTTACAGCCTAAGGTGCTAGCTTCCTTCTACCTTCCTCGTTACCTGTTGTTTGTGATAGATGGTTATAGTGCACAGCAGTGGCAGCTGGTGGTTTTTAAAGTGAGGGAGGAAGGACTGTGCGCCTGGTTGCCATTGGCCTGCTTATTCCGTTGGTGGCATAAGTATGTGAGATACAAGTTGTTTCAGGGTGTTTTTGTGGACTACAATACTACAAAATAGCAGGCAGGGATACAATTGATACAAAGCCACCCGTGTGGCACCATTGTACTTAAAAAGCTGGTGGGCAGCATGTCCTTGGACTAGACAAGGCCAGAAGGAAAGGATGCAAAGCCAATTAGTCAAATCAGGCCTACTCTTGATTTTAAAAACTACATTCTAAATTTTGGGCCTACCATTTGGCCTATTTTCCCCCTCAATTACTAAAGCTATTGGTTTTTATTATTTGACTAATCTTATTTTCAGCTGCAATTGTTTTAAGAAAAATTAAGACACAAGACCAAAAGTGATGCCATTTAAAATGCTCTGAATCATTCACTAACATCCTTTCCACAATATTAAACAACAAGTTACAAAGGCCACAAGTAAGAGAACATTATTTCAGAACTACAGTATTAACATGGGCTGTTAGCCTAACATTGTTTGTGGCAAATGTGGATGTTAATGGATGTTTCAGAATGTTGGTCAATCTGTGTAGGCTAATTAGAATAGATACGAAACACATCGCGATCTGAAACATTCATTAACAATTTCCATTCAGAATGTCAGCTGAACGTGAAAAGTCAGACTAACAATAGGCGTATGAACGATTTAAAAACAAAACAGTACAGCCGATTGTTTTTTTATGGTACCAGTGAGCTATAAGTATTTCGCATACCAGTTAGCATTAACGGCAGCGGTTTTACCATTGGGTTTAGTGACTTGGACCTGTTGTTTTGATACTAACCTTCTCTCTGTAGCTCAATGAATGTTGTTTATTGGTTAAGCGATGTTGGCGCAGACTCGGACGCTAGGGAGGTCTTTCCTCCCCTGGGCAATGTAAGTGAATGAGCCCCAAGAACCGCCAGTATCAGAGACAGATTACATTGATCTCAATGGGAGCCAAAGGGAGGACGTCCTCCGTGCAGTCATTTCTTGTTACGATAGGGGGTGCTAATGTTATTTTAACTCAGGGAAACAAATTATAATATGCATAGCATTAAATACTGATATCAAACTGCATTTTTAAAGGAGTTTAGTCAGTTCAATTACAAAAATACATTTCTTAAAAAGTTTGGGGAGGTTCTTACTCCGTTTCCTCAATGGAAGAACCTCCTCTGGTGCACAGACTGACCGAAGATAATGACTCCATCGAATATATTTCAATAAAAAACACATGAGTCCAAGCTTGTGTTGAGCAGCATGCATCAGTTTTGACAAGTTAGGTTTTAAGATCAGTATCATTAATCAAATGGTGGTAAATGTTTCTTCAATAATAATATTAGGTGCAAATTGCATTGCAGTGCAGTGGGTCTTAGACTATGTTTGGATCACTGAGAGATGTATTTAATATATATATTATTAGAATAATATAATATATATCATACATTTATATCATCAATTAATCTTCATGGTATTAAGTCATGTGAAGGACCGATAATGACACACCTGTCACTCCAAACTTACGGACTAGGCTATGCACTATGAAGCTCTGTGGTTCCGGTTGAACCGCCCACGGAAATGTATAAAAAGCGTTAACAGCACATCACCACAAACTATATTGCCAAAAGACATGAGTTAGCATGCTAGCAAGCCCTTTATCATTGCCAAGTGTGCTGTTGTTGATGTTATTAATGATTTTGTGTGTCTTTGCGGAAGTAAGATTGCTAGTTTTGACTCCTTACAGTGCCTTTAATTTATTATGACGCTTCCAAATAATTCTCCATTTATTCTTTTGCTTTTACACACCCATTTAAGGAATTGGACTCCAGTGCTTACAGTCTTGTAGAAGGTATCAGGACATGCTAGCATCACTCACTGCAGCTTTAAATGAATTCCATTTTCAGGGCTTAACAAATTGCCCCCGGCTTGGGTACTGCAAGAGGACACCAGTCAGCCTGGCTGAGGTGTGAGGAAGATTGCCATCATCTGCTGTGATCATAGCCCATAGTACGTGACATGGCTAGGGCTGACGTTGTTATTTATACTGGAGTCATACTGGAGACAGCCTAGACATGACTGTCACAGATCACTGACAGCAAGGGAGTAGATATAAAGGTTGAAGAGGTTGTTATCTTTCTTGCAGAACATGTTTTTGCATGTCTGTCTGTACAAGCTGCAGCTATATCAGATCTCAAGGATTTGTCACCATTTCTGGATCAGTCTGTTGACAGGCTGCAAAATGGCTTTCACAACTACACTGTACTGTACAGATTGTTTGGCATCTGTCGTTTTGACTTCACTCAGCCTGTCTATTCTAAATATGTTGTAGAGTTTCTGCGTTGAGACCAGTTAAACATGCTTAAGTATATTGATATTATAACTCTTGTCAATTTAAAAAATGTCAGCATGTTAACTAAATGCTTATGTGTAGTTACCTATGTACAGTACCGTTTAAAGGTTTTAGGCACCTGTGAACATTTTTGAGGATTCTTTAAGAAATGATTACATTGTTATACATTTTTACATTAAATAATTTTCAAGTCTAAGAACAACATACATTGCGCAGTTAACAAAATCAATATCAATACTTGGTGTAATCTCCCTTTGTCTTCAAAACAGCATCAATTAGCCTGTAGGTGCACTTGTACCGTTTTTGTGAAGGTACTTGGCAGGTAAATTGTTCGAAATGGCACTGGTTTCTGCCAGTTCTGAGGTGATGGCCTCTAGTTTCTTAATCTGCAAAGTAGTTTGTTACTTTCTTTCTTTAATGGTGTGTTTCACTGAAAAAACAGTGTTTGAAAATATAAAATGTGATTTTTTTTTTTCTATTAATGCATCAATGCTAATAAGGATAAAAAATAAGGATATTAGAAAATTGTCTGACAACTAAAGTGCCTAAAACCTTTGCACCAACATGCATCTTGTTTTTTAATTTTCTATCTGTATTGTGCTGGTAGCATGGCTATGTGTAGTGTGCTGTGTTAGCAACCAATACACTTTAAAATGATGGATAATATATAAGAACGATTTGGTGAACAATGTTGATGGTAGCCATTGAGAGGCAAGTGCATCATCCAGCTAGTTAGGCCTTGTGAGTGCAAACAAGGAATGTGAAACTCAATCCTGTAGTCATATTTTTTCTAATTACCCTGAGGAGTCAACTGGGCGTGCCAGGAACAGTCTGGCAGACTTTAAGACTGAGGCAGTGCATCTTCCAAAATAATCTGATGTTGACATGTTTAAGTAAATCACATGCTGTTGATCCTAACCCTTTCCTTGAAAGGCCTTAGTGAAGAGCATCTTTAAAAAGGGACTCGGTGAACATGGGTTTAGTAGTGTCAGTATTTTGGTGTTTTGTCTTATACTGTTGTAAGATAATCTGCTTGAATGCTTTCAACAGTAAGTAAGTACAGTAAGTAAGTGAGTTCTAAATAAATATAATAATGTTCATGGATGTCAGACCAAAGGAATCCAACATTTTTAAATATAGTGTAGTTCTCTTGGTGTTTAAATACTATGTTCATTGTTTGATTAAAACCACTGTTGACCAAAACATATAACCTTCTCCTTTAGCTCTTTGTATGTGCTTGACCTTCAAAACCTCACTCTTTACCAATAAAAGATATATTAAGAGGTTAATCTGATCCCCACAGCATCTGGGGTAATGCAAAACCGATAGTAAACACATTTACGGTGTTTGAGGCTTCACAAGATCCTTAGCAATGCTTTTCCAAGCTGTGGGGGGCCATCTCCCTTTGATAGGTCACGTAGCTCATGAAACTATAGACATTCTATCAACCACATATCACCCTGTCAATCAGTGTTCACTTTTGGATGTTACCTCAGTAAAATACTGATGGAATTGGTGCATTCAGCAAATCCTCTTATTCATAGACCTGTGAGCATAGTGACTACAGATTCTAATGAGCAGCGATGAAGAAGTGCTAAGTCTCATAAATTAACCTAGCTGCTATTGTTGGAATGACAGCCGGCCCAGAGAATGCTATGCACAGCTATGACAGCTTGTGGAAGACACTAATCTTAACTGTGACTTCCACACATCCGTCTCTCTCTCTCTCAGTTAGCTAACTGAGGCGTTGTTCGGACGGCAGGATAAGTGATTGTCTTTTTGTGTAATTACATGCAAACACATTGAAAACACTAAGATTTCCACCTCACATACATAATATCCATCTGCTTGTTTTTCCAACTGCTTGGCAACAATGGAGTTAAGGACTGTATCTGTTTGTAAAGGCCCTGTCTGACGTGCTGTTCTAAATAATGTGCTGCTTTACATCTATTTAAGCCGTGGCATCTATGTAAAGAGACTATTCTAGTATCTACTAGAAAATCGACCATGTCCCAACACAGTTTCATATAAACAATTTAATAAACATTATTATAAAGTGTAGTATAATGCCTCAGGGATGCCTTAAGAGTCTTCTTTTAACATTTTTAAAGAATACACTACTACAGAGATTCCCAACATTTTCAGAAGCCAAGCGTACATAATATACAATATGACGTGTGTGATCAAAACCGGATTTGATCATCACAGCTTCACTAATAAGAACTACACATATGATATACACGTAGCTGAGACTAACCTGATGTCATTTATTCACCTGTTTTTCTATTTATGTGCACTCCTTTGTATATAATAGAATAACGGACCAAAATTATGATAAACAAAATCTGTATCATATTTGCCAAAAAAAGATCCTACATGAAATATAGCAAGCAAGTCAATATTTTCTCAAATAAACAGGTGGCCTAGACAGGTTCATATGTCTACTATACCAGAGAAAGAGTAGTGAAATTATCGGTCAATTTAAATGTTTGCAATTTAAATATATACAATGGTCAGTAAAAACACCACCAGGAACACATTTTAGTACAGCTAACGCACTTTTGGCACTCCTCAATTAAAATGTATCATCTCAGATATGACTGACAGCCCACATCCAGATGTGCAGTGGGGAGTGCCTTTCTGTTCATTCAGAGATACAAAGCCGGTACAAGCCACTCACCTATGGGTCGCTGGGATCTTGCTTCTTCAGTTCTTTCTTCTTCGATGCTGGGGTCGCTATCTCCAGGATTGTGACACAGCCTGCCCCCTTTTGTTAGGTAATAAAACATTTTTGCAACGAAAGGAAACCCTACCTACGTGCGGTGGGATCCATCAGCTGTCACATCGTGACTTTTATTTAAGTGTGGCACACATTGGCAGACGGGTGGAGGGGACCCAGCCCACGGTCTCAGACTTTAAGATCTGTAGGAAATCAATGTGTCATTTTGCACCGTGGTCGGTTGGCTAGAATAATTTTTGTTTGTGTTTTTTCCCCCCACTCTAGCATCAAGCTCGGGAGCATCAAACTTAACCATGGCATCATGGCTATGGCTTTTGTTGTTTTCTCCAGTAAATGTAGGGAGCAGAGGTTACTGCACTGTTGGCTTTGAGAAAGGCTGTTCCACATAAGTCAAGGAACTGGGAATATGATCAGTACAACGTAAAGTTTATTGGACAATCAATCTGAAGGAGGCCTTCAAAGTGGCATTTATTGTGAGTCTGCAGCCTTGGCTGGTTAACTATGATACACTGACGATGGCGTAAGGCCGAAACGCATTTGTACTAAAATAAACTGGTCTTATTGTTAAAAGAGAAAAGCTTGAGAGTGCGGTTTTCATTCTACCAATAGTTTACATTCTTTTACTCGCACCCGAAAACGCATTTATATATTTGTTTTGAAGTAGAGCGCGCCTATCCCTACGTAACTATGATGCCTTCCAGTGGCAGGTTGCTTTTAGCCAGATAAGACTCTGATATGTTTCTGGAGGGGCTTTATATTGAGCGTGGTGAGAATCCGTGGTTCGTGTTGATTCCTTTCCTGGCCTTATTAATAAAGATGCTTCTGGTATGTGACGTGTACCACCTCAAATCCCGCCCGGATTCAGTTTCACATGAGGCAGAGGGTACCCACGTGAGCTCAACATACCCAGATGGCATGTGTAGAAAAGAGGCCAGTGCCAGCTCACCCTTTTTTGAGGGCTGTTGAGATCCATTGCAAGGGAGATTAGCATGAGCACTGGACAAACAGAAATATCACCTCTGACCTTAACCCAAAACACTAAATGGGAACCCCGGACAGTAAATTTGCATTTGTCACTTGCGGAATGACAGGAATCTCTATAAAATGGCAGCTAAACACTGGATGACAAGTGAGAGTATGCAGTTACACTGCTCTGAGTGGAAAGGGAATGGAAAGTGTTTTACATTAGCCTATACTGCATAATTTGTTCACTAATGAAGCTTTTTTTTCTGGATAAATGTTATTCTTAGACACCTTTACTCTTAGATAATTCATTTCAGACTAACTGCTGGACATGAATTTAAATTGTGACATGGCATGGCAATAACAGGGTCAGTCAGTAGCTGCCCGCTGCTGCTGCTGTGTATGAGATATTGACAGTTAATGTGGAACAAAAGCGTTGAAATTGTTAAATGGCATACTGTCTAAATAGACATACAGATGTATATAGGTATGTAATCAAACACTATCTTGAATGGATTTGCTGCGTGGTACTGCATTCATAGGGTGCAAATCAATAGAGTGATATCTATTCTAATCACTATAGCATCCCCTTGTGGTCATATGTTACACTGAGAAAACATGATTTTATTTATTTTATTGAAACCTTTAGGCTTATGGAAACTGATATCTCGCTCATATAATACATATAGCTTATCAAATTTTTCAGTGTCAGTTCTGATATGTAGCAGCTTTGTGCAGGTCCGCTTTATGTGATAGTTATCTGGATTTAGGCATTAAAGAACATCCTAAAAGGCTATTTGTCCTCTGCTGTGCCTCTGACTGTTCTATCCCTTGGATGTAAACAGAAAAAAAGCATTTTGTGACCATTTAATAAATATTATAAAAATATATTTACTGTGCAACAACAAATTCAGTAGAATCTTAGTCACCATCTCTGTTGGTCAAACCAGTCCTATTATGGATGTGTGTCGCTGTGATGTTTTAGTGGTATTGCTATATTTGCTCAATTACAGGCCCCTCAGCCACGATTTATTGATGGGGCTAGAGTGATATTTTGGGCTGTGCAATGAAAATGTACACTTGACATTTGTCTGCAAACTTGTTGAGCTGAGGCAAGCAAGCTTCCATCGACTCAGGATGCTTTTGGTTACTGGAGCAGTGGATGAGAGGGCCCATGCTGAGCACAGGGCTATTACCAGTGCAATATGAAACAATGACGTGCCACTTCTTACATGCCATGGGAGCACCCGTTCCCCGGGACACCACTGAAAGTCCACACCCTTTGGGAGGGAAAGTGCAGGTCTAATATTATATACAAGTGGATATTTTTTCTTTGAATAGTCTCTAATGTCTTCTGAATGGTGAGTTCTGTAGCTGTCTTTTGGTATTTTTATTTGGAAATGTGTAATTCTAGATAGCTCAAGTATTTTGTTTCCGAAAGCCTGCATGATTGGAAATGATCCTCAGAAATTCAGGATCTTTTACAAAAAATGAATATAGAATGTAATCTATGTAATTTAATAGCATGCCCTCCACATTATAGTAACTAGTCTTGACCTTGCGACAGTGTTGCAGTTTCTCTCTAAGCGTGTGGGTACGTCCCACACCAATTAATTTCTTCACAAAAACTATTATTTATTTGAATTCATACACAATACATTGTTTTCTGTGTAAATTCATGTACAGAAATATTTGTATTAAATACAACACAAACAAGGAGCTTTGCAAATACACAAATGTTTTATTTGTCATACACTTTTCCTCTAGAGAGGACTTCTATAATCTATAGTCTGGAAACATTCCTGATACTGCTGCACTGGTGGTGTGGTTCAATCTAAACATGAAAGAAAGAAGACAAAAGGTGTTTATTAACAACAAGTTGATGTGAACAATCTCATATGTTGGTTCTCTCATGGCATATTCTTTTTTTAACCTTCTATTGTACTGCTATGATTTTTCATTCATTATATATATTTTAGTATCGTTTTTTTTATCACTGTCTACTATTATAAAAAATATCAAATTTGGTTTGCCTTACCCTGCCCTTTTCATTACTCCTTGTATTCAGTTTTATGTAGAGTGGTGTTATGTGATCCTACCTCTGACGCTGACTTTAGAGGAACACTCAGCCTTGCCAAATGTGTTGATTGCCACCACCTTGTACTCTCCTTCGTTATCGGGGCAAACTCTGGTGATGTACATGGAGCAGATGCCATGGGTGTTGGTGATGTAGTAGCTTTTGTTGCTGTTGATACAGATGTCATTCAGGTACCAGGAGACTCTGGGTGAGGGGGTGCCACGGACAGCACATGTCATGTAGCACTTGTAGCCTTTTGGTGGAGTATGGACTTTCAGAGGAACCAGGATGGATGGAGGCCTCTCTAAGCAGACTGTCACTGGGACGTTGGTTACTGGGGCAACTAAATGGAAAGCAAGGGAAGATAAACGTAAAGTTAGTTTCTGTTGGTTTTCTCTGATTGTGTTTTAAGTGTCTCCATGGCGAAAGCTGTGTGAAATGTTTCAAAAGTTCAGTTCAGTTCAGTTGAGTATATAAATACTTGATTTTAGTCTAAGGATACATGGTAATAATTATCTGACTGAGGGTACGTATCAAAACAAATGATCATTCTCCTCTCCCAGGTCTGTGTTATGTATTTATTGACCTTTCATTTGATTGACACCCCATGTGGGTGAGTTAGATGGATCCGACGGACCCATATCATTCTTGGCAAAGACACGGAAATGGTACTCTCTCCCATAGTGTATGTTTGCAGTGAAGGTGTTGCAGAAGAGGCGATCAGCAATGGTGCGCCAAATACGAGTGTTGGACTCATGTTCGGCCACCATGTAGTGCAGGCGGTCATCCACCTCCTCGTCAGGAGAGGGGGCCCAGGTGATGATGATTTTTCCGTCGACAAGTTGTTCTAATGCCACTGGACCTGGTGGTTTAGGCTCATCTAGGAGAAACAGAAGTGAAAATGAAGGAGAAACAGAAAACAATTCGAGTAGGGTAATTCTGGCCTGTTTCTTACCCTGTTATGTAGCTGGTTTTATATGTGCTCACCTGTAACTCTGACCTCAACATCAAAACTTGCAGAGCCACTGGAGTTCTTGGCCATAATGGTGTAGACTCCAGAATCTGAGCGTTTTGATGAAGGAATCGACAGCGTGGATGCCCCCTCAACATTTATGATGTTGATCCATGGAGAAATTGGTTCATCATCTTTCAACCAGGTGATTACAGGCAGAGGCTCGGCCTGTAAAAGGAAGTATATCGGCACTAAGTACATACTACTAGGTCAGAAAATAGTGGAAATAGGAGATATTGAAGTGGTCCGCTGATTTTCTGTGTTTTGGCACTTGGCTCTCTGAAATACTATGAACACTGTGGCTGTTCTAACCATTTGACAGCTATGTCAAATGTGGACCATAGAGTTTGTTTGTGGTTTCCACTAACTATTGCTTGTGACTATTATTATACACCAAGTCATTCCACTTTAAAACACTGTTTGAAGGTTTATATCATTGTGTTAGAATTTTCTAAGTGTGTATGTGGGTAGGTAAACTGTGTAATCAATGTACTTCATGCCTAATGTAGCCATGTACACCCTCACCTCATAACTCATCTTGATTCTCAGGGAATTCCCTGCCCTTATAACCATAAAATCCTCTGGAGCTTTGAACTGTGGTCTCACTGGGGAAAAACACACAGGTTAAAGGTAAGATAAAGGTATGCATTCAAACAGCCATGTGGGTTTCTATACATATTCAAAAATTGAACAACAATACAAAAAATCAGGACCTTTTGATCAATCAGTCACCATGCACAAATGCCAGGCACCAAGTTAGTGTAGTATCACTTACTCGGGGGGTTCTTTGCACACACCATTGCACAGGGGGGACTTGGCTCTCCAGCCCCTGACTCATTTATGGCTGCCACTCTGAACTCATATTCTGCTCCCTCAGATACATCTTTGACAGCAAATTTCAGGCCTGTAAAAAAGTAATAATGATTCAGGGACATATGTTATATTGTTATATATATATATTGTTAGTTTAACAGTTACAGCTTTCAGTAAGAGTATTATAGACTAGGATTTACAACATGATTGAAAAAATATCGTAAGCTTAATGAGAATGATGATAACATTTGAATGGGTGAATGCATGAATGGGTCTCTCTCTCTCTTCCTCTTTCACATATGAAAAACAAAGTCGGATAGACACATTTTCATTCACATGCAGTAAGGTGTGTTGTGTATTCCTAACCCTTAATGGGATGCCATGGAGCGCTAACCTCCCAAATAGGTGTAAAAGGTCTCATGCCAGTTCACCATCTCTAGCTTACGGAACCATTTTAACAGCTAACAGCATGTGAAATATGAACTCATGTTAATATGACGCTGTACAGGCACCCAGAGGGTTTTTTACTATCCTAGCTATCTCTAGCTTAGGAAACCAGTTTAACAGTGTGCAGCTGCTAACATATGATGAACTCTCAAAACACTAAATAAATGTTTAGAAATGGTTTTCACTGTGAGTGGGAATGGGGTATTTATGTGTGAGTGGGTGCGTGCAGGGACAGGGTGTAGGTGTAGAATTTTTAGCTTGAGTGCTCACACCACAACTCCACAGTATGACTTAATGTTCAATAAACTGCGGTTAACATACGGTGTGGTTAATAGTCAGGAAAATGTGGTTGTCCGTTATTGACCCATTATTGCTTACAAATTGATCAGCACTTTTTAGACTGGGGATTGTCTCTTTTATTTAATAGCCTAACTAATTCAAAACAGTGGAGTTTTTTTTGCCTCAAAGTGGTCTGATTTGAAGGCTACACATACATCAAATGTGATGGTTTGGTTGAATTATTGATGTGGATATTTTCAGTTTATATTCATAGTCAACTAATTACAGTAATATGCCAGAATTACAGTTATATGCCATGTAAAAATGTTTCTTATCCTTAACCTCTTTTTCCAGATAAAATTTTAGAAAAATACCACATCGACAAAGTTGTGTAGCCTAGGGGTTTGCTTCCTGGAAGGTTTATGATCCTTTATAATTGCACATTTCTTTTTCTTGACATTGGGGTCATTGATTTCTATTATGCCACAGTGTGACTGTTTGACACTGTGTCAATCATCAAATACACTAAACAAGGAAAACATACAGTATGTGTCTCGTAATCCAATGCGTATGTTACTGACTGAACTGTCAGGTTTCTTGTTCATGTATACCTTCAATTGGCTCATTCACTGAATTCATAGCAATCCACTGGTTTGTGTCTTTCTTGCGTTTTTCCAATTGGTATCCAAGAATTATTGTTCCGCCATCATCGATTGGAGGTTCCCATTTCAAATTGATGCAGTTCTTGGTCGCACTTTCCACTTTTGGTGCGCCTGGTGGACCAGCGAACACTGTAAAAAAGTGAAGAGGATGGTGATTAAGGTCCATAATCCTCTAATGCTTAATTTAGTGTGTTGGTATTTATAAAATTTCCAGCTTTATCAATATGCTGTGATTTTGCATACTAGTTAGCATAGCAACTAACAATCTGAATTTTGGCATTGTTAAGCTCTTACAAGGACGAGTACCATCCACAAATTTTGTATTTGCTCACAGTTAACACTCTGAATTCCTTTCCCCTAATGACTTGAGAGTATTTCAGCTTGGGAAGGGATTGGCCCACACATACCCAGGATTCCTGCCATGATGCTCTCGATGGTCACGAGTGGTTCCCCGATTCCATCCGGATTCTCAGCATAAATGCGATAATTGTACTGCTTGCCATGTGAGACGTTACGGTCTCTGAAGGTCAGTCGGTCTGCTGAAACATCTCCCAGTTTCTTCCACATGGCCTGACCTACTTGCTGTCGCTCTATGATGTAGTTTGTTACTTTTGAGCCACCATCGTCTTTTGGGTATTTCCACCCCAGGTCAATAACAGAGGATGTGCTTTCAATAATTTCCACCGGACCTTCTGGTGGCCCTGGCTTGTCTTTTGGGCGTAGGAAACAAATACATTTTTGTTGTGATACATATATAAATGAAAATACTATGGAAAAAGATGCTGTATTTTCTCTGAGATCCATTTATTATGCTTCTCACCTAGCACAATGAGTCTGGAAGTGGCCTCAACCACACCAAATGGGGTTTTGAGTTGAATCTTGATTTCTCCAGCGTCAGTGCGAATACACTCTTTCATTAGAAGGCGGCTGTGGTTGGGCTCTTTCTGGATCTTGACTCCACCTCCATCACTCAGCTCAGCACCATCTTTGAACCATTTGATTTCAATGTTTTCTTGAGGCGTAAATGGCATCTTGAATGATGCATTCTGGCCCACCTTTACAATCACTGGCTTTGAGAAGTTATGTAAGTCATCAGCGTCAAATTCTGGTACATCTGTGAGACAAAAATGAAAGTATAAAATGTAATGAAAAAGTATACAAAATAAATGAAAGGTTGTTATTAAGTTAGCCGTGAAGCCCAAATCACCCGTATCTTAAGTTAGGTAGTTATGTAGGCATTACAGTTAATCATTGTCAAGTATGTTACAAATACAGTATTTCACAAAATACTAGTTTACTTAGTTATGTTTTCACTGCACTGAGAAAAGATGGCCATGTGAAGAAAATATTTATCCTCACCTCCAACAAACAAAGATCCCTCTGTTGTAATGCCACCTGCTTCAAAAGAGTATTTTCCAGAGTGATCGTATTTAGCACTTTCAATGATCACTTTATGAGTAGCACCATCC
Organism: Sprattus sprattus; assembly: GCF_963457725.1. Lineage (NCBI taxonomy): Eukaryota > Metazoa > Chordata > Actinopteri > Clupeiformes > Clupeidae > Sprattus > Sprattus sprattus. The sequence goes on along the minus strand of NC_137908.1, from coordinate 16,459,801 downwards.
TTTTTAATGGTCCTCCCGGCTTCACTGGTCAACTAAACAGAAGATGCAAGCTATCTTTAATACTGAAGTCATAGCTTTTCTTGTGGGAAAAAAAAAATGTTTTTAGTGATTTACAATACTTTGGATAGTCTTAGGGTAGATTAAGGGTAATATATTTGATGACAGTTGCAATTTTCACTTTAAATACATTCCTTCCATACAGTTAAAATTGTGGTATTTAGGGGAAAATACTTAACTCTAATAAGAACTCATGGCAGTTATTACAATTGTTGAGTGTGAGCTCACCGTCTCGTCATCTTGTTTCCAGACTCCGTCAACTTTGTCAGAGCTTATGGTGCAGGCTAGTTCCACTGGATTGCCATGGACTGCGTATATGTCCGTTAACCCCTGAGTCAAAGTTACTATGATCTCTAGATAGTACATAAGTAAATAGGTTACATTGGGTTAGGGTTAGCAGTGGATGAATGTCACCCTAACCTTAATAATCCACTCATTATGGCCTATAATTGTACTTGGAAAATACCCCCTTGTGATTATTATGCACTGTACAATTTGCCTGGTAGTTTTAATAAAACTTGATGGAATGTGTTTTCCTGTCAGATATTAAAACATACTGAAATGCTGTGAAGAAACTGACAAGAATTAGCTTGCCTTTAGAACAATGACTTTGATTATCATTCACTCTGACTCGTATCTGGGACTATGAAGTTAAATCTAGGCTCTGAATACATTACATGAAAAGTACTTCAGTGATAGCAGTGACAAGATATGTCACAAATATTTTGTGTTAATATGCAAGCAAAACATGACAAAAAGAAAAGAGTTAATACATAGCACACAAACAACTAGAGGAAGCACACAAAAAGGCAGTGTAGTAAAATGTCAAATGTGATTTGAATGTTATTTAACATCCCTCACACAAGTGTCAATGGATGCTGAAAGAAAATGGGCTTGATTAAACGGGATTTGTTAACTTGATAAAGTTCACGCATACTTTTTCTGGAACTTTAATGTGTTAAAATTATGTGTCTGTTACCTCATTAAATCAGGATCCAGATCTCTGTTAACATTGTGGACAGTCTTGCCAACTCTCAGTAAATAAGGTGACCAGTAACCAAGTGAATAGCCGAAAAAAAGAAAAGAAAAATGGCATCTGAATGATCGAATGCCGAAAGTTTGGCAACACTATCTGAACACAACACTGTAATTGAATTAATTGCATAAAATTAGTCATTATTTTGTCTTAACTATTTAGTATGCTTCAGTGTCATGTGAGTTTTAGTAATACTTTACCAAAGGGGGCGTTATTGATCATTACATACTTATTGTATTATTTACTTAGCAGTTACATCATTGTTAATTGTAACACCACTGTATGGCTGTATGGTTCACTTGTAGTTGTAGTTGCACCCATGCACAGGATGTCTTTGGTGGTCCCTTACCCGAAGAAGCACCTTTACCTTGGGACTCAGATCCCAGACCTGTACCTGCTTCAGATCCCAGACCTGTACCAGCTCCAGATCCATCAGCACCTGCGCCACCAGTGCTTGATCCATCCCCCTTACCCCCTTTAATATCATCAAATTGACAATAGCATTATGGCTTATTATGTTACACATAAGTAAGAGATTTGCTGTCATATTTCAGTGTGGCTATTCAGCTAGATGGTCTTTAGTACATTCAAGTATTATTATTATTATTATTATTATTTTGTATATAGAATATGGAAATAACTTCACATCATCTTTTAAATCAAAGTGATAAAAATCAAACTTTTGCCTAAAATGGTGTACATCTTGTAAACTACTATACATTGGTTGGAAGGTTTTATTTAAATGTAATTACATGCAACGCTGGGTCCTCTTTTCAAGAAAGGTCAGTGTGGCTATTCAGCTAGATGGTCTTTAGTACATTCAAGTATTACTATTATTATTTTGTATTTATAGAATATGGCAATACCTGTGACATCATCTTTTAAATCAAAGTGATTAAAATCAAACTTTTGCCTAAAATGGTGTACATCTTGTAAACTACTATACTATTATTTCAATGTAATTACATGCAATGCTGGGTCCTCTTTTCAAGAAAGGTCAGTGTTTGTTTAGACAGGGTGCTGGTTATGATGTACACAAAGGGTACAGAAAATCATGTGACACATCAGGCATGACATAATGACTTCAGAGTATGTACAAATGTACAATTTCCTTTGGATTATACAAACTGTATGTGGAATGGGTGACGGCTACGTCTGCCAAGCAAGCAACGCCCACCTCCACCTTGTCCTACATCACCTGAATAGTAAATAGTTTGGTATACTTCTGCGGACATTGTCTGTGTCCATACAGACGTGTCTGTATTGACTGTGCAGGTGTGAAACTGAGCGTGCAGTAGTTTGCATGTGCTCAGTACAATAAGGTCATAACTTATGCACTCAACTTGTCAGTATCCACTTGTCCGCTGCAGTACAGTAATGAGTATACTTGGGACACACTGATGCGCACGTCCATATGCGTATTGTGCAAAGCTGTGTCTGCAACCTTAACACCTGTAGACTGTTTGTTGAACAGCCGTAGGCTTTTTAAAGACTTTAAAGTGTGAGGTGTTGTTTCTGAGAGAACTCTACTGAGCCGTGTTGTTATTTGCTGTGTGTGTTGTTCTGAAGTTTGACTGTGCTTTGTTCTTGATCCTGATCTTGGATTTGTGTTTTCTAGATACGTCTGCCTGTCCTCTTCTTGCTTTACTGTGTTCTGACTGGGAAATGAACTCTGGCCAGACTCGAACCCGGGTCCTTGTGAGCACTAGACCTGTTAATGGTACGGCTGCTCTACGGCTCCCCCACTTTGTATGTTTTTTTGAATGAATATTTTTAAATGCAAACAAATGAAGAACGGCTAAATAACAAACACTGAATGACAAAACAGCAAACACAAGCAACAACTACAAACAACAAAGCACACACGGCATAGCTTCATGAAAAAGTGAATCTAAGGAGACAACACATTAGTTCTAGTGCCCATTCCTCAGACAAAGTGTCAGAGTTATCATCTGAACTCAAGGAAATATTTGGGAATTTGAAATATAATTCAGAGTTGTCCGGCCTGTTGTGGATATGGTAATGCAGAGGTCACTATAGAATACTTTGTGTGTGCTTTGACAGAGTGCGTAACTTGCTTCTGTGGTATTCTGTAGAACAATTTTGTGTTGGTTTGTGGCTACGAGATGCCTGAATGTGTGCTGACACCTTGAGCTTTTCAAAGTGTGCAATGTCTCCATTTATCCTGGCCAGACTACTAATACCCTCACATGTTCCAAGTCAGGCATTAGCCTGATGTTGTCAAATGGAGACAGCAATGTGTATATTACTATAGTAGTTTATTTTGTCTGTGGAATGAGCTCTAAAATTAAGGTGCAATCAACATTTCTCTTAGTTTGAGAAGTGTTTCATAAAGATTATTTAAAAAAGATGCCAACAAAGTACTACTGACACTGTACTTTGTCTTACCCTCATTCTACAATAGCTGAATAGAGAGTCATGAAACGCTGTCCACAACAGGAAAAACCATCGTTTTTCAGATGGCTTTTATGATTGAATAATGATGGCACCCATGCAGCCATAAACACAGTCTCAATCATCTTACCCACGGCTGAATCCCGAACTTGTGATTCAGATACTAAACCAACTGCTGAGTCGTCTTTATGTGAATGTCCTATCAGTAATTGCCATACATAGACATGTTGATTGCTACATACATATGATACGATTGCTTCAATAGGTATGGAATCAATAATGGATCAGGTAAAGAATACAAAAGGACATGAATTACACACACACATTCACTCTGTATAAATGGTAAAACTACAGATGCGTTGTTTTACTGTATTATATCTAGTAACAGTAATAGCAAGTCTATTCTTGTCATTAAAAAAGGTCTTACCTTCGACAGGTTCTGGGATTGGAGGGGCGACTGGTTCTGGGATAGGAACGGATTGTTTCAAGTCACCTACACCAGAAGCTGGAGCTGGAGCTGGAGCTGGAGCTGGTGCTGGATCTGGAGCTGGAGCCTCCTTGGCAGCTTTCACTGCCTCTATCCTCTCTTCCCTGACTTTCTGAAGTTTTTCTTGCTGCTCCTGAGCAATCTTTGCCAGGTCTACACCTGAGCCTCCAGTTCTAGTGGTCTTGCGTGCTTTCTTTTTACCAGGGTCGCTTTTGTCAGCTGTAAAAAGGAACACATTATTGTCAGCTGTAAAAAGGAACACATCTCGGAATCATAAATTATGAAAAGAACCTAATTTATTCTGTTTGAAATAATGTGGTTATAGGTTGAACTATGACCCTAATGTTATGAAGGAGACAATGATTTAGATATCTTATTGACCCCATGTCAAATTATTTTAAAACAAGTACTTACGATTTACCACCAGCCATGCATTGCAGGACTTGATTCCAGCCACAGCTGCATAGATTCCTTTGTCTGTCAGCGCGCAGTCTTTCACCACCAATCTATGGATGAGCTTGTCCTCAGATACTTCAATGTCAAACTTTTCTCCAGCTTCCACAGGGAGACTCTTTGCAAACCAGTTGATCTTTGAAAAGGGATTTGACAAGACACACTCGAAGACGGCATCCTCTCTCTCAATTGCCTTCACCTCTTGAATTTTGACCAAAAAGTCAATCACGGGAACTGTTATTAAGAAGACATGGATAGAGAGAGAAAAATCAGAGGGGGAGGGTAGTGCACTAGTACACATCAGGTGATTTGATCAGATCTAGTATCAGGTGATTTGACAGACTACATATCAAGATTTAGTACAATTTCAAGATGAAGAGAGGCGTAAATGTGAGGATGGATTTAGTTGGGAGGTTAGGGTGCCATTGCAGGGTAGGGTGTCTATGCAGACTGTATATTGTTCATAAGGTGGCAGTGATGTCAAGAGGCACCATTAGTGGCAGATAAGGTGTGTTCTAATGTTAAGTAAACATCTCTGGGGGAAAAGGACTGAACATAGTGCTTGGTTTGGGAGTCAAGGACTTACTCTTGAAATCTGTGGAAAACACTGTGACGCCCTCAACATCCATCTGATAAAGACCAGCATCATCAGGTAGAAGATCCTTTATAGTGAACACATATTTCTTTCCAACTTGCTTAAGTTCATGCTTCAGTTCATCATCCTCTTGATCCTTGATATTAAATGGAACCATCTCTCCATCCTATTCAAAAACAGAACATTCATGACATACCATTACAACAGATATTTCATTACTAATATTTGACAGAATGGAAAATGAGACATTCAAACAACAACAATTATAAATATTATTAAAAAGACAGTAGAAAACTAATTTTTACTTTCAAGAATCTCCTTAACCAGGGTTCGACATTAATGGTTGCCCGTGGCAGCCAATTTGAGACAAGCGGCAACCATTTAATTACTTGATGTTTTGTTAGTTGCTTTTGAAAAATGATCTGCTAAATACTGTAACTATGACTATATAAGTCCAGCAAGGTAATGTTGCCATGGAAACTTCATTATGTCAAGGGGGGAGGCTACTGTAGGCACTAACGAAAAGTTTCATGACAGATGACCAATGATTGGCTGAGATATAGCATCACATCCTGTTTGCCAGCTTTTCCTCAGATTTTGTTGTACTGTAATCCTTTTGTAAACCAAAAAGCCAATAAATACTGTTACTTTTGTGAGGGGGGAAAACTAGACAACATAAAATCATAAATCTAAATATAGGCTAGAAACAACAAAAGTACTTTACAATTTACATTATGTTATATAAATACATACATATAAAGAAGTTTGCCTATGTTTGTAATAGTGTGATACTGGTGTGCACTGTCTCTGATATCACTTTCGTAGAAAGAATTGCAGTTTTATGTTGCCCTCTAGTGATAGAACTTGAACTGTGTTAGAAAAAATCTTCCAAACACTTTGTCACTGGCTTTAATGCTTGTGTTTATGTGTAAAAGTTTAACAGTAGTAAAACCAAATTGCAGTCTGAAAGTTGTTGCTCTGTGAAGGTGGCAAAAGACTAAGACGTCTTTGGATGAACTTTTTTGTAACTGTAATAACACAATACCTTTGGCAAGGTGAACAGAGATCCTCATATTTCTGGCAGTTGTAGCAACAGTGCTATTTGAACATTTGAATGGTTGTGAATGATACAGAGAGATGTGTGAGGTTATCCGTGTGATGGTTTTTTACTAAGGTGAAGTCCACCCCACGTACTCAAAAAGCTGTAGTCAGCTCTTTATTTTACTGTAAGAATTGTGAAGAATACACTTCTCTGTCTTTTTTCAGAATTACTCCTCATCTCTGCGCCCTTTTCATGTACAGAGAATACAGTATTCGCAGGCTGAATTTTCTTACCTTGAAGATAAAGATCTTGCTAGTTGATTCCAGAAGTTCCATTTCAAGCTCAAAGGCTGCACACCCAGTTGGAGCTACTTCAATTGGTTTCAGGTTTGAGATGCTTTTAATGAACTGTGGCAGATTACAAAGAAGAGTGGATTGTTAAACACTCATTTTCACCACAAACGTTTCTGTATATATGGATTCTGATGGAAAATGATCATTAGAGAACATAGAGACTCACCAGTGCCTGCTCCTCTTCTCTTTCTTGTTTCTTTACGTTTAGTGTGTTCAGCATCCAGCGGAAATTTGTAACTCCATACTCTGCACAGATACGCTCATAGTCTTTCTTGTCAGCACTCATCAAGATTTCCCAGAACTTTTCGTCAATTTCTCCATCTTTTTTCTTTTCCTGCTGTGCTTTAGGCTTTATCTTACTGAACAGTTGGAGGACAAAGGAGTTTCATCAGCAATTCATTGGAGTTATTATCATAATTAATAGTTTAACACGACCACACATCTGTTTTAAAACATTTACAAACCAGCAGTATGTTATCATATTCGTTCTTGTCAAGTATAGTATAGAGTAGTTTCAAAGCTACTGTAAATATATAATATATCAAAAAGACAAAGCAAATGATCACAATTCCAGTAAATAACATTGTACCTTTTTCTTAGCAAAGGGACCTTTTCAGCTACAACTAAATGGGCAAATGAGACAGGTAGATTAGTTGGTAGACTCTATGCCATGTTGGTAAATAATGTTTGCCAACAGGATACAGTATCAACAAATGATGACACTTACCCTCAGTTGTTGCTTGAGCCTTATTTTTCTTGAAGCCAACTGAAAAAGTGACGTATAAACATTTGTAATTTCTGATACAATAAATCTGTATTTGGCTACTTCAGTTTCAAAATCTCCATTATTAGGCTATTGTATTTACAGACCTCACATTATAAAGAAGATAATTATTTCAAATCTGTACAATGAAAAGCCTGAGTCTCACCTTCTATAATATTGAGCATAACAGTAACTACAGCTTTCCCAAATTCATTTACGGCAAAGCATTTATAGGTGTCTGCTTGGTCTGATTTGATATTCGGCATCTGTCAATGAAAGAAAAGGTTGTACACGTAGCATGAAAAACATTCACCAAAACTTTTAGTTTGTTGCATGTTTTGCATATATATATGGGCTGGGCAAGTTAACGCGTTAATCTTGCGTTAATTCATCAATTATTTAACGCCGACAATTTTTTTAACGCGCGTTAACACAAGTTTTATTATTTATTTTATTATTGTAAAAGTCTGTTGCCAATAGGCTTTTATTTTGACTGCTGCGCAACCGGAAAAGAAAAGAATGGCCGGATAAACATACCTGGATATTAGATAAGGGCACAGACATACAGTTATACTTGAAAGGTTGACCACACGCAAGTTAACACAGGTACACGAAAGCTAAACTTCTCGAAATAATGTGGCGATTCATTGCCTGTGCATCACCTCCAGCAAAGTTAACGTCAGTGGGCGTTAACCAGTCAGCTGTTTAGCTAGAATCTAAAAGTTCGTTGTCTGTGAATGATGCTAGCAGCAGCTAAGCAGCTGGCTATCCTAGCCTGTCACCCTACTGGATCTATCATTAAGATCACATCAGGATGACAAGAAAATTAACTATCGAAAATATGATTTTGAGCTTGTTGTGCAATGATATCCCCTGTCCTCCCAGCTCCCGATAAGTTAAGCTAACTAATTTGAACGTGCTAGCTGTCGCTAGCTAGCATGGGGAGTTGCCATAAACTAGCTAGCTACAAACGTCAGAGGGCTATGGCAGAAACAACGTCATAACCAGGCTGGTAAGTTACATTACAGGGAAACCAGCCATCAAGTACATGGAATTGAGTTGTAATATTGTCAACACAACTTTCTGGTGCTTCACCACACTCTAAACATCAATGCCCTGGCAGTCGCAATAAGCTTCAGTTTTGTATTTCTTTTGATAACATTGTTTAAGTTGTGAATTACATTAAGTATTTATTTTATTAAACTGCTACTATATAAAAATGCTGATGTTAAGTGTTTGCACAACAAATGTTGTGGAACTTTTTTTCATATGGCAGAACATTTAAAATAAAAGTGCTCTATACACTACTTTTTAATTGATTATTGGATTTTGTGTAAAAAAAATGTGATTAATCGCGATTAATCAGGGAAATCATGCGATTAATCGCGATTAAAAATTGTAATCGTTGCCCAGCCCTAATATATATATATATAAAAATATATATATTAATTTAAAGATCATATTTTTAATCTTTGTCATATTTTTAATCTTTGTTTGCTAATTACAGAATAATGAAACAAACATGTGGTGTCACTATATCTAGCCATCAGTTGATGACAAGAGCCCTTTTGGACTTCATCATACTTGCCTCAAGAGTGTGCTCAAGAGAATTGGGATCAAATTTGGGTTGATATTTCTCTGGATCAGTGACCTCTCCATTATTTCGACCCCATGTAACAGTTGGATATGGTTCTCCAATGCAAATAGCTTTGAAAATGGCCAATTTACCTGAGAAAAGACCGGAATAACACTGAATTAATAATGGCTATTCTTACAGATTCTGAGCTATATGGACATGCAGCCTTTTCCATGGTGACTCAGGATAGAAGAAACACTTGCATTTAGAATTCTAAACATTGTAAAAGTGCTAAGGATTACTTCACAGCACAAAGGAAAACATTGGCATTGCTGTGAAGGTGAAGAAAGAATTCCACTGCAATGGCTCTCATTGTCTCTTAACCTTACCTTCTTGAATGGTTAAGGCGATAGGTTTGCGTGTGAAGTCAGGGTGGCTCTTGCCCTCAGGAATTTCCTCCACATACTGTGTGATCATAACCCCTGGCACTTTGGACTTCTTCTTGATGCCCACTAATAACATAGAAATGACGTGTCCATATGAGTCACTTGAAAACACATATTATAGCATTATTTGTCATGTTTTATTTGTGGTGGCATTATTACTCCGGTTTTAATTCAATGATATGCTAACTACAAGTCAGGAATCAATAAGGTGATAAGCCTTATGATTTGTGTTTCTGAAATGTATCAGTCAAGTAAATACAGGTTAAACAATATGCATGCTTTTAAATCAGAGTAACAGTGCAACCCCATGCCTGCCAGGTTACTAAATTTAGCTAGGCTACTCCTTTAAAGTCTGCCATTTAAGTACATTTCAGGCAAAAACAGAGAAACATCTCCCTTAGGATCATAGGATAGTGAAAGTTGAACTAAAATCCACGCTTAGACTGAATGTCATGGCATACATTGTTAACATGTCACAGCATGTGCACTGCCCTGACAGTGCAATCGCTGCAAATGGAACGCATAGTACTGGAGAAGTGAAAGAAATGTCATTAAATTGGTTATTGATTCAAATGGTCCTCTGTCCCACTCTGCTGAGAGTTCATGGGCGCCGGCCCGCTCATCCAGATCCGTGGCTTTATAAAATGAATTGAAATGAGGCAAATTTAGATTACTTAAGTCACAAACCAGGTTTTAAGCTCCTGTTCCTTGCAGTCTGGTGTTATTACATTCAAATTTGTTGCTCATTGGTAACAAATTTGATTTCAGTGTACATGCCTGTATAAATACTTCCAGGTTTTGGCTGTGTGCACAGACGTTACATGTAGAAGTAGTGATGTAAACACAGAATCGATCATGTACCAGGACATGATCCTATAGATGAATACATTAGATCAGAGATCAAATTGAGCATGCTTGGGTGCTGGTAGAGATACTGGTGGTATTTTTGGACTCCTTTCCTACCTTTCTTCTTATATTTTTTCACTGGTTCAGGACCTGCTTTGTGAAATTATGCGGGCACATCAAAATTAGTCACAAAAAAGAACATAAAGACACAAAAGCTAATATAGGTTGTCACCAAGCAAGCATGTGCTAGTCAGAGCATTGATGGCATATTAGCCTTTGAATAACCATGGTAGTAATATTAGCAGTCCCTTTCTGAAGGTCAGCAGATTGCTTTACAGTAAAGCCTTCACATTCAAAGGCATCATGAACATGTTTTCATGTTTAATATATTTTAAAGAGGGGATGTCATTTCAGTTTGTATGTTTTAAAGAGGGTAAGAGAAAATGCCACCTCTAATTTTGTATCAGAGATTACAGCAGTGTACAGTTTTGGTCACAGTGTCACATGCCCTGACCCTTTCAGATGCTTGCATGGTTTGTAAATCAACAAACTTAAAATACACTGATAGTTAATTAAGCGTTTCACATTTTTGTTGTAGACTTGTCTTCAGCCTTAGGGCACTTTCTACAGCACCTTTTGTTGCTGTACTTGAAGGTCTCACTTTCAAACTCTGAACGGTTCTAGGGGAGCAGACATTTTAATCCTTTTTGGCATCCGGTTCATTCTGTACTTCATTGTATAGGGTAGATGAATGACTGAATCCCTTATCAAAATAGATTGTGACTGAACATGTTCCTCTTGTAGCTTAAGTATCATTCTTCCAGGAGATTCTCTGTTTCTGTCACATACTTTTGTCTTCCAGAAATCAAAAAATTCTGTCTTGATGGTGATGAGGATCTGATGTTATTCATTATTCAGGAGTCAGTGGTTGCCCGTCATGACTTTGATGGAGACTCCTCTTTCCAGATGTGGTCTACTTTGAGCTTGATGACAATACAGTGTGTCGCCCTCTGGTTGCTTAGCAGATTCAAGAACATATCCAAGAATGGTTAACACACATTTTTTTCAAGTCACATTTTTGTTGTTAGTGAGTACATACAGTACATGGGAACAAGTGAAACAGAAGAACTCTCTGTGTATTTTGCCAATGCATAATATCATAGGGGGCCAATGATACCTTTTCTTCTTCTTATTACACATCATCTTCTCGCTCGGGTGTCTATGGCTGCCCATAGAACAGTGTGGTAAAATTTGTATTAAATTTGGCACAATGATTAGAGACAGTCCCATGACTCCACCATTGTACCATTTGATTCCTCGGATCAAGGTATCAAGGTACCAAGAGTTTAGCGCAGTCTAATGCAAGAAAAAAATTAGATTTTCGAAACCTGTACATGACAACTTGCCATGTCAACTATACTGTATTTATGTGGCTGCAGTATTGGATTTTAAAAGTTTTCAGCTGCCACAAACCTGATAGAATCTCAGAGGCTGATCTATAGCTAAAGCCTCACAAAAGTTATCAGGCATATTTTTTTCTCTTAAAAATTGTTTGTCTGTTATAGCCTATCGAATTCAGTGGTTAAGCTGCCAAACCGAAATTGAGCTCAATCTTTTGTCAAACTTTCTGTGAGTGCTCACACCCATGTCTTTAACATAATGACATCAACTTCCCATGGCAACGTTGCCCTTCTGGGTTGCTGGGCCTCTTCATTGCTGCTTGCAACTATTTTGAAATGTGGTGCTGAGCTGTGTTGACTTACCCTGACCAGTAGCAGTCTGGTCTGACTCTTTTGCTTTCCTTTTCCACATCTTGATGCTTTGGCTCCAAATTCAGTATATCTGTTGCAGAATAAAATGACGGGGCAATCAATGGCATTAAAAAAAAAATGTAAAAGACAAATTAAATTCGTATGGTCTTCAGCAGGATTGAATGGTTTGGTTTAAAAATGATAATAATAAAAAGATCAAATCAAATTCAGCAGCAATAATTATGTTGTGTGTGACCAGTGGGGTTGCACAACTGAATGCAAATAGAAAGACAACCATTAGGGGAAGGGCAAAACTGATACAGTGTCCTCAAATACCTGCTAGTGTGTCATCTGGCCTATCTATTAATCTGTCGTTCAGTGGCTCGTGCAAGTAGACTGTGGATGTCATCCATCTTTGGGCGGCAACATTTGGATCAAGAGTGATCCATCTAGCACAGGAATGCCATGTTGACATGGTTTGAGTAATCCCTGTACTTGTTGAGGAGTACACTAAATCTTTGGTGAGAAAAAAGGAAGCGCACAAGCCAGCCCTTGCTTTTTGGCTTGTGGCTGTGATAGTGACAGCCCTTTCTGCTATCTTTATTATCATCTTTGGAGTTGCAGCCCCTGCACTTCCATGACTTTCTTTCGTAGGTCTAAGTCTTATATAAAATAGTGTGTAGGATAACACTTCAAATTAATCATTACTTTAATAAACACATTGCCACTCTGTAGATGTAATGTTTTTAACACATAGTAAATTAACTTTGTTGTATTATATTTGTAATGAATTTATTATTTTAAGACCTCATTGATGTATATGTAAGTATTTTAAAAGGTGTCTATTCTATGAACTAAACAACATTAATATTACCAGACTTCTGTCATGAGCCCTGTCTGCCACAAACATACAAAGATATATAAAGGTTCTGATTTAATATCACGTGCATTTAAGGTAATCCAAAACGTTTGACATATGGTTCATATTCTAGGCTCATGTGCAGCGAGTTCGAAGGCTGTAGCAGATTACTTTGACACCTGATATGTCACATGCTACATAAAACTGTGATCAACCTATCACAAATGCCACACTGGGCTGGTAAATCACTGGGGACTTGATGGGTAAGCCATTCTCAAATGGCTGAAAATATCTTCTTTGGGGAGATTTTCCTGAACAAAGTCTGGACTTCTCCTTTGCCTCAAATGCAAAACGCAACTCTAGTTATCAGTTGGAAATATGCATTTACATTAGATAATTTAATCAGAAGTAACAACTAGAACACCATGACCTAGAGTGCACTGGATGATTTATATTATATTTTTGTATCACTCATTTTCAGTATCTGTTTAAACGTGGTGTGTATTGGAGACATTAAACCCAACAACCACGTGGGTTATTGAGTAGATATCCGTTGTCTCGTAAAGATAGTGTTTATCTTTAGTTGATCAAACTTGTGAAGTGTAAATTTGGAACACCTCCTCCATCTCCACCAGGGAGTCTGAACCCTTACTTGGCTTTGCTTTAATAGTTGAAAGTGAGCCAGTGGGCAAATGACAGGACACTTAGTGCTGGAGATGCCGAGCCTCTGGGGTGGGGGTGGGGGTGGGGGGGTATTTTATGGGGTCGCTCAGGTTTAATGTACCCACCTGCCGCACTAGCTGGGGAGAGAATTCTGTGTTTGAGGCATGGGACCTCCAGAATGTGTGCAGTGGCCACCACTGAAATTATGGGAATATGTCAAGGACACTGAATGACTGAAGGGGAACAGCAAGTGTGAATGCTCAGCGAGGCTTGTAATAAGTAATAGTTTTCCCTATTTTACAGGTAGGGTTGTGAACTTTTTGTTATGACTTCAGATTATGAACATCGGGTTGGCTTAGTTCAAACTGCAATCTAATGGTTAGGTGTAGTTAAGATGGATAGGCAAGTGTCTGATAAGTATGATACTGAAATTAATGCTTTTAGGGCTAAGTCTATAAAATATGCATCTCCAGTAAAAAAAAAAAAAAATCAATATCACTGGGACATTACTCTGGCAAATCGCAGTTTAATAAAACTCAGTAGGCTAGATAATGCTCATGACCACCACAACAGCTTCACAGATTTAAGCTACAGTCATATTTCCATGATTTTGTAATATGATAATTCTGTAACTATGTAGGAGGAATTACTTTAATGGTCGATGCTCATACTCATTGGTATTGAGGAGCGGTGCAGTAGGAAGGTATGTCACAAATGATGTCATACATCCTAACATGCAGTTTTCATACACTGTAGCAGTTAAGTTAAATCTTATAATGTAAAAATGAGTAGAATAATGAACAACCAGCTGGTCTGCTCCACTAAATTATCAATCCTACTGGCATAAAATATTGATGTCAAAACAGCAATCCCCTTGTTGTCCGTTAAGCCCTTAGGATCATATACCTAAAATAAGTCTGCAGGGGGTGTGATGTCAGTGCTTGGGACCAGAAGAATCTCTCTGCCATTAAAGGGATCCTATTAAAGTCATCAGCATTTGCTTCTAAAGAAAATAGCGTCCTGTTGATGTAAGTAACATTTAAATCAAGTGTTTTACCTGGATGACTAAGTACTGATTAAACCAGGGAATGTTCTAATGCACTTTTGAGATGATCTTTTTTAAATGTAAAAATTTCGATCTGAAAATTATATATTTGTGTAAGCGAGGCACGAAAAATATCACATACAGAACATATCTATATGCATATGTGTGTGTAATGCAAAGAGGACACCACCTGCATGTCTGGAAAAATAGCACCTTGTATAGACTTTATAAACCAAACTTTAGCTTGCACTATATTAGTAAAAAAGAGATCAGCAGAACATGGAAAAGCCAGACGTTTGTTTTAAAGATTAATCTTTCGTTAACATCTTAGCTGACCTCACTAACACACCAGACAGATGGTAAACTTACCTTCTGCTGTCAGATCAGCTCGAGCTCCTGTCGCACTGCTGCCCAGTCTGATATTTGAATGTTGCCTCCCCGTTGTACAAGCTAATAAATCCTTCTAGGAATGCTTGTGATTCAACAGCCAGATTCCTCATTCTCAGACGGAGTGCCTGCCCCTGCATCACTTGCAGCGGGGGTACAGGGGAGGGGTGAGCAGGAGATAAAGACACAGGCGTTGTGGTTGGAGATGGTAGATTGCAGATACATCATATTATCGCAGTGATACGCCGTGAAGGACATTGTGATGGACATTTTTTTTTCTTTTCCTGGAAAGTATTTGTTTTTTCTTTTTTCCTTCTTGATGTTTGCTGACTGAACATTTGAAGTTAAAAGGAGGGGCAGATGTGATTTCAGTGAGTAAATACATTCAGTGAGTTAGGTAAGGGAAATGACGTGCACTGCATGCAGGGGAGACAGAGTGCAGTTGTAAACAAGGGGACCGTTGTAACATGCTTCATTTCTCAGCTTGTGTCTGATGTAATGCAATGAGACCCACAAGCAGCATGCATGATGGCATAAGCATGATACATTTAAAATTTCAGTTTTTTATTCCATCTCTGTCAAACATTATAGACAGAAGTCATGTTGTGGGGCAAATTTGTAACTTTTAAGTTTTGTGCAAGATTTTGACTGTTAATGCATTTTAACAGGAACACATATAACAGTTGGTTGTGATCATTGATTTCCTATCTAAATGCTAGTGTAGTTATTTTCTGCGTACAATGTAACACATTTCAATTATCTTATCAAATATTAGGTGACTGGGGAAATTGGTAATACGTATTACGACTGCCGCTGATGGCCTACAATCCTTTGCAACGAGGGCCGGTCTTAGCACATTTGGCGCCCTAGGTAACTTTCACTCATTTATGACTGGCTGGCCCTCAATATTTTGATCATGTCTTTTTGTTAGTGTTGTCAAACGATTAAAATATTTAATCGCGATTAATCGCATTTTTGTCATAGTTAACTCAAAATTAATCGCGATTAAATTAATCAAAATGAATCGCGATCGCAAATTTGTATCTATTCTAAATGTCCCTTCAATAATTTTTTTCCATCATTTTTATTTTATTTTAATGCTCTTATCAACATGGAAAAGTGGATTGGCTTGCTTTAAGCAATGTATTATTTTATTGAAAAACATCATTGCCAAACAGGGCGGTACAAAATAAAATTATAAAGTGCACATATAAGATAAACAAGGACTCCGCCTATAGTGCAGTTAAACCATGGCTCAATATTTGTTTTTTTCAAATTTGCTGTGAACATAGAAGTCAGGCCTCTTATTTCAAAAACAAAAACCAATTAGGTTACCAATAAAAGGTAAGCCAACTACTTCTGTGCTTTCAACCAGCTGCCTGTTGACATTTTCAGACAACAGTGAAGCTCGCTTCTTTTGCACAACACAACTTTTAAAGGTAAACTTTCTATTCAGAAGCTTTTTATCATCTATTACGCCGTATCGCGCTCATCATTCACTCAAACGTGACGTTAGCCTACTACACAGTTTGGGAGGGCAAAAAGAACGTTCATCTAAAAAAAAAAAAAAAAAACAACGCGTTAATCGCGCGAAAAACAAATTAACGGCGTTAAAATGGGTTTGCGTTAACGCTGTTAATAACGCGTTAAACTGACAGCACTACTTTTTGTATAATGTATAATAAATGGACATATCATTTTTTTTATATACCCACCTCTGTAAAATCCTTAAAGAACTATGTGACAGGGAGTAGGAAGACTTTCAATGAAAAGGTACATCTTTTCTTCTTAACTCCATAAAAGTGCCCAGGGCAATTCTGGCATTCATGAAAGTTTTCTTATCTGGGATTCTTCTTGGCTAAGAACAGGATCTGAGGATTTACCTTTCTCCTTGGCACGTTTCCCTTCTTCTTACTTACTTTTATTTTTGAATTGTGCCCCGAATGGCTTTAGCCTCTTCATAGTTTCTTACGTCGACGTTGCTTGAACACAAAACTCAAAACATACCCATCAATGTGCACAACAAGGAGGTATGTACCCATTTCTCTTTACATTTTTGGCTAATTTTTCCGTTATGTTAGATTTATTTCTTTTAATGTCAAAATATTGGTTGAAGATATAAAAGGCGGCGCAGCAAATTCTGCCCAGCAAAAAAAAATTATTGTTTTTAATTTTTGGTGCCCCCCCTCTGAGGGGAGCCTTAGGCAACCGCCTATGTTCATGGAATTCCTCCTGTCCAATAAGAAATAGAGGATTTGTTTGACTGGATCTAACAGTTGTATAACAGAGATTGGAAGTGGGGAAGCTGGGATAGCAGAAATAGCACAACACTGGAAAACACAGGAGTACAACAACTTCTTTATAATGTACATGATTTATCATATTGAAGATGTGATAACACTGTGATGTTAACAAGAAGAGGAATGATTCAACACCTTTTACAGTCGAGAGTTAGTTCTCAAATTGACTGTGAAATGATTAACTACAAGAGCAAGGCAACAGCACTTGGTATACTACAACAACCTTGCTAGCTGTGTATTTTTCATTTTTTTCCCCTTGTATATAAAAAAAGCAAATCACTTCAGAAAAATTACCATTAAGAGTAAATGGATGCTGATAGTAGAATTCATGTTGTGATGCTTCAATTTTCCTTATTACTATTAATACTTTTAGTTTTAAGCAATTCCAAGAAAAAGTCTTGACTGACAAACTCACAATGTATTTTGAATAATCACATGATAGTAGACGTTAAGGCTGGTGTCATTATTTGACCCTGTTGCTGAAATAAGGAGCAGCCATTTGGGGTTTTACATTACTGACAGTAGGTGTACTATTCACAAGGGAAGTGCCAACGCATTTTTAGGCTTGGATTTCCAAAATGGAAGGATGAATTTTTAGCATAGCTGGCGGTTGAACAGGCAAGTGTGAATTCAGACATTTTAACACTTAAGTGCACTGTAGAATAGGATTCCTCTGGAGACCATGTAGAATGTCTGACAACACTCAGAGAAAGCATTTATTCTATGCATAGTTAAAAGTCCTCAGAACTGTGTGAACACGGTCTCACAAGCAAGTAGAATATTTTTGGAAACCTTTTGGTGCTCGAGTCCATGCTCTTACTCAGCTCTGGCATGGGAGGACGTGATCTGAGAGGCGTGATATCCCTCAAGACGGGTCAAAGGTCAAACGCCTTTCATATTCCCACAGTAAACAATGCAGGCTGCCTGTCACTGAGTCACCCGACACATGCTATCTCACATGTGTCATGAGTTAGCTGTGTGTGGTCATTTTCTTCATGGGCAATAAATGAGTCTTCTCACCAAACCCCTGTAGCTTGCACGCATGAAACCGTTATGGGAAAGTTTAGTGCACAGTGGGTTGTAGGCTGTACTATCTCAGACTTTTCACAAAACGCAATACACGGCCATGAGGCAGGCTGCATCTCAAATTAAATGAAATGTTTTCTTTTTCTAGCCCAGAATGGAAATCTGAAATATGGACAAATATGATGTCTTTATTTTTCATGTGTGCACAATTGGCTAGCATTACATCTGTATTTGATACACAGTAAGATCCGTTTTATGGTAGTCTGTTTTTGACCAGAAGAACATTTAAACATCAAATTGAAAGAAAGATCCTAGCTATGTCAGGAAATCTTAGTTTGGATGATGGCACAGTCAACCTGGAGCCAGTGAGGGTTTCACAGTATTTTACACCCAGCTGAGCTCCACCTGATGTTCCACCCCTCAGCATAGTCATCCCGTAGGCTTGTTTTACCATCTGTCACAAGGCCTCACACATTTCTTTTTTACTGCCAGTATGTGCCAGTGTTCCTTTAGTGTTTATTTTAGGGAATAATGGAAGGCGATAAACCAAGGTCAAGGTAGCATATATAGAAGATAAAGACTGGGCCAGCTGAAGCCAAATGCCTTAACCTATGCCAAATGTCTCAAGTGTAACCAGCCATTAAATAAAAAGGAACAGAAAAACAATGTAAAAGAAGTGACAGTGTCAAGATTTGTGTTTTTGCCTATTTATCCTGCAATAAATATTTTACAAGGAAGTCTGACATGAGGTAATGACATTTACAAGCTGGTCAGTTGCTAAGCAGAACTCAATATCAGTTAACCCCCTGCATAAATCATCCTAACCCTTGTAGCAAGCACAACAATATTGGAGCAGTACATTTGGAAGATTGTGTTTGTGAGTGGGTGGAGGGATTCAGTATTTCCTATTCAAATACATTGATTAATTCATGGATGAATCAAATCATGGATGCTCTTTTAAGCAAAAAATATCAGACATTATTAGCACGCATTAATGCAAAGAAATGATTATGAGAATGAGTGACAATTGCCAAAAGTAATTTTATTGGGCAAATAACACATATGTAGGCACTTTTTAAGAATTGATGTCCTTACTACATGCCATTGCTACACAAAGTGAACATTCTTCAAGAATCTGTCTAGTATGTGTTTGAACACCATGAAAAATATGATGCAAGAATATATATTTGATTTTCATTTCTGTTCGTTTATTAGGCCGCATTTCCAACATTTTCATTCAGGTGTTTATTTGGGCCTTCATAGAATTTAAATTACAAAACTAATCATGACATTCATTACAACTATGAAAAAGCAACTAATTTCTCTGCAATGTAGTGTTCTCGTTTTGAACTTCAGTCATTGCAGCTCCAATTCCTTTATTCTGAAAGATAAAAAAGCATTAATGAACAAAATATCCTTTTGAATCTCTGGTAAACCTATTTGGTTCAACCTTAGTTGTGTCAAACATGATTTTAAAAAGTGATTTTGTTCACCTTCTCAGTCTCAGTCTCAATAAACACAATAAAGCAAAAAAAAAAAAAAAAATCTCAGTTTCAACAACCAAGATTCATACCTTGTGTGCTGTGAACTGTCAGCTTGGTAGAGCACTCTGCCCTGCCTTGTTGGTTCTCGGCAATGACTTTGTACTCTCCGTTGTCCTTGGGGCCCACTCTCAAGATTAGCATGGAGCAGACGCCGCATGTGTTGGTGATTAAGTAATTGGGGTTGGTGTTGATACTGATGTTATTGCGGTACCATGTGACGTAAGGTGCAGGGTTTCCTCTGACGGCACAGCTCATGTAACACTCGTAGCTCTCAGGGGTGCTGCGGGTCTTCAGCGGGACCAGGAAAGAAGGCACTGTCTCAAACGTACAGCTCTTGGATTCAGGCATGTTCAGAGTGAACTTGTCTGTGAAACAGAAAAAATACAAATGTCCTACTTGGATACTGATTCAAAGATTTAACTGATGCAAGTATTTAAATGTAATTTGGGGGCTGTATTTCATATTGTTTATAAAAAGTCAGCTTAAGTCAGTTGAGGAAATTTCAGTATACAGTATGTTTTGGATAATACCTTTCTTCCTGACCACTTCCCATTTACGAGACTCTGAAGGGTCAGAAAGTCCCATGTCATTTTTGGCATACACCCGGAAATTGTACTCTCGCCCAGGCATGATGTTCACAGCAGTGAAGTTGTTGTTGAAGAGGCGATCAGCCACAGTTTGCCAAGTGCGCTTAGCTGAGTCTCGCTTCATCACTACATAGTGGAGCCTGTCATCACGCTTTTCATCTGGGGATGGTGTCCAGGAGACAGTAACAGTACCTGGGACATTCTGCTCTAGCTCCACTGGGCCTGGGGGCTTGGGGTCATCTGTATATTAAGTGATGAAGTGTTAAAGCTGCAATATTTTATCTCATATGACTCAAATTTGAATACAATTTTTTTCAACGTCGGATTAAACGTTAAGAGGCCACACAAACCCTTGGAAACGGCAGATAATAACTCCTAGAAGATTATAAATATTTATCTAAATACAACAAAAATCGATTTCAGAAGGATATGGTCAGATATTTTTGAATACAATCCTTGTAATGGTCAAAAATAATTTCAGAGTAAGTAGATGCAGTGCTTTTTCAAAGGCCTACAATAACAAAATAATCAAAAAGCGCATTTTTGCGAATGTTCAGTAGATATTGTAGTATTACCTGTGACTCTAATCTCAGTGCTGAAGGTTTCTTGCCCAACAATGTTTTTGAGAATGATGGTGTAAATTCCAGTGTCTGAACGTTCCGATGAAGGAATCAGAAGCTGTGATGTGCCTTCAGCATTGCTTACAGTAATTTTTTTAGATACGGGCGTGCCATCTTTCAACCAAGTTATTTTTGGCATGGGTGAGGCCTGCAAATATTAAAAAATGGGAGATCACACACGTTCTTATTGATATCAGAAATTGCTAAATTCCTGAATACACAAATACCTTAAAGTTGATGTTGACTCGTGTTGAATTCCCAGCTCTCACGACCATGAAGCTTTTCATTTTACGATCTGTAAATGTTGGCCTCACTGGAGAAATACAGGAGCAAAAGTCAGATTGTTAACACCGGTAGAAATAGTTTTGTGGATTATCCTCAGTAATTGAATTTCAGTAATCTACCTGGAGGTGGCATTGCAATAATGTAGTTGTCTAAATTTTGAGGCTCTCCATCTCCTCCCTCATTAGTGGCACACACTCTGACCCAGTACATGGCCATGGACTTCAAACCGATGATGGTGAAGGAGGTGGAGATGATGGCATTTGAGTTAGAACGAGCCCATTCAGTCACTTCAGCAGGCCTGATCTCCACATAGTAGCCTTTGGCCTCATCCTGCACCCCTTCCTCCTCTTTGGGTTTAGTCCAGCCAAGGGACAAAGACGTGTAAGTGGAATCTGTCACCTTAAGATCAATGACTTTTCCAGGGGGTTCTGGAATATGAGTAAATATAAATATTAACTTTGTAATGTAAATGGAACTTTACATGGATATACTGTACAAGCATGATCAAATGTTCTGTTTAAATGTGTAGATATAGTCTTACTCTTTGGATCTCTGGCGAACACGAACTCAGAAGGGGTGCTTGGTTCTCCAGCCCCAGAGAAATTGATGGCTGACACTCTGAATTCATACTCTATTCCCTCAACTACGTCTTTCACTGGATATGGTTTTGCTAGAAGTGTTGAAGAGATACTTTAGACATATATAATGATACAAAAAATATTAGCAGAATAACATCAGCATGGGATGTGCGTTAATATCACAGATACCATTCATACTTAACAGCATCTCCCTCTGCTTTTAAAGTAGAAATGTAAAATATAATTTAATTTGGAATGCACTTTCACACCTTTAATGGGTTCATCTGGTGGGTTTACAGGGCCCCATAAATTGCTGCCTCTCTTGCGTTTCTCCAGGTTGTAGCCCACAATGTTAGTTCCTCCAGTGTTGGTTGGGGGACTCCAGGACAAATTGATGCAATCCTTGAATGCACTGACCACCTTGGGCGTAGAGGGAGGACCAGGGTAAGCTGTGGAATTAAATAGCAAAAATATTGAGCTTCTAACTAACATTCGTGTAGACATAAGTGTCAGATCACAGTCTCATACCAACCTGATGGAAAACTAAAGGAAAATGGACATGGGCAAAGGCTGCTTTATTTATTTAGAATTATTTGAGTTAAATTGAATTCATTATATTTTCATTACAGAGACGTGTGAGAGCGTATTTGAAGGCCTGCACGTAAGCACATTACTATTAGTAACCATAGTGATGTAGAAAGTGAAGAGCAGGAGTGAGAAAAAAGGATACTCACAAACTCAATCAAATTGACAAATATGTCAGCGATTAGTCCATATGTAAGACTACAGAAAAGCTTTTTTGTATTAATGTGCTCTATCATCGCTATTTTCCATCACGAAGGTCTGATTTGGAGGAAGTCCTCATGTAACATAACAGAGGTAATAATGTTAATCTTATATCTCCCACACTCACCTTTGGTGCCAGCCTGGAAATCATCTGTCTCCATTACCTCACTTGTGCCCTCTGAGGTTATGGTCCTGATGCGATAGCAGTACTTCCTCCCGTGGTCCACGTCCGTGTCCCTGTAGTGAGGTACATCAGGAATCATACCAATCTTCTTCCAAGTGTTGCGTCCCAGTTGCTGACGTTCTAGGTTGTAGTTTATCACAGGAGACCCTCCGTCATCCTTTGATGGTCTCCACTTTATCTCCACACAGTTGGCTGAGGCTTCTACTATTTCAACAGGACCCTGGGGAGGTGTAGGCTTATCTGAAAGGTGAGAACAGACACCACCACAGTTTGCAACATCAAAAGAATGAAAGAGAAAAAGAGAGTCACTCTATAAAGATGCATTTTGTCAACATGGTTTTACTGACCAATGACTATGAGCTGGGATAGAGCTTCAATAGTTCCAAACTCATTTTTTAACTTAAGTTTAATCCCTCCAGTTTGTTTCCGCTGGCACTTGTTGAGAAGCAGACGACTGTGAGTGGATGATTTCTCGAGTTTTATATTTGTGTCATCAAAGAGCTCTTCGTCCTCGCTGTACCATTGGATCTTCATTGGCTCTCGGCCTTCAAAGGTCAGCTTGAAGGTGGCGCTCTGGCCTGTTTTTATGATCACTGGCTCTGAGAATTTAGCCAGATCATCTGGATCAATCCTAGGTGGATCTGCAAAATATCGGAGATAATGGCATGTTTCATTCTCTTAGACCACTGCAGTGCCATTGAATAATATACCTAGTTAAGTTAGGCAAAAAAATCAACAAAGTACAAATGTAGGTTTCTGAACATTTAATATGACTCTTTCAAAATGTTTGTTTATATATCAAATTATTTAATTGGTTTCTTACCTTCAATAATCACCATGGCCTCGGTTTTACGTCCGTCAGCCTCAAAGCGGTATTTCCCAGAATCTTCCTCTACACACTTTGTAATGATAAGCTTGTGATAAGCTCCATCCTTAACGAGAGTCAATCCATCCTCCTCTGAGGTTAACTAAACACAAATTTGGGACTGTGAGTGCATTTTAGGAGGAGAGCACAACATTCAATGTTGAGTGAATATGAATTCATCCATTTCATGTGAAGTGATCACAAAATAATCTTACTTTATATACTTTATTTACTTTGTCAGATGTCAGATGGCTTTGCATGACTTACTTCTTCCCCATCTTTGAACCATACTCCCTCACAGTTTTCGCTGCTCAACTTGCAGACCAACTCTGCGGACTGTCCCATAATAGCATTGATGTCTGATAGTCCACAGGTGAAGTGGACACCAGGATCTGAAATATGCATCAGGTGTGACATCAATTATTTAGATGTTAGAGATAATGAGGTTTAATTTACTACTAGATCCTGGAAAAACTAAAAATCTTCCGAAACTAGATGGAAAAATGTATGACGTCAACATTTGAAAGAAGGAAATGAAATAATAAGATAAAATACAAGCTTAAATAATCAATAATCATAGCAAGCTTTTTACAAGCACATGTTCAAAATTTTAGATAAAATGTTTGGTCAACATGTCATACTTTCACCTGCACCAACTTCGATGTCCACTACCAGAAAAGCAATGTAAGAATATGTGTTGTATGTATCAATAATACTAGTAATTCAATAACATAATCATTTTTTTAAAACAATACATGTTTTTGTGTGCATCAATATTAAAATATGTCTTTGAAATGCAGTTACAGTATTTCAAAGTCGTAGGAACATTTTCACCAATCGTCAATCTAACTTTATAATAATTCATCTCTTATAAGAGTTTATGGGTATTCACATAGCTTACCAATGACCGTGTCAGGGACCAGTGGGCCTGTCCTAACCCTTTTCTTCTTCTCCACCTCCTCCTCCTCAATAATAGGGGGTTCCTCTTTGGGTAAGACTGGCTCCTCTGTAATTTCAACTGCTTGCTCAACAACTTCCTCCACTTCAACTTCCTCCACTTCAACTTCCTCCACTTCAACTTCAACTTCAACGTTCTCTACCAACACCTCAGGCTTTGGTTTAGGGGCTACCTTTTTTTTCACAATCTTTTTGGCTGGAGCTGGAGTCTTGACTGGTTCTATGACTGGTTCTTTGACTGGTTCTGCTTGTGGTTCTTCGGGTGCAGGTGCTTCAGGTTTTGGAGGCGGTTCTGGTTTAGGTTCAGCCGCCTTTTTCTCTGCTTGTGCCTGTTTCACCTTCTCCACAATCTCCGCCCTCTGGGTCTGGATCTTTTCGCTCTGCTCTGCAGCGATCTTTGCTAGGTCAATTCCACTACCACCAGCCGTGGTGGTTTTACGAACTTTCTTCTTGCCCGGCTCACTTTTGTCAGCTATGCCAAGAATAGGAATATTAAAAAAAGTGAAGACAGGAGATTGATACATTTGCCATCATGGGTAAGATAATATAGATCCTGTTAGCAAACGTATTCCAAAGTATCAATTATCACTACTTTAACAGTAATTGTAGAATGAGGTTACCTTCTACCACCAGCCATGCATTGCAGGACTTGATTCCAGCAACAGCTGCGTATATTCCCTTGTCTAGTTGCAGGCAGTCTTTCACTACCAATCTGTGAATGAGCTTGTCCTCAGAAACTTCGATGTCATACTTCTCGCCTTGCACCAGGGGCACATTCTTCCCCATCCATTTGATCTGATCCATTGGCTGGGATAAAACACATTCAAAGGCAGCATCCTCTCTTTCACTGGCCTTCACTTCTTGAATCTTGACTAAGAAGTCCACTTCTGGAACTGCGGACAGGAGACACGGAAATGTTGTTTATTTTTTGCGTATGTTAATTAAGATTGATTTCAAATGTTCCTTTCCCTGCCATGCACATTTCCCCTTTCACCTTCACTGAAATGTTAACGTGCATGTTTAGCATATACTACAGGGAGGGGCTAAGTTAACAGCGGCCTTACTTTTAAAGTCTGTTGAGAAGATATTGACACCCTCAACATCCACTTGGTATAATCCGGCATCTTCTGGCAAAAGGTCCTTAACTGAAAACACAAATTTTTTCCCTATCTGTTTTAGGGAATGCTTCTCTTCATCTTCTGTAGTAAATTGAACCATTTCCCCATCCTGTCAAAAACAAAAACAAAAATTAGCCGGTTTAGCATATTAAACTTTGACACTGTTTAGAATTGATGGATGGATTAAAACACAACACAAACAAGCACATCAGTCTTACTTTGAATAGGAAGATCCTTGAATTAGGGTCTTTGAGGTCCATTTCAAATTCAAATTGAGCACATCCCTCCGATTTGACTTCAATTGGTTTCAGATTACTCAGTTGACTTACAAACTGCGAAGGGCATTTTACAATGACAAAGTGCAAAGACAATGACAGTTAAAGCAACGCACTGAATGTATGGCACAGGATATTAATATTAATTGTACTTTTCTTCAGAATGTTGTTAAAAGTTCCATTGAATTGAATGGGCTATCCCAACATTTGGAAGTTTGATATTTCTTGATATTGTAACTTAAAGTCAACAAATAATATGTATGCAACACCTGAATCTTGTCATTTTTATTTGTGTAAAGAACTATTTGTCTCAGCAAAAAACACTTAAGAGGAATGTCTTTTGCCTTTTTTTTGCAAATAACCAAATAATATGTTTAGTCCATTGCGTGTTGGGGTCCCACCCGGCTGTCTGGATTTATTTTCCAATACTGAGACTATACATTATCCCATACATAGTTGTCAAAGCAGTATGTTAGACCTTAACTTTATTGGGACAATCCTGAACTCATCAAGTATTGTGCCTCAGCTAAGATAAATATAAAGCTATTGGACTGCACCTGTGCCTGCTCCTCTTCTCTTTCCTGCTTTTTCATCTTCAGTTTCTTCAGCATCCCACGGAAATCTGTGACTCCATACTCCATACAGATGCGCTCATAGTCTTTCTTGTCCGCACTAAGCAAAACTTCCCAAAACTTTTCATCTATCTCCCCATCCTTCTTCTCGTCTTTAGGCCGCTCAGCTCTTTAAGGAGAGTACAATACAGTTATGATATTTGATATTATGATCATTAAACCATTATATGGTCTACAAGTGTGTGTCTGTGGTGTTTTTACTTACCGTGTCTTGCGGAGTTTTGGTGGTGGAATTTCCTTGTGCGCTAAAAATGTTGATTCATGGCGTTACATACTGGTTACCCTTATTTATTTATTTTGTTTCCTTGTCAAACATAAACAACTTAATTCTATTTCTGCGTTGTTTACCTGTTCTGGACTCTTGCAAAGCTTTGCTCTTCTTGAATCCCACTTGAATTAGCAAAGCAACAGTATCAAAATAATGTATGAATAATATAATACAACAAAGAACAAATGTAGCACGTACAAAGGTTCACATTAGGAAAGACTTTGACATGCACGTACAAAAAATGTACTCACCTTCAATGATATTAAGTGCTGCAGTGACAACAGCTTTTCCAAATTCGTTGACTGCATAGCACTTATATGTATCAGCTTGATCTGAACCCACATTTGGCATCTGTTTGAATGTAAATAATGTAAGCAAAATCCTCTTAAAGAGACAAATGGGAAATTGATTTTAGGGATATCTGTCAAGACAGCGTTGCCAGCATTTGTCTTTGTGACAAGTCGTTATTTGTGAAAAGCACTTAAGAAAGAGAGGATCTATTTAATTCACGTACTGCATACTTTCATTCACACATGATTTTGAAAGATTGTTGTGTTTAAGAACTCATTTCATCATTTGGTTGTGTTCATTTGGTCATGTCAAATGATCATGTCATAGTTTCCCTTTGATACTCAATCCAGTCAATCCATATGAAAATGGGGGAATTCTGGCACCTGCAGCTGGTGCTCTCCAGAAATTGGGTCAAAAGTGGATTGATATGTTTCAGGGTCATCAATGCTGCCATTATTCCTTCTCCAGGACACAGTTGGCGTTGGATTGCCTGTCACTATAGCCTTAAAAATAGCCAGTTTACCTGCAAAAACAATATTGAATTAAAGTAGTAAGGGTTGTGATGGTATGATGCATGATATAATTTGAAAGTCATTACATGGCAGTCATCTCATAGCAAGCATTTCCTACCTTCTTGAATTGTAAGACCAATTGGTTTGCGAGTGATGTCGGGGGTGGTCATTCCCTCTGGAAGCTCCTCAACATATTGTGTGATCATTACTCCGGGGCATCTGGACCTCCTCTTGATTTTCACTACAGTGGCAGAAGAATTGTGAACTCGTGGACAGTTTTTCTACTTTAAGGAAATCTTGTTATTACATATGTGCTATGGACTGATAATATTAACATACTCTGAAATAAATATTATGATAAAAATATTATTATTCACCTCATTTTCAGCCTACTTAAGTGAATTCAATGCATAGTATTAGTAATCTTGGAGTCTTTGGCAGAACATTTACATTTAAAATGGTTTACTATTGTTTTCTATACCATTGTGACATTTTCTTACCTTGCCCAGTTGCAGTAGGTTCTTCATCTTTTATCTTCCTGAATTTCATCCTGGTGTTCCTTTATGCCCTATGACCTTGAACTACAAGAAATCAGTGGCAAAATCAATAAGCACTTGGAACTTAAATAGAGAGGTTGATCAATCAAGCAGTTTTGAAAGTTTTCAGTGCAGCATGAGTTATGAACTTTCAGTGCATCAATTTTCACAGAATAATTCATTTCTAAATAGAATTCAGACTTATGTTGGATAAAGGTCAGTGGAAGGATTATTATTATTTTTAAAACAGGGAGAGGATGGCACTTAGCAAGGTGTTTAGGCACTTAACAGGTCTGTGTGGTATTGTATGTGTGAAACTGTAAAGTTGCAAACATTTGACAGATGGTCATGTGGCATTTCACCATTTTAAAATTATGTTTTTTTCATTTCATAGTGCTTTTGGAATAAGCACACTATCAACATGCAGACCTTTCCCTCCACATATTTTCCCCAACAAACTAAATGTATTAACACATTTGCTTATAGAGTCTACATATCAATTTTACAGCTAGTTGTAGAAGAGATTTAGGAAGTAACAAACATGATTGACTTTGAACAACAGTGAGAAACTCCATCTGTCCCAGACAGGATTTATCTTTCCAGATGGCTATAGTCAGCAGTGGGTGTCAGTTTCCAAGCTCCGCTACCACTGGATTTAGGCAATCCGTCTACAGTAAGAATCTGACACTGACATATTTTAAGTAAACCCTACTCACGTTGAAGTCTCTATTAATTTGAATGATTGAGAGCTGGGGAGTAAAATCCTTTTCCATTTTTAAAAATGTATTTTATCAAGCAAGACTGGATTGCTTAGTTTTTTTGCATGATGTTTTTCATTCTGTTTTACACTGCATGTTTATGATTGTATACAGAGGGGCATTGTGAACTCTGAAGATTGTACATGGTTTGTTGCATTTTCTGCCATGTAACTCTGATTGTGTTAATAGCCTGGTATGGTGATGCCAGAACTTATCCCAGCAACATGACTGAAACTGGATAGAAGATGATAACAGCCTGCTATATTTGTTTCTGCTAAACATTAATGGTCTCCACAGCTCCCTTTCACTTGTGTGTGCGCCTTGGAGGATGTTTGATTAAATCTGTTCTGTAAAAGGAAACTCAAAACGGATGGTAAATGAAGGAATTCCTGTGATCCAACGCTTTGCATGTACTGAAGCAGGCTAAGGCCACTCGTTGCCTCCTCTGCCAGTGATAGGTCACATACCTCATAAAACTATCAGTCACAGACCAACTCATGACGCAGGCTGCCCTCTGCTTGGGCAAACTGACTCGTTAATTATTGATGTCTGATTGTACTTAAGCAATTTTTAAGCATCCTTTTGTAAATAAATGTAGCCAATACAGGCTAAATGTTTGAAGGAAGTCTACCATTTTGTTGTTTTCTGTATTTGATGTGCAGTTTTTTCCCCTTGAAAATTGAATGGATTGAAAAGGTCTGTGCAGAAGAGACCCTTATTGTAGATTGACATCTTTTCCCCTTTCAAAATAATTTTTAAAGTTAAAGACCAGAATTATACGTTAATAATGATTTCTTTATTTCATAATATTTATCGTATGAAATTATATTATTAATCAATGTTATAACATTTTTACATCTTGTAAAATACCACATTATTGTCACAGAAATGTCTTATTTATAGATAATTATATTTAAGATTAGAAAAATGTGCATTAGGAAGTATGCATCGATGAACAAGATATTTATATCAGGTGAAAAATAGCCCAGCATAGCAACAGCAACTTGTGATTGATTTATAAATATAGTGCGCCATGTGGCATGCTCTGTAGCTCCGTCTAGTGGTATGGCTTCAAGCTCTTCTTACATTTTTATGATGGTTTTTACGACTGGTAGGCTGCTTCTTCATAGTTACTTTACGTTCAGCCACTATCTTAAGTTTCCCTTCCCTGTGCTAAAGACGAGAGAGAAGTGCTAAAGCAGCAAAAATCTATTATTAGTTGGTGTGTTGGCATAAATCTATGTGTGTTGGCAAAGACAGATTTCAAAGTATTACCTTCCACATAAACAATTTCAAAATCAATGGGCATTAAAAAGTCTGAAAGAGCAGTGTTATTGGTAATTTATTTGGTAATATTAATTAGCCATTTGTAATATAATCCATTGCCATACTGAGGAGTCATGATCATCTTTGCAAAACCATTTATCCTTTTTTGCTATTTATACTTTTGGTGGAGTTGAGACTCATTTACACATTGGAAGCAGCCTTAAACACAGACAAAAAGTTAAGCCATGAAGGGCAACACTAGGAAGGATTGACATTTAGGTCACTACAGGGTTAAATGGATATTACATGTCAGTCATGTTTTTAAAACATGCTGCAGATATGTACTAAACAGAAGACAGATGGAGATACTTCATTCACAGTTTCATGTATCACATATCATGTGTCATGCATCTCTGTTTTTATGTATAACAATAGCGTAACCTCGTTAAGTTAGTTGTGTAATCGACTTATTATTTATTCATTAATCTATTATTCACTGTAATTATTTCTCACCTTCAACAACATTCACAGAATTACTGTGGAAGCTTAATGAACATATATGAAACAGATGCGCTGTGCTGACTATGAAGTTGTACACAAGTTGCCATAAGTGTGTATTCAGAGCCCAAGGTTTAATCCTTTGCCAAATTTGAGTATTGTCCATAGTTCTAATAGCAATGATGTTTAGTAAGCCCTCACTGGAAGTGGGATAATTGGACAGGAGGCAAGAACTTACTTGAATGTTGACTATGTTCCCTGGTCTCGGCTCTCTTCTTGTGCTTGCCACACTCTTCCTGGTATTTTAGCGTTGCCTCTTCTTTGCAAGAGAGTAAAGCTCTTTTAGGATTTTTTTGAGCAGGCCTTCTTGAGGGGCACCCCAGCAATGTGAGGGATTGACTTACTGTCTGTTTCTGGCACAAGAGGTGAGAACTATAGGATCTTAAACTCCTCCCTCACTAACTTTCTCTGGCAGAGAATGTCACAGACTTTTGCTTGCTAGAATTTGCTTTTAAAATTCCAGTCACTCGTTGAATGGTCAGTGGTTTGCAAGAAAGATCTCAACTTTTAAGGGACATAAGAACACACATCCAAGCCAAAGGTAAGGTCACTGAGTAACAGATGAAGCAGGAGATTTTGTGTTTGGAGGACAGTCTTAACGGCATGTGATTGATTATACAATTACAATTACAAATGGCAGATTTAATCACCTAGAAAAGAGGTAGATACTTGTGGCTGTTTACCTTAATGTTGTTTATGATATTCTGTTGATGATATCTGTTAACTGTAACTGCCTGTGGTATGACAAAGTGTGTTCTTTTTTTGTTAATTTGTTAATTGAAATGGATCATTTGCATATGACTTCAATTTGAAAACACAAAAGAGTTGTTAGTTAATAATGTTTGATAAGCACATTGCCACTATAGGTGTTTTCTCCCTCCAGTGGATATTTTGCTAACACCATGAAATAAGAATACGTTATTTTTCCATCAAACTATGTCAAATACTTAAAAATAAATAAAATACAATAAATAATGAATTTTCCTATTAGGGTTTGACACAAAAACGTATTGTTAATTTCCCTTTAATAGCTCAGTGATTTTCCCTAGGGTTGTCTTAAAAAAAGAAAACCTTTCATAGACATACACCATTGTATGCTGAAGACAACATCACAGAAATCTAGTCATTGTGGGATGTATTGAACATCAGTTAATTAACTGAGGCTTAAACTATGAGGAATGTCATTTTGAAAACCTTGGTTTGGGTTCTGTTTTTCAACATTTTCTGACAATTGTATTCAATTGTAAATGGTAACAAACATACAAGCAGTTTCAGGGGATATCCCTTTCTTGTTGTCATGATGTTTTGTATTGTAGAATATGTTCTGCAGGGCTATCTGTTTTCAAAAAGCATCAGTGGGAAACTTAAGCCTTGGAGTGACTGGCTGGTGTCGTTAGCACCCTTGTTTTTAACCCAGAGCTTTCACAGATACAGTCAGAGAAACACTGTAAGCAGTAAGAGTGTTGAAGGAATGCAGATCTAACCAAGGTTAACTTATACAGCACAGTGGAATTGGACCAAATAAGGCATGGTTTAGGATGCATGTGTTTGGAATGGACAGGGCACAGTACTTGTAAATCACTCAGATGACCATGACACATGCCCATGACACATGACCACTCATAGCCACTCATATGATATTGTGTTACAGCAAGAGGTCAGAGATCACACAATTTATTAGTCAGGATTTCAAGAACAGACGGCAGGGCAAGGTTTTTTTTTAACATAAAATTTGTGAAAAAGAAATCAGTACCCTGATTCATCCTAGTGACTTTGATAACTGTAGGTTCCAACAAATATATATATATTTTTTTTCCGATGTCATCCAAATGTTAATTAACAGAAATAACAGTGTTGATTTGGCATTCACATGACCATATTCCATCAATAATAATTTGAAGAGGATGCCAAAAATAGATGATCATAAAAAAACACACCTCAAAAGTGGCAAGTTGTTGCTTTAGAATCTACCTGATGTCAGGGTTGGGTTAATGTACTATGAATGCAGGGATAAAAATAGGCCCAATGTTTATGTTTTATATTTTTGTGTTTATTTTATGGATTGAGTTCTATAAAATGTGGGTCGCAACTTAATGGGAAAAAATGGGCCCCGATGGGTCAAGTGTTTAAATTTGTATGTAATATATTGTTTCTGAGGCATACATTAAACCGTGTTGTGTGATTGGACAGAGCCTCACATGCTTGTCAGGTAGTCAGGGTGAGATACCTGACACAAACTCGGCACGTTGCAGTCACTGTCACAGTGCAAAAATGGCATTAACCACTGATTCATGGTGGCACTGCCTGATGGAGAGCAAAAGATTAATATATCAGAGCATTTGCTTATTCAGTTGATGCATTATTATGTAAAATGTAGATACACATCTCTTTGATATCCAATCTTGACATACGTATTGTTTATTGACCAGTTACATGTTTTCAGGTGCTTAAACACAGATTTTGTGTACCATCTCCAAATTCCATGTGCATAGTATATAATGCAGAGAATGGTGTTTTAGTTGCTGTTCTAGTATCTAAGAAGCCAAATGATTTAGCTGACAATGAAAAACATGTAGTTTGCCATATACATACATTGCATAGTGTTGTTCAGAACAATTTCTCCAGAGTAGTCTGTGAAGGATTCTGGCTAAACCAAAGAAAGATTCACGATCATTGCCACAACTCATTATTCCCCCAAAATCTAAATTAATTGAGTGATGCATACCATTCTGTAGTGCATGCAACACCAAGAATGTCGAGTAGTGTCACATTAGATGTGATAAGCACATTATATCTTCAGAAAAAAGATACACAAAAATACTTCTACATAGAAACAACACATCACCAAATCACAATATAAGTCTATAAAGTAAAGAGTCCACAAAAAGAAAAATCACAAAAAATGTTGAGAATGGAGTACCAGGCTGTTAATGCTGTGTTGCTTTAATCTGGAAAGCAAAGAAAGAACGATCTATCAGTTTTACACAAGAAGCCATCCTCCTAGTCAGTTCCTCAACCTCGGGTAGTTTATTTACAACTTTGTTTATGTATTATTTATTTATTACTTGCTTGCTTACTAAATTCCAAAGTTATGTACAGTATTTATTTAGCTTCTAGTTTGATTGTTTTGAAAATCTTTTGTCATGGTGTACATCGAAATGTGGCTTAAATGTGTTAACACCACTGAATTCTATTCTTACCTCGGACAGTCAGTTTGGTACTGCACTCTACCCTCCCCAAGGGGTTCTCTGCGATGATTGTGTAGTCTCCGGTGTCTTTGGGGCCCACTCTCAAGATGAGCAGTGAGCACACGCCACAGGTGTTGGAGATGTAGTAGTTGGTGTTTGTATTGAGGCTGACATTATTTCGGTACCAGGTGACATGGGGGGTTGGATCCCCTCTTATAGCACAGCTCATGTAGCACTCATAGCCCTGGGGAGCGGTGTGCGTCTTCAGAGGAACCAGGAACTTAGGAGGCCTATCCATGTTGCATGACTTAGTCTCAGTCATGTTCAGTGAAAACTTTTCTAGAGTTACAAAAAAAGAAAAAAAGAATAGGCTTTTTATTCAGTTGTTTAAAACCTTCAGGTAGCCTATACATGATATTTTAAAGTGTCGTCAAGTAGGTAAGCTGTCATTCGTGTCATCATGTTCAATGACCCTGAGAAGCCAAGCCAAGCCAAGCCGAGAACTCATGAATGTCATTGTGATTTTAGGTGTGATCATGGTCTACATTAAATTTAAAATTTTCACAAAGGAGTATGTGCCTGACTATAAATATAAAGTTGCAAATTATGTCACCTGTCTGTAACAGAGCATTTACATGTATTGACTTGACAGACAGTTTTATCTCAGAGTGCAACACAGCAAATAGCTAACTTATGAGGAATAGAAAAAAAAAACTTGAAAGAATTATAATTAGCAAGTGCATAAGAAACAAAATACCAGGTCTGTGCATGTTGCATACATATTCTGTAAAGATTAACTGCCTTTTGAGGAAATGTATTTCAAATTCATTTTTGTAATACATGGTCATGTAGCCTGGATACCAGACCACAACATTTGAGGTCTGGAAGTTGGGTCTGGCTGTTCTCCGTTGGGGAGAAATGATCAGATTTCAGAAACTGATCTAACCAATCAAATTGTCAGGGCGGGCTTTATACGATGATCGACAGATAGTAAACAGTAACGTAATCAACCACGTCACCAAAGACTGCTTGGTTTGAATTAGTTTTCAACAAAGATTGCTGCCGCTGGAGAGCTGCGATGTGTAGGCTAGATTCTGCCATCAAATCTGTTTAAGAAGACATTGACAGTGCATTCATTCTGTAAGAGGAACAGAAAAACGTGATCAATGCATTTGTCGATCAAAAATATGTTTTTGCCGTCCTTCCTACGGGATTCGGTAGGATTCGTTTTAATTAATCAGCTGGCCCTGGTCACATAATACGTTGCTCTGATTGGTTCTAGGTATATCCAATTGAGCGAAGAAGCAATTTTTTCCCCTGGTTCGTTGAAACACGCCCCATAATCACAGCCCAATGGAGCAGTATCAGACTCATATTCTGACTTATGAGAATTATGAGTATGACATCGTCAGGCTAATGGTCATGTGAAGGACCGATAAACACACTTGTCATTCTCACTAGCCATCCAGTCTATTCACTATGAAGCTAAGCCAAGGTTTGGGATCACAATGCTTTATGTTGTCAAATGTTATCACCAAAATGAATCACTTAGCAAGGTTTTAGTGCCAACTGTGTCACATATGAGTATGATAATGGAAATATAGAGTCTCCAACTATTTTTGAAGAGAAATTCAGGATATCAAATGGAGCTAGTTTTCTCCAAAGAGATCATGAAAGAAAATAGTTGAGATAAGGAGTTAGGTGGTGAGCTACTTGGAATTTAAAACTGTGTGACAGATTAGCGTATAGTTGCTGTTCTGGGGGATGCTTTGGAGGCAAGCAACCTGATACTGGCAGCTACATGGACCGAATGAAGAGAGCTTACAAGTGATGCCCTCTGTTAATTAAAGAATGGTTTTCTCAGCATGTCCTTAATCATCTGAATAACATGACGTGCATGGACAAGGAGTTGTACAGCTTACTCTGAGGTTAGTGGGAAGGACCTAAAATTCTTATTAATATTCTTTTTTTTAAAGATTTATTTGATTTATTTTATACCTTTAATCAGATGGGACAGTAGAGAGAGACAGGAAGCGAGCTGGAGAGGGATTGGGAGATGACCCGGGTCCCCATTAGCCTGGCCATTACCAGCCTGTGACTCCATTTCTTTCCGTCAGTCAGTTCTGGCAAAACCCCATGCATTTTCGTTTCCGAGATGGGCGGGTGCTTAGCTTGAGGTTTAAAATCATTGGAGTTCCCTTAACCAATCAGCAACGTTTGGTAAGCATTCGGTCTCCCCAGACAGTCTCTCCATTACTAACGGGGCCATCTGGTAGATTAAACTCTTCCCAAAGCCAGTTGGGAGAAGAGCTACGACGTCCTTTCCCATCATAAAACTTACAAGACAATCCTCTTGTTCTCCTTTTAATTTTCTGATGTTCTCGAGAGTTGAGACAATGCTGGTAAACTACAAACTCCGCTGGACTACATGCACCTCGGCAAGGCGAGTTTTGCGTCACAGCTCTGAACTGTTCGCTGATTGGTGCGGTTGTAGGGTGAAGCCTGGAAACGATGTTAGGCGGGCCTGGGCCTGACTACGTATGAGCTTGAAATCAAATCAGGCGGAAATACGTAGGCTGGTGTCACCAGGCTAGGTCCCCATGGGCTTTCCAACCCAATCATGATACCGGGATGCTCCCACTTGCGCCACAGCTCCCCCCTAATTAATATTCTTTATACAGTGCAAACAGCTAGACCAAGAACCAGATTAGATGTGACCAGTGAAGTTTAGAGTCATCAGAGATGACCACCAGAGATTTTGCAGACTTTGCTGGAAGAAAGTATTAGAAGTCCATCTTGGACTCGATTGGTGTGATTTTTTTTGAGAGGTCAAGAAGGTGTTCTTCATCCAAGCTGACAGATAAGTGAAATATGCTGAGGTCCATTCTGAGACTGTGGTTGTCTTGCAGGGAGGACTGATACACTGGAGGCCATCTGCATAGCAATAACAAGAGAAACCATTCTGATGAGTTGATGTTGTGTCCAGGGTGGTGGTGCGCGGCATAGACATATATACAGTATATATGTCTATGCTGCGCGGTGCAGTGAGAAGAGGAAGGGACCAATGACCACACCTTCAGCTACTCCAGGGGACAGAGAGTACACCTTGCTACTTCATGGCAAACATGAAGGTCACACATAGAGGTAGGAGTCAACCCAGCAGAGAGCTGGTATGTGTTTAGCTCAGCCCATATGGTCAAGAGCCTTTTGATATTTCATTGTTTTGAACACTACAAACAGGCCTCAGCAAAGTGAGATAAATGGGTTGCTGTTTCAATGGAGTATCCACTCTTAATTGTTCTGTGAAAGAATGTCCGAGACTTTGTTGAAACAGCATCAAGACAGAAATGGAAAAGGCAAGGTCGGCCGGTAGATCACGATGTGAGTGGACAGAGCAGTACTTAAAAGATTTATTTTTAATTGTGCATCCGTCTTCATAGGGACCTGCGCAAAACTCAACCAATCCTATCAGGTTACCACTTTTAATCTCGAGAATAACACTCAACATATTATTTACGCATTTATCATTTCATATGTTGACACTAAGAACAGATGAGCAACAGTCATAAAAAGGTGGAACACAAACCTTTCTTGCAACTGATAAACCACTTTGGTGAGTCTGAAGGCGGAGAGATTCCCATGTCATTCTTCGCGTAGACTCTGAAGCTGTACTCACGCCCAGGCATGATATTGGAAACAGTGAACTTATTGTTGAAGATGCGATCCCCGACAGTTTGCCATGTCCTTTTGGTGGAGTCACGCTTGGTCACCATATAGTGGAGCCTGTCGTCACGCTTCTCATCTGGAGATGCTGTCCAGGACACAGTCACTGTACCTGGCACGTTTTCATCAATTTCCACTGGGCCAGGAGGCTTGGGCTCATCTGTAATCAGGTCAAACATAGACTCTTTGAGAGGAATTTTACATCCGTAATATATATAAAAATACTGGATTTTTTTGTGTGGAAAGGAGAGCAATATGTGAATTGCATGAGGAAGACTGATCAGTCGGAGGTGGGGATGTAGTATCTCAATTCACTAGCAAAGATATTAGCCAATCAAAACAGAGATAATATGGATACACCTACAAAGGACACAGGGTCAAAACGGCATTGGAACAATGTGAAAATAAATAGTTTTAAGTTCAAGAAAACACAGGGTTTGTAAGTACATTTCAGGAACTGTGTGATCATCGTTACTCTTCATTACTACGAAACCGTCCTACCTGTGACTCTGATCTCAACGCTGAATGTCTCCTGGCCAACAATGTTTTTAACCACAATAGTGTATATCCCTGAGTCAGAGCGCTCAGAAGAAGGGATCAGGATTTGAGATGCCGTAGGAGCATTGCTAATGGTGACACGCTTGCTGACAGGGACGCCATCTTTTAGCCAGATCACCTCTGGCCATGGCGAAGCCTAAATGGAGTTGAACACAATCATGTAGTTTGAAGAAAAAACACAAACCAAACTGTAGATATTGTTAAATTACATTTTCAACTTAAAACAAAAATTTCACCTCAAAGTTGATGTTGTAACGGGCAGAGTTGCCTGCCTGGATCACCATGATGCTTTTGATTTTTTGATCTGTGAATCTGGGTCGTACTAAGAGGGGAAACAAACAGTTAACCACATTTTATAAGGACAATCAGTGTGGTATAGAATAATGGTATAGAATAATGGAATGGTTGCGCATTTTAAATCAGTAATGAAGAATGAACACTATTGCATTGGCAATACATCATTTTGCTGAGTATAATCTTACCTGGTGGAGGCATTGCAAGAACGTAATTGTCCAAATCTTGGGGCTCTCCCTCTCCACCATCATTTGCAGCTATGACTCTCACCCAATACATGGCCATAGACTTCATGCCTTTTACTGTGAATGAGGACATTATGACGTGGTTGGAATTGCAGCGATCCCACTCAGTGCTTTCTGCTGGCCGAATATCCACAAAGTATCCTTTAGCCTCGTCTTGCACCCCTTTCTCTTCCTTTGGTGCAGTCCAAGACAGGGACAAAGTTGTGTAAGTGGAATCTGTCACCCTAAGGTCAAGAACTTTTCCAGGTGGCTCTGTTGAAAGCAAATTGGCTGCTTAGCAGGGCATTTATATAAAAAATCTCTAATTTCACTGATCAAACTATCTTTAGTTAGTCAGTCTGTATTATTTATTATTAACATAGAGATTATAATATGATTATATTATACAATTGGACCTGGCAACAGAGTGTAATAAAACACAAAATCTGTTATTGTGATTTAAGATCACTTTCATAGTTACATGTTACTGATGAATGCATTGACGTTTCTTTTGTAAGTCTTATCATACATTGGCCCAATAATGCTATTTTAAATCTGGTGTGGTTTTTGAAAATTAATACAACTTTCAGTCGGCTTACTTTTGGGATCTCTAGCAAACACAAAATCAGATGGGGCACTGAATTCTCCAGCTCCCGAGATATTTATCGCACAGATACGGAATTCATACTCCATGCCCTCAACGACGTCTTTCACTGAATATGCCTTGCCTGTGGACAAATATCATACACAAAAATGAACAATGATAAACTGTACCATCATTAAGTAGGTTCCTCCACAGGCGTTTGGCATTTATATACATAAGGACGTGTATCGATTAATTAAAACACTTGTTTAAACCAACCTTTGATCAGTTCATCTGATTTGTTAACCTGACCCCAAAGGTTACTTCCTTTCTTTCTCTTCTCCAGCATATAGCCTAGAATGTTGCTTCCACCAGTGTTGGAGGGAGGAATCCAGGCCAGATTGATACAGTCCTTAAATGCCTCAACCACTTTAGGAGTAGAAGGAGCGCCAGGGTATGCTGCAAGAAATTAATGGATTTAAAAGGCTGGTTCAATTCACAAAAAGTTGGCCTTTAAGAAAGTTTTTCTTAACGTGAGAATGAAAAGCTTTATTCCTACCTAAGATAAGGTCAAAACTGTACAGTGAGTTTCTTTATATTTGCCATTTATTTCACTTTATGGATTGCCTGAATTACCTTGTCGGAAAGCTAGGCTACCGTTTTGCTTCACTGTCATTGCCATTACTGGAAGTTTTATAGTAGTTGACATGTTCTGCTGATCCTGATTATAGGAATACACCAAATAGGAAATTGATACAAAATGATTGGTGTATGTGTGTGTGTATTTTCTTTTGAAGGTCAGCTGTGCGGCTTTACAAACCTTTCCTGAATAAGGAACAAAATACGATGGTTCTTAAACTAAAAATGACTCTAAGAAGAAAATTAATACGGAATCCTGAGGCACAATGAATTCATCTTTCTTAGCATTTGTGGAGAAAAAGGGTATACTGTAACATCCCCCTTTGTAATGCAATCTCCATGTTGACCCCTGCTGGAAAATGTGGATGAATTACCTTTAGTTCCAGCCTGGACATCTTCTGTTTCCATCTTTTCACTAATACCCTCCACTGTCTCAGCCCTTATACGATAACAGTATTTTCTGCCATGGTCCACATCGACATCCTTGTAGTAAGCCTCTCCTGGGATTTGCCCAAGCTTTTTCCACGTGTTGCGTCCTATCTGATTGCGCTCTAGAATATAATTAGTAATGGGGGAACCGCCATCATCCTTTGGAGACCTCCACTTAATTTCAATACAATCGGAATTGGCTTTAATGATTTCTAGAGGACCAAGGGGAGGGGTGGGCTTGTCTG
This sequence comes from Sprattus sprattus, assembly GCF_963457725.1. Lineage (NCBI taxonomy): Eukaryota > Metazoa > Chordata > Actinopteri > Clupeiformes > Clupeidae > Sprattus > Sprattus sprattus. The sequence continues at coordinate 16,419,198 of NC_137908.1, read as the reverse complement.
TGGGGAAAGAGAAGGGAAGAGAAACTGAATGTCAACCATTTTCTAACTCGTCAAGTTTTATTTTGTGGTCTAGTCAGTAATGTTACTGTGTGCACTCACAGCTCTCAGATGGTACTCACCAAGAACGATAAGCTTTGTAAAAGCTTCAACATAACCAAACTCATTCTTGATTCTGATTTTGATCTCTCCTGTGTCCTTGCGTAGCATCTTGGAGGTGAACATTAAACGGGAGAATCCCTCCTCAGTGTCAATCTTAAGGTTAGAATCAGACTTAAGTTCTTCACCTTCATGGTACCACTGGACTTTTAGAGGTTCTAGTCCGAAAAATGGAATCTTGAACTGAGGTCTTTGACCAGATTTGATCACTATTGGAGTTGAAAATATTTCCAAATCCTTTGGATCAAATCTTGGGGGATCTATACAGGATAAGCAAACAGGATACCAGAACAAGCAAACATACCAAATCAGCAAATATAAGTGCACCTTAAATGCTTCAGTACAGGTGAAAATGTCTTTCACTGTGACATATAAAGCAGTGCAGTGCATTTGTAATACACTGTACTCTTAACAATACTCTTACTCTCTCTCCAAGACAGCATTGGGTGTTACCCAATCTAAAAATCTAAAAAAATTACAAAATAGGGTTTCAACTAACCTTCAACAGCAATCATAGATTCTGTTTTGCGGCCATCTGCCTCGAATTTATATCTTCCAGCAAATTCGTCACTGACTGAGTGGATTTTCAGCTTGTGAAGGGCACCCTCTTTGGTGATGGTTATCCCCTCACAAGGTTCTATGATCTAAACAATGATACAAGAGAAATTCAATGTACCAAGCTTTTCATGTACCTTCAATGTAATGTACTGTAGAGTATCAATAGAAGCAATACGCACAGCATAAAATATGTCAGTAACCCTAATGATAAGTTGGGACATTTCTGTGTCTTCATGGAGGAGTGAAGAGAAACATGCTCACTGACAGGACACACTGTGTCATTAGCTGTTGTTTTTGTTGTTGTTGTTGTTATAGCTTTCTTTGTTGAATTTAGGTGGAACCCTATATACATAGAATAGTTTCACAAAATCATCATCTTTATGCTGATGTGTGTGCCTTGACTAGATCTAATCAGTAGCTGTTTTCTTCATACTTACCTCTTCTCCATCGTGGTACCATTTTCCTTCAGCGTCTTCACTGCTCAACTTGCAAGACAACTCTGCGGGATCCCCAACATTGGCTTTGATATCTTCGAGTCCAGCAGTGAAGTGAACCCCAGGATCTGTAGTGTTTGGTTAGAGTAGTATAGTAAGTGAAAGAAAAGGTAGCCATGGTACATTGACTCTGAGTTTACACTTTTCTTGTATTTAGTGTTCTCATGTGTGTTTTAACTACAGATGTGTGACATATATGTAAATGACATATATGTTCAGTCAGTTCGACGTTTGAAAGATAATACTTACCCCAGGCATTGTCTAATGTGTAAACACACAGTATAAACACAAGTGCCTTTTCCATGTATTTTACTTCATGTGTGTCCATGTGTAAAATACATGTTCGGATGCAATTATTTTCATACTTGAACCTCAACCAAAAATCATATGTTTCCCATAACAAATATCTTCAGACATTGACCGGTATCCAAATATATTTCTCTGATAAATGAATGAGGCAGATGTTCTATCTTCATTAAGTCTTTTTCTTGTTGTGTTTTCTTCGTCGCGCAAACTTGTGTTGTGTTTTCTTCGCCTTCTCATTTCTTGTAGCTTCTCACTCACTTGTTTTCATCCATTTAGACATCATAATGGTGTTAGGTAGTGTTTGTCAATTCATTCATGGCTGGTTGACGTGAAGCATATCTTGGTCTACGGGCTTGATCCCCCATGTTGACGGAAGATTTAAAAATCCATTACATCTGGAATTTTCTTTTCCTGGTCTTCATTCTTGTGTTTTTTTGACTTCATATGGAATGGAATATTGTGGAAGTGGAAAATTAGCAAAAGCAGCCTTGTGTCTTCTGAATGTTGTCTATTGTCTTCCAGGTGTAGGTTTCAATCGAACAGATTTCCATTTTTTGTTAGAATAAAACACACACACACACACTGGCAAGCACAGTGGTAGACAGAACATAGCATGACATGAATTCATAAGCAACGATGCGTGAAAAGACAAAACACACTGCACACTGATCACATAGTAATGCCTGCTACTTAAAGGTTTGCTGGCATTGATTACCATGAATATGAGAAAAAATAACTGGACAGTTATATACATCACATGATGTATATATGCGCCTTACTTATGTGAAATAATTTTGGTCTCTGGCCATTTTTATAAAATTACTTAAAATGTAGATATGTGAAGTATTTAGTATTAACTACTAAGACCTGTTTACAACTGTAAACTGCTGTGAAATTGTTACTACAGAATAGCAACACATTCTGATTATTTCTTGTATGAAGGTTACTCGCTTGTTTGTTCCTCTTGTAATTGTCGGATTGGGATTATTTGTAACAGGCCAGGTAATAGTAGAGTTGGGGATTAGATCTACTACATTTTTCAATGGTCAAACTTAAATCTCACAGAATTCCAAAACAACGACAAAGTCATTAAGTTTCAAATGACTTTGATCAGTGACATTGCCTCCATGCAACCGTCAGTCGAACCCTTGGCCGTCCCTTACCAATGACAGTCTCTTCTAGCAGTGGGCCTTGCCTGGCTCGGCCAGAGCGCGTGCCAGGCGCAGCAGACCCCTCTGCCTCCCCTGTGCCGTCTGCTACTGACCCTGCTCCCGCATCAGCCCCTTCGCCTCGAAGGTTGGCACGGTTTCCATATCCACCTTCAGTATTTCGGTGAGCGCAACATCCATCGTCACCACAAACGTGGTATCAAGAGGAGTTGTTTAAGAAAGCCACATAGAACATGAATGACATGAAGGGATTGAAACAGGGGTACAGTAACAAAAGAAGCAGCAATCACAATGATGGTAGCAGTAACAACAAAATCATAAAAATTGTGACAGTAACAGATAAACCAAAACAGAACAGACACAAAACAGGCACAAAACAGACACTGTCTTCTCAAAGCAATTGTCAACAAACTTCAGTATGAAGTTGGGAAATATTATTGCTGTGAGTTTGATTGCTTATTTCATACTGAGGTATTGAGAGGTTGAGTTGAGAAGTCTCTTTAAAAAAGCTTACAATGTACAAGGATAAACACACATGTTTACACACAAGGGTTATAGGAGATCTTGTTGACATAAAGCAAACACAAGTGATAAGCAAGCTGATATATGGAACTTACATAAATATTTAAGTGATTTATTTATAGTATTGTAAATATGGCAAGCAAATGCTATGATGAAAATGATCGTTTTTGACTGGACATATATAATGATATAATTATAGTCCAAAATGTCTGAAATGTCTTGAAATGTGCCTTGGTCATTTTGACCTTGACTTGCAAGTGTCTGATTTACTAAATTACAGAATGCCAATGCAATGTTCTATTATGTCTGGATTGGCATTCTATTACATACTAAATCAATGTTCTATTATGTCTGGATTGGCATTCTATAACATACTAAATCAATGTTCTATTATGTCTGGTTTGGCATTCTATAACATACTAAATCAATGTTCTATTATGTCTGGATTGGCATTCTATAACATACTAAATCATTGTTCTATTATGTCTGGATTGGCATTCTATAACATACTAAATCATTGTTCTATTATGTCTGGTTTGGCATTCTATAACATACTAAATCAATGTTCTATTATGTCTGGATTGGCATTCTATAACATACTAAATCAATGTTCTATTATGTCTGGATTGGCATTCTATAACATACTACATCGTTTGAGCCAGAGTCTTATGACTCAGGCATGTGAATAGTGCAAACTTGAAATATACTTGTGGCGCAGCTTTGTGCAACTCGTACCACAAAATCTAACCACAACTCCAAGCCAGTCTCAGATCTCTGTGTGACAGCCCGTGTTCTGCCCAATCTGGGCTGCTATTCTCCAAGCCAACACTGAGGAGATACAGGGGATACAGGGGATTTCGCTCCCCTGAATAAATATCAAATTGTATGATGCATCACAGCTGTATAAAGTTAACTTAATCATTCAGACTAAAGATCAAAGACTGCTGGAGACAAAGAAAATTAATATTTTTAAGATTATTATATTATTTTTACACTAACTGTTGTTAATTCTTAAATAAATTCAAATTAATAGTTTCCCCACTCTTGCACTTAACAGCATTCATGGTTTAATATATTAATATCTGGAACTTTCTTTTTTTGGAAAGAGATTCACACTTAACAAAATTGACACGAAACAATTTTAGTCGTATTACAAATGTTACCACCTGATTTTGTATTTATTCATGCATCTTGATTCTGCACTTGCAGACTGTCTTACCAACAACCGTGTCTGGGATCAGTGGGCCTTCCTTTGTGCGTGATCGATCCCTGGCTTTCCCTCCTGCATCTTTTTCACTATTTGTCGTGTTGCTTTGTGACTTTCCTATTGTTGATTACGAATGTAAACCAGATATTAATCCATGTTAAACAAAGCTTTGCATGTAGTGCCTTTCATAGTCTTTTTACATAGTGAGGTATGACTGTCTATGTAAAGGTAGCTGAAGTACGGATGTTTCCAACCAGTTTTGTGTCGTGTTAAATTCACTATGATGTGATACATTTATGTTTTATGGTATAAGCAGCTTGGGAAGGACACAACTTTGCAATAGCAACAATAGCCACAAATAGCAAGGGCAAAACAGAACTGGGATAGTACAGAACGGCACAAACAAAATAATGCTTAATGACATGGATGTGACATTTACCATTGTCTAGGCAATTACAGACAAGACGGATGGCAAAACACCTGTTGTACATCCATTTGAATAGACCTATGGTTGACTTGAATGGTGGTCAGTGGCATGATTGCACATCAAAAAGGACATAGCATACTTCAAAATGTTTTGAAATAAATGTACATACATAATCTGCTATAATACTGCGAACACCACCCTGGCCTGCTGTAGTTATTACTGTGCTAATTGACAAACTTTAGTGTAATTGATTTAAATCGCTGTACACTCACTGCCAATGATGCCCTATTTTCATATGCATATTGAGCAACTAAAAGCCTGTATTAGTTTTGCACATGGTTACAAATACCAAAATGGGCCCAATTCAAATACCCTTGAGTACTTGCAGTGCAGTGGCTGTTGGTCCAGGTGCTGCTAAACTGACCTTGGCAAGCTGCTAGCAGTGTGGCCTAATGTGTCCCTTTGGCTATAGCCTGCATTTTCATGTCTGCATTTCCTTGAGATGAGTGACTATATGCTACTGCCTCCTCTAAACCTCCTCTAATAGCCTTTCAGTATTCACATCTTTTTTTCATCACCTAGTCATATTGTTTTTCCAGTATCTGGTCCAGAAGTCACTCATTACAAGGAAAAGGAAGCGATTTCTATGGATTTTCTGTAGGAGATTCGATGTTGCTTTTACAGAGCATACTATACCTATGATTGTGTCTGGAACAAGTGGTCCGTCTCTTACGCGTTTCCTGGCTACAGCTTCTCCCTCTCCTTCTGCCTCTGCTGCCTTTGCAGCAGCTTCTGCGGCTGCCCTTGCAGCAGCTTCCGCGGCTGCCCTTGCAGCAGCTTCCGCGGCTGCCCTTGAAAGAGCTTCTGCCGCCTCAATCTCTTCTTTGGTGGCGCCTGGTCTGTTGGCTGCGGCTAAGGCAGCCTCTAATGCGGCCTTGGCTGCTGCTGCGGCGTCTTCAGACTCCCTGGCAGCCCTCTCCGCTGCGTCCTTGGCTGCTTGCTCAGCCGCCTCTCTTGCGGCCTTCTCAGCGGCAGCTGCCCGTTCAAGTGCTCTCTGCTTGGCCGCAGCATCTGCCCCTTCTGCGGCTGCAAGGTCAGCTAATAGCCTCTCTTCTTGGGCTTTCTTCGCCGCCTCCATGGCTGCCTCCATATCCCTCTTCACTTTCTCCTGCTGATCTGCTGCGATCTTCGCCAGGTCTGCTCCAGCACCACCAGCTACACCAGCCACCCTTTCCTTTTTCTTTCCTTTTCCGGATTTGTCAGCTACATTTACAAAATGGAATGAGATTGAGAAATTAGTACAATAGGAAATGTGAACGTAAAAGCATTTTATTGGTGTCAGAGGTGGAAATATTTCACAATGTGCTTACCCTCAACTATCAGCCAAGCACTGCATGACTTGAGGCCTGCTATGGCTGCATAGATTCCAGCATCAACAGCCATGCAGTCTTTGATGAGAAGCCTATGGATAAGCTTGTCGTCAGAGACAGTTATCTCAAACTTATCATTATCCTCCAGAGGTGTGCTCTTCAGAGACCATGTAATCTCAGGGGATGGCATACTGAGGACACATTCAAAGAGAGCATCTTGTCTCTCCAGGGCCTTCACTTCTTGGAGTTTGACGACAAACTCAATGGGAGGAACTGAGGAGTGTACATTTGTAAATATTAGATTTGATATACTAAAACATAATGAACAGGTTCAATAAGATTGGAAAGTAAGAATTATTATTATTTTTTTGGTTCTGGTTTGCATTACAATATTTTTGACACTTACCATTTTGTCATTCTGTTATCATACAGTAAACACTTACAATATTATTTTACAATACATACGTTTTAAATCAGTTGCGAAGACATTAACACCCCCAACGTCCACTTGGTAAAGTCCAGCATCCTCTGGTCTCATGTTTTTGACAGAGAAAATGAATTTCTTTCCAACTTGTTTTAGACCGTGCTTAGCATCCCCATCCAGCTCTTTGGTGAAAGCAACCATAACTCCATCCTAAAAGTCAAGGAACGCTAAACTCAGTGACATCAGACAGTCCTCTGTAAAGCTGATGAGGATAAGTTGTTTTCAATACCAAAAGAGCACAGTTTGGTTGGCACACAACCATTTAAACTTACCTTGTAGACGAAAATCTGACTGTTGGGGTCCTTCAGCTCCATGTCAAGCTCAAATTCCGCACAATCCTCTGATTTCATTTTTATCTGCTTGAGATTAGCTAGATGTTCAATAAACTGCAAAAAAGACAAAACAAAGACCCTTTGATTAGAACCAGAAACGTTCAGCCGTGGAGTTTGTAACTGTAATTACTTTCTCATTAGCAATTTGGAGCATTTACATTTTAATGTTTATTAATGTACACTGTCCCTCTTAATCAAATAAACAAACTGAAACTGAAAGTTGTTAGGGACAATTTTACCATGGGATAGAATGGTTTCCTGGCACTGGTTAGGATGCAAAAGTTGATTTCTTGGAGTATACCTGAGCTTGCTCCTCCTCTCGTACTCTCTTCATCTCCGTTAGTTTCTTCAGCATTCCACGAAAGTCAGTGATGTTATGCTCAAAACAAATACGTTCATAGTCCTTCTTCTCAGCGCTCATTAAGATGTCCCAGACATCCTCATCAATTTCACCTTCCTTCTTTTCAGTCTTGGCCTTTTTACTAAGTTAACAAAAAGTCCCACAAAAGGGCCAAAGTTCAATTAGACTTGGACAACATTTATAAGCCAGTGTTCTGGCAACTATGGTCTCAGTGAGTACATTTTAACACTTGTCAGTTTCACATACAAGGGAAAAAAAATATTTATCACTCCATGCCCTGCTATATTTTTCACTCACCCTTTTCTCAACATCTTTCTGAGATCTAAAGGGTCTTGTTTTTTTGACTCTTGATATGGAGAGAAAAGACCATGAATTATGCATTATAGTATATTATATACTGTTTATGATATACATTATACTGGTGACAGTTAGAAGCTACACACTAGGTATGAGTTTGCATCTACCTGACACAACATAAACATACCTTCTGCAGACTTTGCCAACTCCTTCTTCTTCTTGAACCCAACTTTTTATAAAATGATGGTGTTCATGAGAACAAAAAGAATACACAGTAATGATAGTGTAGATAAAAGAACAGTATTTAATTAAATGCAATTGATTTGTATTATTGAGGAATTTTTAAAATGATTATACCTTCAATAATATTCAACATGACTGTGGTCACAGCCTTTCCAAACTCATTTCTGGCATAGCACTTGTAGGTGTCAGCATCATCCGAACTTACTGAAGGCATCTGCAGTGTATTAAAGATGACTGACATTGTTAGACAGAAGTGTACACTTAAAGAATACAGGAGCAAATAAAACCTACAGACATTGTGATGATTTTGTGTTTTTTATTCTTCTCTAATTGTAGTTGTAATTGTTTTGTGTGTGTGTGTGTGTGTGTGTGTGTGTGTGTGTGTGTGTGTGTGTGTGTAAGAGCGTGAAGGGTGGAGCTTGATGTTTTGCGCTATGGGTGCACAAATATAAAGCATTATATGACTACTTGGGAGCCCATAACACTTGTTTTGTAAGCTTTTTTTTAAAACTATATAAATAACAGGGTTAACGATAAATGAGTGCATGTTATAATGGGAAGAAAGATCAAGGGAGGTGTCGCACCTGAGTGACAGATAAAAAATAGCATTTGGTTTGACTGAAGTGGTTTTGGCTGAAGTTGCGATGGGAGACAATAGAGATGTTTTGAGAGGCTAGGCCATTTTGCATCTTGGAATACCAAGGCATATAATGTTATGCAGCAGGTCTAGTGTACTGGCCATGTGTGCATGGCACCAGTTGAAACTCTTACACAAACTTTGTGTGTGTGTATGTATATGGAGAGAGAGAGAAAAAAGTCCCCTGAGACATGTAAAGCGTGCAAACAGAAGCATTCCCATAACCTACACTTGGAGTGTACTACTGCATGAAGAAAAGATGAATATATAGAGAGAGAGAGAGAGAGAGAGAGAGAAAGAGAGAGAAAGAGAGAGAAAGCGTGCAAACAGAAGCATTCCCATAACCTAGAGAGAGAGACAGTGGCGCAAAAAGTGGGTATGCGCTCTATGCGGCGCATAGGGGCGCCGCACCCATGGAGGCGCCAAAGCGATGGTAAAAAAAAAATAATATTAAAATGTTTGGGGTATTTTCTATATGTAGCTACTGTTGTGCGTTTCTAAATCATTTCTGCATTTCCTTAATGTTATATAACATTTTAGAGGACTAAAGAGGCTAGAGTAGGCGCCTCATCTCTTAAGATTCCATAATAGAATTTTGACATAGAAGAGGGAGCGTGAGCACCGTGACCGCTGAACACACAAGCAGTTAGAACTAGGCTACGAGTAGTGAGTTGGTTGGATGGAAGATGGATAAAGCAAAAAAAAAGGGGGGGGGGGGGGGGGGGGCGCCAAAATTGTTGCTGCATACCCCCCTGACACTGGGCAGTTGCATCCCTGGAGAGAGAGAGTGAGTGTCCATGTTTCTGTTGTTCCAAATATTCATGATGAGGCCAATGCTGTTACCTCTAAGGTGTGCTCATTTGTAACAGGGTCAAATTTGCTTTGGAACTTTTCTGGATCGCTTATATCCCCCTTGGCTCTTTTCCATTGGACCTCGGGCTTTGGCTCTCCAATCACGATGGCTTTAAAGATGGCAAGCTTTCCTGTTTTTGAAAAATCATGATTTGCACAGTTATTCATATTTTCCATAATTTGCATTTGCATAACATATTCAGACAGTGTATTTGGAGGTTACAAACTTTCTATTTGTATTACATTTCAGTAAGCTTAGGTTGTACCAAGAATAAATGACATATTCAGTGAGAATAAGACATTGGCGAATACTGGCCTAACAAATGATCGATGATGCTGAATTTATTAGGCACTTATACAGACACTTATTAATTATGTGTTAATGGTTAACATATGTTTCCTAAACGTAAGTAAGTAAGTGTCACCCAACTAAATTCACCATTTCAAAAGTGCTATACTATACTATCACATTTTGATTTGGTACCTGCAAACCCCTTTTTATGTATATCTCATATGTGGGCTGAGACTAAGGGAGCGTTATCCAATAGGAGCTATTTGGTTTCTTTCCTGGCACTTTCCTGCATTGCTTGCTTAATGGTTGCCACGTGTTTTGGACAAATGTCAAGAGAACAATCCAATAAATCGCTCCAATATTATACACACCTAAATTTAGTCAGTCTGGCTCATGTCCCTTTCCCCGTGCTCCTAATATTTCCCACCACATAAACATGAGTCACTGGCTGACATGTGACCGAGGTCACAGAGTTTGACTCTGGGCAGCACACCTGTTAAAGTGGCTGTCATGTGAACACGCATAGAGCCTGGCATGGAGCAGATGTGTTTTATGCCACCTCTTTTTAGAGCTGCTATATTGCCTCAAATGAGGGTTTCTACTTAGTGTATAGAAACTTTGAAAAACTTTGCAGTATTGTCCACTACACATTACATTGCATTAACTGAGGCTTACCCAGTAAAGCTATTTTATCATCAAATTATGGAAAATATACTGTAAAAAGTCCTCTAGCACATGTAAAGCGTGCAAACAGAAGCATTCCCATAACCTACACTTGGAGTGTACTACTGCATGAAGAAAAGATGAATAGTAAAAGATATTTGCAATAAGTTCAGGCCTTACCCTCTTTAATTGTCAACGCAATTGGTTTACGTATAAAGTCTGGAGTTGTTTTTCCTTCTGGGAGTGTTTCAACATATTGTGTGATCATGACCCCAGGGACCTTGGACCTAAACTTGATTGCTAAAAAAACACCAATGAAATTGATCAGAAATATGCATTTTTCAGAACTGGTTTCATAACAATGTAATCAAGCAATTGCCCCGTACTGCTAATCTTAGACACAATGGAATTCTACAACCAATTGCTTGAATTAATTATTCTCTTAAAATATGACATCAACTCCTCTCATAAGCATTTGGACAAGGGTGATATGCATTCTGTTGGTTTGTTTCAGTATTACTCTAACACAAGCCACTCCTTTTTCTGGACATATAATGTAAGGCATTTTCATGCATGTATAAAAATGCCTAGAACACAGAAAAGTAGCTAAGGACTATTGGGAAACACAATTACATAAATGGTTGTAGTCTGAGAAAAGTAATATATATATAAAATATATATATACTATAATATAAGGTACCTAAAACAAATTATACGTTTAGTGAGTTACACCAATCCAGATGCCTAGAGAGAGGTTGTTTAAGAATTTCCATGTTGTCTGTTAAAAAAATGATCAACTACTAGAAAGCTGTAGTATCAAACGAACCCCCCATAAAATCACAATGCATCTATATTTAATGTAGATGTATAGTCTTTGATGGAGCTCAACACTGAACCCCTTGCCTGGATATAGAGGTGTTGAGAGATCAGAGAAATTATGGTCTCACCTCACGTAGGTGAGAACCACAGCAGGAAACATCGCTTATTACACGGCTTCTTTCCATAGAAATTTGACAGGGAATTTTGAGTCTCAATTCTTTTTGCTCCCTGTGACTACGGTCATCTGGGTGTTGTGAGAGTCTGATATGTACAGTCCTGTAGTCTGTTAAATATCACAACTCAGTTCAAACCTCAATCAGAATCAAGTTTTCCACAGAGCTGTGTAATAAGTGGTGTAACTTTGCAGTTGTTGTTTGTGTATTTATTTGGTTTTGTTATCACATCAGGGTCACAAATTAATTTCTCTCAGTATAAGACAATGGATATGCGAGCAACACAGATGTTTGCAAGCATATGCATAGTCTGCATACATCTTCAGTTTTAACCGAAGGAAAACAGCCTGAATATATCTATTGAAGAATTGTTCATATATTCAGACTGTGATCCTTTGAGGCATACCTCCTGTCCACTTGGGGGGATCTCCTTCAGCACCTGCTTGTAGGTGTTACAACATAAAGGCCCAACATGATGGAGGGAAACAGGACAACAGATTGTCAAAGGTGTAACTTTGAAACTTTGACAAAGATTGTCAGCAAACAGACAAAGACAAACAGAAAACATCAACATAGAGATAGCCAAAAAACATTTTCAGCAACTGGACTTTCTTAGGCAGAAGCCTATAAATGGTAATAGAGACAGACATTCCGTGAGAAGATCATCATAAAAGCAGGATATCAGCTTGTTGAAAATTAGCATCAAGTGCTAATTAGGCATCTGTTGAGAAGTCAATTATGGATCCATTTTCTCTCAGATATTCTGCTTCAGGGGTGGGTTTCCCAATTCCGGTGTCTCTTAGCGTTTTACGAAGACTCAAGAAGTATACCTTACCAAAGTTTATTTTTTTACAAGTGTTTCTCAAGCCATCTCTTTCCCAAAGAGGTTATTTCAAAAAGATGGAACACAGCCTGTAAGTCTTGATTTAAATGATAAAACCGTTCTATTACTGACTTGACTCTAGCCTGTCATCCAGCATCCATAGTGTTAAGAAGGCTGTGGGAAAGGAACCACTGATTCCTTAATATTTGTTCTAGTCCTCTTCTTAGTGTGTTGTTGATAGTTGATGGTGAGTTCCTCACCATCACAGTTACAGTTAAGTATGGGAGTCCTTGTATAGATCTGATGTTTTCTATTTGTATCTTCCACTTTCTCCTCAGATGTTTATGTTCATGGCCTTTTTCAGAATCCTACAACAGTTTAAAAAAAATTGTATTGGACGTCCAATGAGGATTGAATAACCAGTATTTTGTGTGAATTACTGTAATGTGCTTAACATTACAGTTTCTTTTCGTTCTCCATGGAAATCACACAGTGTTCGTCCTGTTGTAAATATTGATCCATGTGTCTTGAAATTGGTAATTAAAAAAAGAAAAAGGTTTTTCATAAATTGCACAACTTGCAAATCTGTGCTCGACGCAAACCAACCACGGCGAAAGACAGGTGCATTCGTAAGATTTATAATATTTTTTTCATGTGGTAGAGATTTCAAATGTATCTTTTCAAACATGAATTCTTCCCACGTAAACCTGCTTATTTGATAGGTTTCTGTATCCACATCATTTCTCGGATCCCATATCGGTGGAAATGTCATCGATTTGCTTTTGTTATAATGAACATAAATTATATAAAGCTCCTTTGGAAATATTTAAATGGACAAATTAAATTCATAGTTCAAATGTTACAAAGACTTAATTTTATTTACAGTTTGCTTTGACTGTGAATAGAACATAGCTGTCCTTTTCCACAGGGATTTTCTAATCTCAATGTTGGTCTGCATTGTAAAAAGAGGTTTTGTAGGTGTTAGTCCATTATTTGGCTCCATCACAGGAACACTTTTCTAGCAGAGACTTTCAGACGGATCATGAGGTGGCATCTTCAGATGGGTTATAATGAAGATTTTGCCTTTGTTCTTGTCAGAATATGTCTTCATTTAGTCGCTCAGGAGTCCTCCAGTAGTACTGGGTGCCGTCTGTCGTCTTTTTAGGGTAGCAAATGTAATTAAAAGTTGACATGAGAATAGCAGGAAGAAAATGTTGCGATGGTTGGTCTACCTGAGTGAAATAGCTCATTATTTATTTCTTGCATGTTACACATTTTTGGTAAACTGATGAGAGAGATTTGTTTTTACTTTACTGTTAGACTTCCTGTTTTTCTTACCTATCTGCCCTGTGGCAGACGGCTCCGTCTCTTTGGATTTCTTGATCTTCATATTTAAGCTTTAGGGGGCTCTGTATGGAGAGAAGAAAAAACATAAAGCATAACTACAACAAATGTTATGAATTGAAAGGCAATGCCAGATAACCAATATGTGCATCGTGAGTTATAGCAGAGTCTAAGAACATGTTGTGCCTTGTGTAATATTTCCTTACAGCTTACAAGAATATATGCTTTTATAGCCTAGTGATGTGACTGTCAAAACTGATAAACTCATTGTAATGAAGGTATAAATGGCATTTTGGTAAATATAGCAAGGTAAAAGGCTAAAAAACACTTGCATAAAAAAGCTAAATGTCAGTTCAAGGTTCCATGCACCAGCTGAGTTAAGTGCAGCTACATATTTTCGCCTGTTTTCGTTTGGCCTCTTATTCTTATTCCAGGTTATCATGTCGGCCAGGGTCAGTAGTCCGTCCTTCACGACGTAAACACCGACCAGTGTGAAGGAACCCTTGTACTTCCCGTTCAGGAGAAGCAACTCGCCCATTTTGTTGGCAAAGAGTGGAGATTCACCACATTAATAGATGGGAGCTCAATAAGCAATCAGCGTTGTTGAAGCTCTACTAGCACACTAGTGCGCTTTCTGTGTAAATTAAAGTTGTCATTGTTGTTCATTTAACTTTGTAGAGTTGACCTCCTCTATTTATCTCTTAATTTCAAGTCCAATATAGTATTGCCAGGTGTATATTTGAAGTTGCCGTTATTGGATCGGAAAAAAGGCTTTTTTAGTATCGACGAAAGGGCTAACAGAGAAAATATTATGCGTTTTCAAATTCACCTAGGTTAGTGTGGACAGTCTTTCCCCATTGTCACATAGAGAACTTCAGGGTGACTGTCCAATATGAATGTATTATATGCATGTTTAGTCCTTAATTGATCCTTGTGATGTGATCATGGTTTCATTGCAATCTCGAGTACCTGCCATAGTTGTATAATTTGAGTCTGTAGTTCTCTATGTAACACAGCACTCTTGGTAGTTGCCCATATGAGTTTTGTAGGGGAGAGTGTTTTCTTCGGGCATCAGTGGCAGAATGTGGCCTTAAGGTATTGGATTGAGGCAAATACATAGCAGTGGGTCTTTAGGTACAAATCCAAAAACTTTAGAGTTCATCTTTCTTCCTGATGCGGCTTCTCCTCTCCTATCTTTGAGCTTGGGGATCCTCTCTGGCCCTGCTCTTAAACTCATCACTCTGTCTGACTGTCCTCTTAGTCATTCATCTCAAACGTGGATAGATGTTCTTTCTATCTCATGCATTCAGGTTCATCAGGGTTATTTGGTCTAATTTGTAATCCATCCTGTTAATTCAAACATATTATTTATAGTTGTGTTTATCCATTTGGGCATAACATTGAAGCTCACCATTTATAGTATTAATAAGCTCTTCATTCATTCATTAAATGTTCTTATAAAACAATTGGGTTCTATCGCGTTATGTAGCTGTTTCTGATTGGACGAGAGACGTTCCATGAGCTGGATTATCCATCAACATGCCAACAGTTTTGGACTTTTCACAGCTAATAATAAATCACTCCGCGATGAAATATTACGCATTGATAATAACCGTTAATTCAAAGTTCTTAAAATTCCAAACCAAGACGTTGACAATGGAACTGTCTTTTGTTGCGGAGAAACAATGGCGAAATAAATAAAAAAACATTTTTAATCAATACCTTTGTGTTGAAATGTTAATTTGTTGACTGTAGAATTGTTTTATAAAAGCAATATAGCACTCGTGGGAGTGGGGTAGGTAAGGGATAATCCCACGGGTGTTGTTGCCTACGCCACTCGGCCTCCGGCCTCGGTGGCTACAGCCGGACACCACCCGTGGGATTATCCCTTACCAACCCCACTCCCACTCGTGCTATATTGCTTAAATATATCTTGTTGTGTGTCATGCCATTGCATCTAACAACTGGCTTATATACTGCTTGGTATTATTGTATGATGAGTCAGATTAATTGTACTTTTTACAATATTTACCACTCTAATACATTCCACTGTCCCATAATAAGATGTGGACACATGTAAACCTTCCATCCAGGTGTTTTCCATCATTGGTAACATTTGGTCTGTCCTTTCAGTAGGATATTGTACATGTCATGCAATTTGGTAGTTGCAAATGTAATTAGCCAAAATTAGGTAATTACTGTACAACCTCTGAAGTTGTATTTGTTTGGTTTATTTAATAGCCTTTTTGAATTTTAGAACACATTATTAACTTGTTCTGTCAAAAATAATAAAACATCATTTTTTAAATACTTCTGGTCCAACAGTAAGATGTTGGTTGTCTGTAGAAGATGAAAGACTTGAAATGTTCTTTTCGGGGTATGAATGCCAATCAACCATTTCTCCTCAGCTTGGCACCATCCTAAAGAGAACAACAGTGCCTTCCCAGCATGCACAGGGCAATGCACGTTCTCTCCTGTGCACACATATTCACTCTCTTAGTCATCCATCTATTCATCCAACTATTTTAAATCAGTTTTGCTTGTCATCCTTTCAATGTTGGCACTTGGCCCTCAGCTACCGAGAGATCATGAAATATTGTGTGCAGCTCTTTTCACAGGGGGGTTAATTATAAACTGATTGTAAATGCAGGAACTCATATGACCATAATGGTTCAGTGAAAGCACGTCTGTGGGCAATGTAATCCACTCTCTGTGGTTGGATCAGATGCCTCATAAAAGACTAGTTAGTAAATTTCACTGTAAACTCTGACCTCATAGCGCTTTTATACAGGTAGTAGACAGTTCATTGGGTACAGTTAAAAGAGGAGGGGTTATTTGTACCAATATCTACAACCTGGACTTTGTGATAACTAAGACGCACCATGCGATGCGAGGCAAAGATCAGTACTCGGTTACCTGTAAGTAAATTGTAGCTACCTGTTTTGAATGAATTGTAATGACATTTTTAAAATGTACGTATGGTTTTCTTTCCACTTCTCCCGACCTCATTGTTGTTACAATAGCAGTTAGTATATTTTGTATATCGAATCACAGATAGTATTGTAAGAAACACATGTTTAAAATAAGTCAGATTCATGATATCAACGGCAAGCTGTCTCGATTTATCTTATTAGTGTTACAGTACACTTATAACTACACTACTACAGTAGTGACGATAATTCTGATTAGAACAAATCTGTTGCAGTCATTTAGGCATGTTACGCTACTGTTAGGGGTAACAGAAATGTCCTTATTTTCCATGAAAACATACATGAAATAAGTTTGAAAAGGAAATACAGCAACATGTGAGATGTTTATTGAAATAATAATTGTGCCCTTCAAACTTTGCTTCCGTCAAAGAATCCTGTTTTTATGCTTTCATGAAAAACTATTACTTAAGTGACTCTAAACTTTTGAACAGTAGTGTGTTTCATGGATTGTGTGCCAGAATGTGTCAGCACATCTTACTAGGATGTCATTTAGTATATTCAATTAATTTGCCTGTGTGTGGATCAGAGCATTTAGGGACTTTTTTGGGGGGGAAATTGTATTTATATATGTTATGGGATCATGTCCTTACACAACACATTTCGCTGATATGCACAATGCATAACTTTTAAATATTGAGCTTGTAATATTGTGGGGCAAAATACAACTTACTTTGGGGATTTTCACTTGTAAAATGTATTCATACAAATATAGTTTCTTAAATAGTGGTAACTACACAGGCAGTATATCAAATGTTTTCATTGATATTTTATTGTTTTCATTTTACATAAGGGCATAGAAACAGTTCCAATTATATTCATATAGCGCACATGCGGATATGTGTCCTCAAACACAGGACTATAAAGATTATATACAGTATATTTATGTCAGGAATCAGGAAATCAGGAAGTGTGGAGTGATGAGGTACACATAGCCGGTCTAAAGGACCTCCAATTATCTTCTTTTTTAAAATGCTCAGCCAGAGCATTTATTGTAAGGCTTCATTTTATTTACAGGATAATATCCACAGTAAAACAGCATGTTTGTCCTGAATAGCTTCCCCTTGTCTTTCTAAAGGTCTTGGCTCCTGGCTGGTGCTTGAAAACAGGCTGTGCCCCAGGGACAGTTTAGAGCCAAACAGATTGACACTGGAGCTGACCATGGGGGTGCAGTCAGGCAGGTTAGAAACGTTCATGGTCACATGAAACCCTCCACCCCTGTCCCTGAGAGTTTAGAGAGAGAGAGATGAGAGAGAGAGAGAGAAAAAAAAGTTCTCTGTGTGTCTACAATGTGATTGACATGGGCCCCCTGTTGCCACGATCAACACATTAGCTGTCAATGGTTTTGGACAGTTACACTCAGCTCTTCTCACCTCCTGCCTTTGCATGGTTTCTCTCATAAGAAGGGCGGCTGCTTTAAAGAAAGCCTTTTCCGCAGTGAGACATCTGAAACGAGCTCCATAATCTAATTACAAATCAGCAGCTTGCAGAGCAGCAGCCATGGCGGGTGACAGAAGTAGCACGAGTTTGCCACTACATACCCAAGTAGAAAGAAAAAGATCCTGTTGCATGACATGTTTTGAAAAAACCTGTGCCCTCATATATCACTTGTGATGGGCCTGTTTGTCATCGTGTTGGCATTGTGTATGGACATAGAATGCAGGAACACTCTGACATAGTTCTATTATGATGAATAGAATAAAAGTTGAACAAAACAATACAAAAAGCCTGGAAGAGCACAGTTTATTCTTCTCATTCATTAGTTACGCTTGTTTAAATACTTTATACTCATGCTTTAGCAAGCAGTGAAGTCATGAAGAGCAGCTCTTAGGTGCGTGATTGCCACATTCATTTTCACTTCATTGAACCTAGCCATGTCACATCAATTCTAATCTAAGGAAGCAAGATCCAAACGATGTATCTATAAGAGAGAAATTATACTTTATAAACCATTATGAATAATGCTTGATGTTGTTGTCATATTTTGCTTATTTGAGAGGCCAAACTTGTAAAGCTCTGGCAATGAATATGGTTTTCTCATGTGAAAAAACACCTTATGGTCACGCCTTATGAATGCGATAAACTGTGAAGAATGCCAACTCTCCTTGGATAATATATTTAGAGTTTAATTATGAGCAGGGCCAGAAAGTCTCTCAAAAACATTTCCCATTTCTCCTTGTGCATACATACTTTCAATCTTGTTTTCTTATTTTTATCAATCTTTTGTGGTCGTGAAGTTTAACATTTCCGTAATACTGTAAATGAAAAAAGGAGTATTATTCTTACTAGTGTAACAAATTGACTAAATGAACCCCTAGGATTTGTTCCCCGTAATTTCTCAAATGCTGGCAGTGATCTCTTGTTTCCCGTCAGCAAACCACACACAACATAGCCATTTGTTCTAGGTGAGGAGATGGCTGCCATATGAATCAGATAGCTTGTCATTGCTTAATTTATGCAACATTGGTGCCGTTCCATGGGCCGCCCAATAGAGTGCAATCCACTTTGCCAAAAGCCAAAGCAAAGTCAAACACCCTTTCTGTCAGGACAGGCTTAGGACATGCTGCTTGCAGGATTATAGTACACTGAAATCCCTTCACAGCTGTAACGTTCATGGACAACTTCTTAAGAGTTCTCAAATATCACCTCAGACACCGTTTAACACCTTCAGTGCACTCACTGGGAGGCAAAGTGTCTCATCCAGAAGGAATCTTACGAAGTATAACTCATGCAAAACCGTCATTGTTGACAAAGACCTCTAGGTGTTAAATGTCTGTTAAGCTTTAAACTTGGCAAATGATGTATAGGGCCTAGAACAAGATTTTTTTTTACATTGACAATGTAACTTCTTATAGCAGCTGTACTTTGACAGACGAAGTTCTATTCAGGAGTAAACAGAAGTACTTGTGACTGTACAATATGTTATTTCTAACTGTTGAGTTCAAACCAGATAAGATTTACCAAAGCCGAAACCATTATGCTGTATTTAACATTCGTAGTTTACAAATCAGCTAACATTTATAATTGTATTGAATTGTACTATTACTTATTATTGTATGTTCTTTTTAAAAACCTAAACACAATTAGAATGCCGTTTCCTCTTTATGGTTGTGTCTCCACCCATGCAAAGAATCTCAGGGCACATTTTGATCTCACACCCTTATCTATAGTTAGCTATCACCCTGCAACCTCACTGCAATGACTTCACACCACCTGACCACAGGCACTATCCAGCTCCACAGATTCCAATCCCTGAAACTGAGACTGCAGACCTGCATGTCCAACTAAATTATTTTATACGTAGACTAGACACCAAACTAGCTGTGCACCACTGTAATAGAATCCTGTCAGAGCGTATATACCATGCATGGCCAGACCAACTTTATAGGGTACTTTATGATGGGAGGCTAAAATTAGATCAGAACACATAAAAAAAAAACATCTACACTCTAAAGTACAACATCGTAACATTTTATAACTCAGCATTGTCACTGTGTTCTAAAAGGGCAATATAAACTGACCGCCATTGTTATGATGCCCACAGTAATGATGCTACAGAAGTTCAGGTGAAGAGATACGACAATATAAATGACCTGCGTGCATTTGTATTAGCCTCCCTCAGCATACAACAGACAACACTGTATTTTCTTCCTTGTACAGCACTGCAGTAAATACACAAGGTTTTAACAGTTCCTTTGATTACTAGACAGAATGCTGGCACTGTAAGAAGGCAGACACCCCATTATTTTTTACTTTTGTGTACTGTTCACCCAGAGACGAGGTAAGAACAACCTACCTGCTCACAGTCCTCAGCGCTCACAATTTCAGCTCCTCACAACCAGCACTCTTGCCACTCTGATATTTGAGTGCTGCCTCTAAGTTGTGCAAGGTAATAAATCCTTTGGAGCAAGAGCAACATATGCTTCTGTGGCAAGTTCCCTCAGCACCCTCTACTCAACTGCTGCCAAAAGGAGTTCTGGAGGAGCCTCAGGAAGAGGCAGTTGAATATGTATGTAGAGAACTTTGAGTGTTGAGTGGTGGTGTCTACCATGAGCAGGTTGTTCTACACCTCTTTTGCATTGCCACCTTATTATGCCTAGATGACACTTGACCCTGTCTGGCTCACCTTTACACATATCTTGGAAATGGCAAAGATTCCTCAAATGTTTTCAGCATTCACAATGAAATATTGAATTTATTTGTATTGTAACAGGTTTCTTGATATAGTTTAGACGTTTATGGCCATACTTGCTTTTTTTATTTAAACATTACAATTGCCCAACACACAAACAAAAGACATAGGGTTAACCCCCCTCCAACACACACACACACACACATTTTCTATCATTAAGCATTATGACAAGAGAGGGAATACTGTTCTACTGAACATCCACATTGTCTTAGGCAAAAGGCCATAGGCGAGTGCTGAAGACCACAACAGCTGTGATGATAATCAGTTTGAAGGCAAATTCTGAAGTGTTATATTGCTTCTATTTATCAGTTCTGTAGACTGCTTTAGACTATACAAGTTGCCAATAAAAATACATAAAAATAATCAGCCAAAAACAGGAAATGTTTCATAGCATAAACAAACAGATTAATAGAAATAAGTTTAAAATGCAAGACATTATATCCCTCAATAAGTACAAGTAAAGTTGCAAATTCAAAACTAGTTTTGGCTAATTAGGATATGGTGCTTGAAATGTGTTTTAGAAACCTTAGGGTACAGTGAAGCACTGGAAAACAACTTTTGAATATTCCACGCGTAGAGGATCAATTTGGCTTGGGGGCAGTTCTAAGCTGGCAACCCTCGTTAGGGATAGGGACAAGTTGATCGCTCATTACCAGAACCTTATTTAAGGTTGGTTTCTCCCCTTTTCGTCACTCCCATTCTCTGCAGATTTGAATTGTTTACGGAAGCGAATGACAGCAGGTTTATGCTTGTTTCAGACACTTTTCTTAAATGATTTCCTGTCCCATTCATCTAGATTGCACCTGTTTGGCATCTGACTCTCTTACCTGACCGTGCATGACCCTTCTGTACTGTAGGCATTAGTTACTTGATAACCTTACATAGTTTATTGGTTTCGGCCAGTAGGCTTTCTATACTGAACTGCTGATTCTCCTTTGTTTTACTTGGATGTGTTGTGGAAGCTTCCCTCTTCCAGGTTTGTGTACCTAGACACATACTCACACAGGTAATATGGGTCTTGTGATTATGGTGCTCTGCTGGCCAATTGTAACACTTGCAGCCATAGTCCCTGCCAAGTTTATCAGTTTTTTTGGGTTATCGGCTTGGCTGTCAGCTTGTAGGTTGCTCAAGGATGCTCCTTGTTGGCTGGCTAAACTGGCAAGTTGGTGTCTTTGCATCTTGTAAAATGCTCAACTGGTATTAAGCCTCGTTTTGCCTCTCTGGGTCGTACCTGTGCCCGGTGACTGTAGGTAGCCTGAATTCCCTGGTAATGTGCTGTCTGGTGGTGGGGGATTAGCGGCTGGAGTTCCTTTCTGTGTGAGTGTGCCTATATGTTTGACAGTAGCCACACCTCATTCACTGATCTCTTACATCTCACTGTTGAAGTGTAGCGCATGGCGTTATTAATCCCGGAGCACTCGGCGTGGTTGTGTGCACTGCCACTTCCCCTAGTGGTGAGTAGATCACATTGCACACCTTTACCCACAAACTGGGCTGCCTCATTAAGGAGCTCAGGAAATAGTGTCGACTGGAAGTCAGTGGTAGTTTCATTCAGGTTAGATTTCCATAGTGTCTTTCTTTCTCAAAAGGAGCTTCAATAGTTAAGTACTGCATTTAACCACTTATTACTCCTACAGCTGCTCCCAGTCGACTACTATGATTACCAATTAAGTACATTTTTGTTCAGTGTTTTTCACATTTCTGGTCTGTTCCTTATTGAGCCTGCTTGATTGAGCCTAGGGGGTATAATTTGGACTAATTGAGGGTAAAGGATACAAACTTTTATACCACTGGGTCACACATGGTAAAGCTAAATCAAATCCTTTTTGCTTTATTCTTTTAAATAAGGCCTACATTGGTTGCTGTAGCTGTAGCTGATTTTCAAGCCTGAGCTGGAGGATATTTTGGGGTATAACAAGCATCTGTCCCCACAACGTGAATGCTGACCTTAAAGGCACCCAGTGCAACTTTCGAGGCTTAAAAATAAACATTCAATTTCTAGTCTTTTTTACACGTAGTAAGTTTCAATAACTCCATACCATTACATACCGACATTCAAGCAGCAAAGATGAGACGTCGTTGTGTGGTGAGAACTGATAGAAAATCGATAACAACATCAATCGCCGCCATTTTCTTTATTTTTTGTAACCTACAATAAATAAAGCAGGCTTCCAGTCAATGGAAAAATGGCTTCTCCCCACCGACGATTGTTGTTGTTTACGATTTTCTATCAGTTCTCACCACACAACGACGTCTCATCTTTGCTCCTTGAATGTCGATATGTAATGGTATGGAGTTATTGAAACTTACTACGTGTAAAAAAGACTAGAAATTGAATGTTTATTTTTCATTGAATGTTTACATAAAGTTGCACTGGGTGCCTTTAAGTTGTCATGGTAAAGATGGTGTGAAATAATAACTTATCCTGTTCACTAGGCCAGGACTTCTGACCTGGAGCAGCCATACTCACGCCTTTGCATACTGCTGTGTGCTCAGACTCCTATAACTCACATTGACTCACATAACATTGCTGGAGATAAAGTAGAACAGGACAGAATATAAAGAAACTCTGTCCAAGTCAAAATTGTGGTTCCATAGAGCAACCATTTTGTCTTGTTCCTGGTAATTTCATTTTGGAACTGTAGTTAGGAAACACCACTCTTTCATGGTTGTAGACGATTACTAGGCAGAGTATTACACATGCAATGTGTAATTCAATTCAATTGTGTCTTTATTTATATAGTACCATAAACAATGAACATTGTTTCAAGTAACCCATATTCAAACATATGGCAACAGTAGTAAAGAGGGGCGTGTGTGTTTGATACCCACTTTAGGTCATTCCAGGAGATAAGAGTCTAGTGGAGGGCCTGCTGGTAAAGTAGTAAATGAGATATGCAGACAGATTTATAGTCTTTGTCAAGAAACTATGCAAGATTGATTAGAGCACACAAGGACACAAAAGGTTAGGACACTTTTAGAGCAGTGTCCGAGATGACATAGATAGAGCATGTCACCAGGTTAAATTAAAGTAAATAAAATATTAGGTTAAATAAAAGGTGTTGTGAACTGTCCTTCAAGGCCATGGAAAATGTGTGTGTGTGTGTTTGTGTGTGTCTCTGTGTGTGTGGGTTCTGTGTGTTTGTGTGTGTGTGTGTGTCAGCTGAGCGGAAGTCCATTGAGAGATCAGATACCTGTGTCTTCCACTGCCCATAGGCTCACTTTCTATTGAAGTAAGGAAAATTGAACATTTAGGTTGACCAACCACTATAAAGCCGCAAAAGCTGCAATTAACCAAGCTTATTACACTGCATGTACAGTATATCTGATTACAAAAGCATACTATTGTTGACATGATTTTATTTCTCTGAATTGTGGTTTCAGTGTATCAACATCAAAGAGGCAAAGGTTTTACTATAGCTGTACTTTCTCTATGATACATGTGTACTGATACTCTTATTTATAGGTACTGACATCTATACGTCTCAATGCCCTTGATGAAATTCCACATTCAATATATCCAACTTAACTTTTGAACTTGTTAAATAATAAAAATAGTCAAATGGCCCTGCTCTGTGTGTGTGTGTGTGTGTGTGTGTGTGTGTGTGTGGGTGTGTGTGGGGGGGTGCAGTGTATGTGTATGAGTATGTCTGTGTGAGTGCGTGCGTGGGTGTCAGCTCAGCGGCAGTCACATACCTGTGTGTCCCACTGCCTGTAGGCTCACTTTCTCCTGAAGTGAACTGTGACCAGCTCAAGCGTTGGTTCTTTAAATGTTCTCTTGGTTCTTGGTGGTGATAATCCAAACTAGCACAACATGGTGGTGTTCCAAGTTAGCCTGGCTCAAGTGGCACAGGAGAGGGACGAGGGGAATCAGGCTGCTGATACCTTGGTTAAGTTGTATTTATGCATTTGTTGACTATTTAAAGGAGTCAGAAACAAAGACTGAAAACAACTATTGTTTATTTATCATGCCTTCAGAGTAACATAATCATTTTCAATCCAGAAGCATTCATTCAAACAACAAAAACTACTTATTACACCCCGGACAAGAAAACAACATCTTGTAATAACTAACATCTCTGTGACAAACTGTATAACCTTTCACATACGAAACACATTTATGTATCGGGTAAAAACAACACAGAATAGATAACTTATAGAATAGATAAACTAAGCCTTTCCATGCGACACCCTTAAAGTGCAACAGCAATAAATACATAGCTTGGGAGTGGGAATGGGGCATATGATGTTGGTCCTGATGGATGTTATCCCACCAGAAACTGCTTGCTTGTGTTTGTTGCACTTTTAAATGCCAATTAGTAAAAAACATTTCTCAGCGATTTCTTGAAACAAAGTATCGTGAACATGGGGAGCCACCACACACTGGGCTCAACAGTCTGTAATGTCATTTTTCTTCAAGATGTTCTGACCACCAAGGCATTAACACAATGTAATTCTGGAGGATTTAGAAAACAGTTAATCAAATATAAATAGACCAATGGATTGGTAGTAAATCATGGAAAGACTACACGGAAACCCACTAGATTATGTAAAAACAACTGGACTAAACATTAATAATATTTCACTAACTGATCTACCCGTCTCTGACCATCATTGTATACTTTATGATGTGGAAATCACCTTAACAAAAACCACAAAATAATTCTGAGTCCATAGAAGACATCTAGGCGATTAAGCTACGGTGAGATTTTCTAGGCAGATTGCTCTATATGAGCCAACTCTCTGAGAACCTAACATCATCTGTGTTAGATTCTGTAGCCTCACTGAAAACAAAAAAAAAAGTTTACAAGCAGAACCTCCCCATTAGCTTAACGATGTCATACTTATTTTCTGATACTGCTCCATTGGGCTGTGATTATGGGGTGTGTTTCAGCAAACAAGGAAAAATGCCTCTCTCAATTGGATATACCTAGAACCAGTCTGAGCAACGTCGTATGACCATCGGGGCCAGCTGATACATTAAACTTTTCCCTGATCCTGTAGGAAGGACGGCAAAAACCTCTTTTCGATCTACAAATACCTTGATAGCGTCTCAGTTCCTCTTACAAAATGAATGTGCTGTTAATGTCTTCTAAATCAGACTTGAATCCCCAAATGTTAGCTCTCCAGCGACAGCCATGTTTGTTGAATACAAATTCAACACAAGCGTTGGTGACGTAGTTGATTACGTTACGGTTGATCATCTGTCCATCATCATATAAAGCCCGCCCTGACAATTTGATTGGTCAGATCAGTTTCTGAAATTTGATAATTTTTCCCCAAAGGAGCAGTGCCAGACCAAACTTCCAGACCTCAAATGTTGTGGGCGGGGCTAATTTCTGTCTGGTATCCAGGCTACCTCCCCATGGCTGTTTTATCCAAAGCGGCTTACAAGGATGTATACACATTTACACTGATACACATCAGGAGAAATTAGGGGATCAGTGTCTTGCTCAAGGACATTCAACAGGTAATCGAACTAGCAACCTTCTGATTACTAAACGACTGCTCTACCTCCTGTACCACTGTTGCCCTAATATCTGAATATGTATGTTTTTCTTTCAGATATTTAGGCTAAAGAAATGTCTAGACCTCCGGGGGCGGCAAATCTAGCGAGGGCTATACGAGGTATAGTGAAGTCTCTGGAGAGACGAATGAGGAGTGCTATCTCCGGTCCCCTGTATAGTAGGCCTCTGGGTGCGGGAAAAATAGCTAGGGAAAATATTTAACAGGGAAAGGCAGAATATATGGGTTCCAACTGAGCTGAAGACCAGGCAGAAGGGTTTTATTACTTTTAAAGCTTTTTTATAGTAATTATAGTAATCCAAGAAGCCTATCGGAACATCAGGTTCTTGTACAATGTTGATCAGTATTTTACTCAATGCATTGCTCTTGCTCCTGCTGCTTGTTTTTATTGATTTTATATAAAGCACTTTGAACTGAAACTCTTATATAAAATGTGCTATATAAATAAAGTCTTACTTACTATAAAGCTGCAATGGCTTGTTGGTGCATTTTCCAAGCTCATTACACTGCATGTACATCTGATTACAAAGACAAAGTATTGTTGACATGATTTTGTTTCTCTGAATTGTGGTTTCAGTATATCAACATTAAAAAATGGGCAACGTTTTACTATAGCTGTATATTTTTGTATGTGTGTACTGATGCTGTTATTTATAGGTGCTGCCATCTACATCTCAATGTCCTTTATTAAATTCCACATTCAATATATTCAACTTAACTATTCAACTTGTTAAATAATACATCATTATTGGTTTTACTTCCAAATAGGTTTTGATTTAAGTCCTTTTATTCAAGTAATTCAACAAATGGCCCTGCTCTGCTCTTTTATAATTGGTACATTTTTAAATCATCAAGTCATCAGTTGGTGTCAGAAATTCTTCTGCCGGGTCTCACCCACTGCAATAGATGGATGCTCTCGTGTGGTTGCTGGAGTAAGAATCAAGTTTCAAATCCAATCTAAATTCTTCATTCACACCTTTTGGGGGTCCCTTCCCAAATCAGACATCATGCCATGTTGCTCCATATCCCTGTCTCTTCTGCGCGTCCAGACTGCAACATTCTAGTAATCTGCAAGATTGAAACTGTCTTCTGAACTATCATCAGTCCAAGCCATTAAATATAACACATCCATGAAGGCATGTCTGTTTTCCTTAGAAGCATGGCTCAAGTCCCACAACTGGTTGCCTTATAACAGGCTCCATCTGTTTCACTGGCTTGGCCTTATAATTTACACTCCTCCTCTTCTGGCAGGCAGTTGACAACCTCTATCTTCATTTTCCTTCAACACGCCATTCTTTAATGATTCACTTTGCCTCTTAAATTGGCTATATGACATCATGTGTATGCTCTAAAGCCCCTTTAATGCCCTGTCATATAATGCAAGCCCATGTCGATCCATATAATAAATCAAGAAAAGAAAATGGACCCTCCATATGAAAGAAGGCTACAACGTTGGGAACTTTGTTCAGACCGTTTTACTTCTACACATTTTAGAATAGGGACTCTATTTATTTGTATTTACTAAAAATGTTGATAAGATCAAACAGGTGATTCTTTTATTTATAGGTAAAGCCATCAAAGTCCAATCAGTTTTATATCCTCTATATTATTCTCATGCGATATAGCAAGCTCATGCTCTTTGGCAGGATTGAGGAGTGCGTTGATATTTTGAATGTCTGTCATTTTCATATGGTCTGGAGGATCAACGCAGGCTAGGGTAAGGTGGCAGTGGGGGGCTGGGCTCCCTCCCTATACTTTTCCAAGCGGTTTTATTACAATTTTTTCAACTGACGCAAGGTCACCCCTTTTTTTCCCCCTCCACTGACACCAAATTTCTGATTTACAGCAGTGTCAGAGCAGCTATGCTGAAAGAACATGCTCAGAACCCAAGCCAGGACAGGGCATAAATCATGGGTTATTTTTGCAAATGAGGCTGTTAAAACACTTGCCGTAGAGACATTACTGAGAGGTGGTAAAAGTTTATCATGTCCTCGTCCTCAAAGGCACTCTTATTATATTAACAGCTTAAACATAATTGTCCTAGAGGGAACATAGAACTTCTAAGACTCTATGAGCCATAGGGATACTGATGGCTCTAAATATTGTGGTGAAAACTATGGCGAGGCCAGTCCTTTTATCAGGCCTTCTTTCATCATCTCTTGGCCAGGAATAGTCTGGTCTGTCATGACCGCTTTCTTTGATGTGTCTGAAGCCAGAACAATGATCTAAGTGTTGCCATTGCAGATGGTGCCTGCCATTACCTCCAGCACCTGGTTGTCACTTTGATTCTGAACATGGGATTGATCTTGGAAGTCACATTACTTCTTGCCCCTAAACCCAGTTGTTGAGAGTCCTGGTGTTCCCTGTATTTTCGCTTTGTTGTGTATACAGAGGCAGAAATATAGATATTGATATACTAAAGTATAACACGTTAAATTGAAGTAGATGTAGTTCATCTTATATTTTCTCTGGGTTACAGGGTTTGTGTAAATGCTGGAGGAAAAAAATAAATACGTTTTAGCTCTATGAAATAGTAATATAAGTAATAAAGTATTTCTAATAATGTTTAGTTGGGTTTTGTCTCATGACCTCACTATTTTAACAGGCCTTCAACATACAAGCCAACATAGGGAATATCTTGACAATACTTTGTCTGAGTGTGTCTATGTTTAAGATTTATATTAAGACTTAAGCAGGTGCCCATAGTGTTGGGCTGCCTAAAAAGGCATCATCAATATTTGTACCCATGTTGTCATTTCTCAGTTGCCAAAAATGGATGGACATAAAGGGCAAAAAGCTAAAACAGATAATCTGATCAAACCTAAAAATGGACCTACAGGTCAGTCTTAGTAAGGTTTCCTTTTGAGGGGAGGCACAGGTTCAGCAGGCTCACCACCCCTGCTTTGGTATTATGAATTTATCAAGATTATTTCTATTGTGATGTTGTTTAATTATACAACATCTAATTTAACATAATATTTTGTATTACTTTACAAATCCTTTACATGTTATTTTGGGGCATTTGTTATGTCCGAGGTCAACTGAGTTTTCTGTCAATGTTTTACCCTCAAATGTTTAACTAATATCATGACCAGTATATGTCCTAATGCCAACTTGTGGTGACAATACACAGTAATCACCACTTGACCTTTTCATCATCATAATTTACATTTTTAACCTGAAATCAACCATTAAAAATATTATTAGCATGATATTTCACAAACATGCTAATTCCTCTGTTCCTAAAATCCAGATAAGGATTATGCTTACAGGTGCAACATGTAGTTTGTTGTCAAAGACAGGTATTTCTAAAACACACACGATTGTGTCATTATGAAGGAATCACAACAATGTAAGGCTGCACTATTTGCTTTATTTTTCTTTTATTGGTTTGTTTACATGTTTAAATTACAATTAAAGGTCTGCATGAGACAATGTTCAAGAAAATTGCAAAGTTGCAATCAGGTCTTTTTTTATCATGCCTTCTGAATGACATCATTGTACATCTCAAAACAGTTGTGTGTCTCATAGGGGGGTGGCTTTCCTGCTTTAGTTACCCCGTGGCTCATGTTAAGTCACTAGTCGTGACGGAGTCTGGATTCTTGCGGTCCCAGATGGAAGAGCCATCAGAGGAGCTGCCTGTGGGACGGGAGCAGGGTGTTGTGGGGGGTGGCCCCAGTGGTATTTTCTGTGCATCATGTGGTGTGGGCCAGAAGGAGGGAGCCGGGATAGCTGAGATGTCTCTATTTACAGCGATGGTCGATCCATTACATTCTCCCTCGTGGATACCGCGAGGAGAGGCTCACACCCAATAGACCTGCTATAAGTTTTTTTTTTTTTTTAACACAAGAGCTCCGCCTTCTCTGCATTACACCCTTCCATGCAGTTCAGCGGTAACATCTCGGTGTCTGAAATTTGATCTCTATGCTATTTCTCTCCCCCCAATATCTCTCCCCTCCCTTTCCCTCTCTTTTACTCACTCTCTCTCTTTTCTCTCTTTCCCTTCCTCTCTCTCTCTTCCTCTCTCTCCTTGACCAGAGTGACAAAGTCTGATGCCACCATTGCTCGAGGAGTGCCCATAAAGTAACCACCTGTCGCCTGTAAATCCCTCGCTCTTTAACTGGAATCCTGCAAACATGGCACCCCCATGTTGACTTGACCTTTGAGGTGCACATCTAACAGTTACGTGTCAAACTTGATGCCACTCAATCCCTCACTAATATGGGAATAATTAGATTGGAAAAGGTGAAACATCTTTGGGACATGACTTGGCCGCCTGTCAGGATGGGATCAACACAGTCATTCGATGGAAGAGACACCAGGGCTATTTTATCCACTGAATGTGATGCAGGCCCTGACACTGGTAAACTATCCTTTCCTCTGTGCAGTGACCATTATCATAGTTCAACAAGGATAACATTTCCGTTGTGGACACAGTTCCAATTTAAATTAACATTTGTTTTTAAATAGAACTTCAACAGGCTCACCAAGTAACTGGTAGTCATGCATTCCACAGCTTAGCAGCTATTTCCTAAGCACAAGAGCTCAAAATGGTTTCTGATATGTATTATCCTTTGACCTATCATTGGTTTATTTTTTTTTTTAAGAATCCATAGTCACTACACACAGATGCAAACAGACCTAATGTGGGAAGTATGTTTGTGTGGGGCAATGTGGGACATGCTACCAATGCTGAATGGTAAACTAAGACTTTGATATAATGTCTATCTAACATAATAAGAAACATTTGTCTTCTGCCTTTCGGCTTGTGATCACCTGTACTTTGTCCTCTAGTTGATTCCACAGCACACCAGTTAGGTTATAAAAGATACAGGCTAAAGCTTTTGCTAAGCTTTTGCACAGCCTCTTGATGAACACCTTCACTGCCTTCTTCTCAGCCTTAGGATGAAGGTCAGGCTTTTAGAAAAGCTTGGCTATGTTGCATTTGTATGACCTGTATTGCTGCGTTTGACATAACGGCATACGGCATAAGAGGTACTGGAGTAAGCGACTCATGTGCCAGTCGGGTAAAAAAAAAAATGCATCCATGTGTTATCTTATTCCAGTGAATAAAAAACCAAATGATGAATGAAAATGTTATCTCAGTATGCGGGACAAAGTGCTGTGCAGAACAACCCAAAGTGGGATACCTGGTCACCCGACTCCAACTCTGTCTCGCTCTCACCCTGGGTGATAAGAATCTTGGAACGGTCTGGCCCATTGTCAACAGACACCATGGGTGGTCTTATCACCTCTTGGGTCTGGTGTTGAGGGGGAACCATCCTGACTGGTGACAGGAAAGAATGTCAGGAGGACAGTGCGAAATTTTAAAAGATAGGAAATTAAAAAACGATGTGGAATCTTCTTTCTCGAGCCCCAGTGCAGGTTATTCTAAGCTGGTGTGAACAGTAAGAGACTCCAAGTGTGTTTTGGGATGTCATCAGGAGATTGTTGCTCACTCAACTCGCATGGTCTGAATAATTTCTACAGTTGTCAGTTCAGCTGGCAATGTAGTCAGGCTGGCTGTAGGAGCAAGACACATCAGGAAGAGTAAATAACCAGTGATTTCCCAAACCAGATTGTCCAACATTTTCCGAATCTGGTTACATTGTTTTAGGTTAGGTTATACTGTACATATATATTTAGGTTACATGTTTATTTTTATATAGAAACATATGCTTTAATATAGAAACAGTTCTTACTAGAACATTATCTAATTTACAATGCATATCTCTAGTGAGAACACTAAAAAAATAAAACTAGGAGAGCGTAAAGACCTGGCTCTAATAACAAATAATTTGCCTCTCCAAGTTTTGGGAGTAGCAGGCAAAGCTGTTGGATAATGTGCTCTAGAAGTCAACATTAGACAGGTGGAATCAGCTGACGGGTAAAAGCAAGAAATTGTTCCAGGCAACCAGGTAGCAAGCTACCAATCATCCTGCTACATCATACAGGCATCCATCACACAGCTGTTAAAACTGTATGCAGTGGCACAGACCATAGGGGAACACACCCCTTTGTTGTCTCTGCATAGATCACTTAACGCTCATATTGCAAACACAAACAATGAATGGTCTATATCCCAGGATAGGACTATATAAGTATCAATGATTGAATAATAAAATATCATTGAAATGAATAACTCAGAAGTGAGTTTTCTCAGCAAATACCTTCAAGTATTTGTTCTGTATATTTAGAGGGAAAATGAAAATGATTCAACATACTGGTCAGCTGTGGTATGACTATTGCTTTATTAGTGACATCTCTTATTTACATAAAATGGAACCAAATACAAAAACAAATGTTTTTTTTTTACCTTGAAACTCCTACAGCAACACAACAATAGGTAGCTCTCCCTTTACAGACAATAATAATAAAAGCAACAGTTGGTAGGATTTTTAAAAAGTTTCCAGAACACTTGTATAGGAGGACATTTAAAGCTATGTATTTGGAATTCAATTGTGTTATTGTGTGTTAGTTTGCGCCTACGCATAGATGTGCCTGCTTCATAGTTGTGTATGGTGTTGTTTTGAGTTACGGCAAGTGCTTCCTTTGGACACACTCCAGTGATTAGGTCGCTGCTATGCTCCTTTACTGTGTGCCAGTAATTGAAAGCCAGTGATAGCAGATGCTGGAAATGCAAATACCACTCGATGACAAAACACAGACACTGGCTGGACTTTTGGCAGGCGTACTGGGTCCTTGCTGACACATTGTGAGAGAGTGTATCTCCGGTAAGCTATTCAAGTACTACTGGCTGTGTCACAGCAGCGACATGACCCAACTATTTAACTTTGGCTCAATTTATTAAGTCGTAAAATTAACAAAACTCTTTGGCTGACTCATGCTGGCACAGCAGTACCTAATAGCACCCATGGACACTACCACATGCTGCCAGTGTTGCTTACACTCTTCTAGATACTGGCCGAGTATTTGTTTTTTAATTTATTGTAAAAATCAAGTCTTATAACTTGTCAAAATAAATATGCAGCCAACCCAAAAACAACACAGAAAATTAAGAAAGTATGTCACAGCTTTTTATTGGTTAAAACATTTTACAGTGGGATCTGAAGCGAATTTGAACTTTTAATTTCATAGAGATCCTTAATTGCCTACATTCACTTTATTTTTTATTTTTAGTAGATTTGTAATAATTGCATGTGTTTTAACTGAGGTGTGACCAATACAAAAAATTTTTTTATTTAAAAATGATATATTAAAAAATGTCTTTCAATCCTGAGAGCTGAAACATAAATGTCATGCAGTGTGCGCCCAAGGCACTCACTCCTGAGCAGTACATGGCCATGCCATAGACATAGAGTCTAACACAAGTCATTTGGAAAGGGCAGCCAGTGTAACCCCTTACAAAAACAAACAAAACAAAACACAGCACCACTGTCAGGGAGCTTCATTTTTCAAGGATTATTTGAAACCCCTTGTCACCAGGGTCTCTGTCGAGCTGCCATGGAGATGGATGTCAGTCCAAGGCAAGCTGTTTGACCCATCAGGAACCCGACTCCTGCACTGGTAAAAAGGTCCCTGTTCATCATTACGGCATGCCAGTCGCTGTATGTGTGATGACATCGACTCCATATTCCGTCAGCCATTTTGTGTCCTTGCACACAGTCTGCACAGTCTGGCCTGAAGAATTTAGACAGCATGTACAGTGGGTTCTAGTTTCTCTCTGTCACGTCACAAGCCCTGACTGATGATGTGCCTTAGGGTTGTTTGTACAGTTTAAGTAAGCAGCCGGAGACCTTATAATCTTCAGTGAAAAAACAAGAATGCTGCTTCTCAACAGCCCAGGGCCTCGTTTCCCGAACGCGAAAAAGCACTTGAAATCGGTCGTAAGAGGGATCCTACGTTGCAGAGCAGTTTCCCGACGCCGCACTTAGCTTAAATTGTTCTTTCGCTGAGAAGAATTCTACGTGTGGTCAGGACCAGTAGTAACTTCACACTTAGCGAACTTCACACTTAACTTCACACTTAGCGATGCAATCCACCAGGGGCGTCGTTCGCCCGTCGTTCGGAAGAAAGGGGAATTTAAAAAAAAAGCATGGCTCCTTGAAGTGAGGAACATTTACATTAATAAAGCTATCTACACAACTTTTTATATGTTTATAAGGACTCGGTTTGATCTGAAATGTGCTACGCGACCGATGCAGAGTATGTATGTCTTAACTGAAGCTTTCAAACAGTAGTTTTAAGGCACAATTAGCGCTTATGCCACCACTCCATTGGCTTATATGGTAGCTTTCTAGCTAGATGCTGGCTTATAATTAATTTAAAAATGACGACAGTCTTGTTTCGTGCTCTACACAGTTGTATACATATATATTTGCAACCATGTTCTTCATTGAAACTTTTTTTAAATCGCTAGTTTCATAGCTCATACAGTCACTTATGACGTACGCTTCAACCCCCTCGACACCTTATCCAGGGGCGTCGTTCGGCGCTACTATCCCCGCCCCGAATTCAGTGCACAGTGCACGTTCGATGCACGCATAGGCTAGCTAATTTCACAGCAATTAACGTAAACAGGTTAACCTGGTGTAAACAGCTCTTAAGATATACTTAAGAACTCGTGCACGTTGCGCTCGTGCACCTGACTTTAAGATGATGTTCGGGAAACGCTCGTAAATAGAAAGTGTTACTGAGTCTACTATGTCTTAAAAATCCACGTAGGCCGTTAAAATACGTCGTTATCGGGAAACGAGGCCCAGGGCCATTGCAAGCCCCCACTCAGTTTTAAGATTAATTTTCTTCCTTACCAACATCATTTTGGATTGTAATCCCTTGATTTAACAAGTGACAATTAATATCCTTTCCATTCAAACAAAAATGACCTCTCTTTTGAAACATTCTGTAGGTTGTTGCATAATGTTTGTCATACATTCTGCAAGTATCAGCTACTTTTGTGCACTAGAGAACATTTGTAATGATATAATTTGTATATTTCGAAATTGCGACAAAATTGCATTGTTGATGTTAATTTATATAAAGTGTCTCATCATTTGCCTTGTACGTTGGCTTGTTCCCATCACTTAATAAAAGCATATATTTCAACATGGTTTTGTCTTGAAGAGTTTTGATTGAACTCCTCACAAATGCTTTTATCGAACAGCTATTCGTTTGTTCTATGACAGAGATGAGTAGTGAAACATGTCATGTGTTTATAACAAGTGGCACAGCAAGGGTTCCCCCATGCTAAGAGATTTCGTGCTGCTTTCAGAGGAGGTAACCTCAAAAACACACAGATAATTTCCTTTGTTTAACAATTTAATGTTAAAAGCATGTTAAATTACTATGAGAAAACACTATAAATGATTAAGACTTTTTTGAAAGTGTTGCCTTTGGATATTTGCCCTAGAATATAAAGTTTAAACATCTGAGTTGGGTTGACAGTGATTGTTAAGATAATATTTCATTAATTATGTGTTTGTGTGAAGTGTTCAAGGTTTTTTCGATGTACAGATGAGAGGACCTTCAGCTGCAGTGGCAGGCGCTGGCCCTGACCTCAAGCACCAACTGCAATGGAGACTTCCTGGAAGAGCAAAATGGCCAAGCTCAGGGTCACCAAGGCCACGCAGATTTCAGTTCCTGCTTTGACCTTTGCCCTTTTGCATCATTACCCTCAGGTTCACCTTTTCATTCCTGAACCGTTTGAAATTTCGGCACCTTTATAGATTTGGCCGCCCCCTGACCTGCTAGAGGGAGCTGGGCCCACGGTAATCCCAACATCCCCAGTGTGGATCGGGGTGGCCAGGGCTATGGTCCTCTAGAGGTGACCGGTGAATTCGCGTTTTTTTTTATAGATGCAAGTAGAATGGTTTCCTTGGTGATAAAAAAGGGGTTATAAGAAAGGAGCACAACAGACATTGTGCATGTTGTGCCTTGTGATTGGTGTGGATAAACTATGCTGGTTTAAAGCTACTGGGTGTACTGATGTGTATCCTGAACTTGGTATTAGGTTTGAAATGTAATTGAATTTACTTGATATTGTAGGTCATTTTATTTATGGGCAATGCATTTTTTAAGTTGAGACGGATGTTTGTTCCATTTGTTCACCAACATTGTGATTTATGTTTACAAACAAGATGTCCTGATACTTTATATAACTCATGTGACTAACAGCAATTACTTTCTATGTTTTTTTTCTCTGTAAATGTCTTACCCATAGAAAAATATGTTGAGGAAAGATTAATGTACTTGCAGTGTCAGTTAGACACATTTAAAATAAATAAATAAATGAAGTTATTCCAGTCACAGTTAATGCTTGCAAACTTTTGCTTACTTTTTAAAGGCATCAGTAAAAGTATTTTTTTTTTCAGAAGTTGTTATTTGTTTTTAAATTAGACTCTTACAATCTATGTTCTGCCAAATACATTAGGGTTGTTTTTAAGGCTATTTGCATTTACTTTGCAGAGTCTAGACTGCAAAAGTGCAAGCGCAGCCAAGTGGACAGCCAGAGAAAGTAGAAAGGCTGGCAGAGTAAATCACTTCACGAAATACATTTGCGAGATGAAAACTACTCTGCACTTTACACTTTTCATGTGATAATGCTGAGGGCATTGGTGACATAACAAGAAGGGTGCCCATATCATGTTGCCAGTGTATGCCCTTGGGTACACTTTGCCCTGCCGGAGACATCTACCAGCGGGGCTCTGTGGGGAGCCTTTTAAAATAGATGCTGTGAAACTAATCATCAAATGGCATTTGCATGTTGCAGTGTGAATCAACATTTTAACACTTAATGATTCTAATGATGAAAAGAAATCCAATACTTTTGATTATCTAAGTGTCTGATTTATCTATTTATTTATTTATTTATATGTTTGATCATACAAGGACATTTTAATGCTATCAGACATCAGTAATCAGTTTCACAGCTCAGAACGGCAGGATTTTTTTGCATCTTTAACCACAAGGTGGCAATGTAATGCTGTGTCAGTGTCAGCAGAGGCCACATTGGACATGAGAATGTTGAGAACCGTTAAAGACCCCTGTATGGACGTCTCCGGTGAGACACGTGACTGCTGTGAGTGTGAAGTGAATCACCATTAACCTGGGCAGTGTAGAGGGTCATTCATGCGGTGATGTGCATTTAGAGCATTTACAATACCCTGGGTGCCATAGGAGACATTCATCGTCTATGAAGTACAGATTTGGGGATTGAATGCTATGGATGTTTAGGATGTATTGCATTAAAAAAAATAAGGTTGTATGCTATACAAATAATGTGACCAGAAACATAATTAACAATTAAAATTGTGATACTTATATACTAATGAACTACTAGTTCATCTTTAGTTTGAAATGTTTTATAACAGTAGCCTACGAACAGTACCCTATGCTGATCAAAACACCCATGTGCTTAGTGATCTAGTGTTCTAACAGTGTGAAATTGTGATTCGTTGAGTTGATTCGGTTGTAGAACATCATGTATAACAATGCCTTGACACATTTTCAACACATGTTTGTGATCATGATTAGCTCCTGACTTTTTCTGGCCGTATTGTGCATGCTGTCCCTCCCTTTTCTATTGTGCTGTGAGAAGGGGATTGTGGGAAACATGATGTCAATAACATTAGATATAATGTAAGAATGAACAACGTTGATTTGTGAGTATTTGTTCTAAAATGTTTTTAAACGACCTGGGATATGATATAACGGACTGTGGTGCAAATATAAATAAAATATTATAATCAAATATATTTCGGAAAATCACCGCGGGCCTCTTGAGGAGGTTGCAAGGTTTAAGGATAGGGTAAATAGGTATCCTGTTTGGGATGAGCAAGAGAAAACAAGTGACAACCACTGACAAGTTCTTGTGATCGCACAGAGGAAGCATCTGTGAATATTACATTTTTTTCTGCAGTTAGTCTCTGCAGTCAGTCATTAGAGAGAGTGCTTATGTTATTGCAGTACTTGATGCACCACGGTCATCTCCATGTGTGAAGAGTGCCAAGTGCCACGTGTAATGCAGCTGTTCCACCCACCCCTGCTGTGTGCTGCCCTGCCAGTTGGCTACTGGACTACCCCCCAATAAGCAGTTGGTTGATGATATATTCCTGTGCAGGTCCAGATATGGTTTTGACATGGTGATTTATAGCAGCTTAACCCATGTTTGGATTGCAAGGTTATATTCGAAATATCAGGCATGGGACAGTTTGAAGGTCTGACGATCGAGAAGCCTAATGGAAAATGGTAGCTTTACTGACAGACTCACACTTCCTAAGAGGATAATACAAATGCAATGGTCCTCTGCATTCAAATGTTAAGCCAGGGTAAGGGCCATTCAGAACCATCGGCATGAGAGCCTCACTGTGCTCATTTTCAAGTTTTTGAAATTAGTGGCAAAAGCAAATTGCGAAAACAACAGTAAGTCAAAGCCATTAAGATCCCCAGAGGCAACCAAGGAGAGTCGCTGAACAGCTAAAGAACAGCCATTAAGATTTTACACAGTGGTGTGAACACACTGGATATCATTACTTCCAAAGTACTATTATTTGGGCTTTGGGCCTTGGGATTCCTCCAGCTCTCCCAAAAAACAAACCTCCTTTCTAATTTCCCTCCTCCATTTTCTAGTGCAAACATTAAACAGCACATTTATCGGTTGAAAGTGGTGTGAAAACATTTGCATGTGATTTGAAGATAACTGCATTGCAGGGTGGGGACAAAGCTTCCAGCTTCAACGTTTAAAAAAAAAAATGACTCCATGTTTGTCAAAACAAAACAAAAACATCAGAATGTTGTTCTGGAAGATGTGTATGTTTTGTTTTGCTCTGTGCATATGACTTCACCGGTAATGCATATCATAATATGTCTGAATACAAAGGTTATAGGTCAAGTCATTGCTTATAGTAAGTACCTGAAGGTGTTTTATATGTTCCTTGTACAATATTAGTTTGGTATCCACCTGGACTTCATCTCAGAAGCTTCTTTCATAACTATCCATTTGTACATGTATTTTGGTCTTACATGATACTAAATAGTGTATGTTTCAATATACAGCTCTGAAGAAGAGGCAAAGTTGTTGTTGCATTTTTGTCCACCCAGTCTGAAGATGAAACGGACAACTGCTCAGGCCATCCAGTGGCTGAGTCTGGAGCTTTTATTACCTCCAGTAAGCCAAAACAATTTCATACCGAGAAATTACTTTACTCACAACTGCAGTGCCGTTCAAGCTCATTTAGCCAGATTCTCCAGTCCCTTCAGCCTTCTCTCTGCCTTAGCCGGACCCCATTTCCTTCATGAGACTGTCAAGACTCTTTGATTGAGTGACTCAAGCGCACTTAAATTGGCCTTCTGCTTTGGTTATATATTAGGCGAATAAGCACAGTCTGGGCAGTAATTTATCATCAGAGCCAGACTTGTTATACATCATGCTGTCTGTGCACCATAGGTCTTCTTTATAGTACCTGTCTGGGCATCACACTGTTACCAGTGAAGGAAGGACATAACTCTGCTATAATAATGGGACTATGCAATGCACTTATGATGGACGAGCCCCTCTTGTAAAAATATATTCTCAACAAATCACACTTCTTTAATAAGAATTTCTCCATTAGCCCTGACAGATTTTTCTCACTGCCACACCGAGGTGCTCTGAGGATACTGAGGTCTGTCAGCATCATGGTCCTGTAC
This sequence comes from Sprattus sprattus, assembly GCF_963457725.1. Lineage (NCBI taxonomy): Eukaryota > Metazoa > Chordata > Actinopteri > Clupeiformes > Clupeidae > Sprattus > Sprattus sprattus. The sequence continues at coordinate 16,379,317 of NC_137908.1, read as the reverse complement.
ACACACAGGCTGATACATACAGAAATGTGTATGGATGTTCTTTGATACTAGTGATAGTAACTCAGCACTTTTCCATCAATCTATTCAAAAAAGGCCCTGTATAATTAACCAAACTACTCCTTCAGGTGCCTCTGTCACCAGCAGAATGTTCTGCTCACTGAGCCACATCTCTCTGGTATGACTTTAAGTAAGGCAGAGAAGCAGAGTCTGCATATCAATAATACCTTGTTTGTCACCATCTACTATGAGGCCATACATCAGGCTCGTTCCCACTGTAAGACCATATCCCTTGACAGAGGATAATGACAGTCATCATTCTGAGTAATGTGTAAGAGAGTGCCATCCTTGGCTTGACTCAGCCTGATAGAACCTCAGTGAAGGTTATAAATCCCAATGGGCTGATAAGCCTGGTGGCAAGCCCCATGTAAATGGTCTTTCTAGACAGTGCCTCCCCAGGCGAGCGGCTGTCAGTCAGCATGGCTAAAGGGCAATGGCAATCAGGGAGGAGAGGGGAAAGGACAGACTCAAAGAGCTTCTGACTTGTTACCTGTTCCTACTGACACTGAGGATGTTAGAGGAAGGATGTCCCAGTGCTGGGGAAAGCTCAAAGACATTCCATTTATTCTTGGTGCCGACTTGAGTTGAAAGTTTCAATTAATTTGGTTGTTGTCTTCTTTGATTATAAAACCGTATAGCATGCTATGATAAATGTTTGTATTCATTTTTTATAACACTGATACTTAATGGCTGTGCATGGATTATTTAGCTTTGTTTTTCATGCCATGCCTCTCTCCGTATACACAAAAGACTGATTAAGTTCGGGGTTTTGTAGTTACCAATCATTAAGAGCCATGTTCAATGGGCGGATAACTAAATGCAGCAAGCACTTACACGCAATATTTGAATTGAAGCATGCGCTTTTATAGTTCCACAAAATGTTTTTTTTTTGTGCCTGCTAGAGTCAGTAGAGGTCATGTATGTAATGTAATGTAGGAAGTTGTAGTGTTATAATCAGAGGTACACGTCCTTACCACCATCATTATAGACACAGGATCATGCGAGGCTGTGCAGACTGTGCAGTGTTTATCAAGAGGATCATGAGGCCACTGCCCATCATGTCAACATGGATAGCACTACCTGTCAGTCATGTTTGCACTCGCATTAGACTTTCAGCTGAACACTGGCTGATGATGAGAGCATGAGAGCTCCCCTACGTCTTCACAAAGACAAATGACTGGCACTGTATGATAAGGTGTACAGGAAGCTGTAACATCTATAAGGTCCTAAAAGGTTAGCCTTCATGGTCGACACATTGATATAGCTGAATGAGGGAGAGCGGATGGTAAATCTGATTATAATCGATGTGGTTCTGCCCCAACACATAAATTGCCCTTACATGACATATATATTACCGGGAAAAAAAATCAATGTTCAATTTACTCTAATTATATTACTGGGGAGCCTGCTTTTAACAGCAAGCAGCTCATTCTTGGCACATTCACTTGTTTTTTTATGATTCCATGTAATTTACACATATGATTGTGGGTCACTTTCATAATAATCTCTCTCATGATTTGCCTCATAATGTACACCATATGAACATATTTCAGTTCTAACACAAGGATGTTACACAATCACACATCCTCATTAAATTATCTTGTTCTGTCAACCAACTTCCATCAGCATTATTTGAATGTGAAAGTGCTTTTCAGTCGGAGTGCTTTTTGTAGGAGCACATCAATGAAATATGTTAATGTGTTAGTCTGGCTGCTAATTGGATGTTTATATTTTAAGAGTGAGCATGCTCTGATCGAATTAAATTAAAAGATGCAAAAATAATGACTACTATAATTGACTTACAGGTTTTAAAGTTATATTGATATAAATAACTTACACTGACAGTAATTATCTGTAGTCTACAGTATATAATAACATTCAAGTTTAGTTAAATAGTGATAAGAGATTACATCCCATGTGAGATTTGCATTTCCTGTTGGATGACAGAAATGCATTTTAATTGATTCATTGAACAATATTATTAATTGATATAGCATCACAACCAATAGACATTATATCGATGTGATTTACAGAGCCCAAGGTCTGAGCTCCCTAGAGCAAGCAGCGACAGTGGCAAAGAAAAAGCTCCCTCTTAACAGAAGGAAGGAAGAAACATTCTTCAGATTGGTTCATGTTAGGTTATGTTGTATTAATAATTAGGCCAGCTATCCTCTCTTACCTAAATGGCAGGCAATCACCATATTTTGTAAGTACAAATTAAGCTACAAATAGGCTTCACCAAATAGGTCAATAGGTATACGCAGGTACGGAGTATACCCACTTTTTTTTCAGTCAGCATTGCGTATACCCACTTCTCAAAACAGAGTGCTTATCCTGTGCTGTATGGGCTGCTTAAAGAAAGTGCAAAATTAAGAGTATACCCACTTCTCCCGGGACCACTACACCACTGCTTCTATGTTGTAAAAGCACTACCATCCTCCTCTTGACCAGGGTAGTTTAGTGTTACTGTTCTGCTTTTTTCACCCTCACCTCTCCGTATGGGGGCCCTCCTCACCCTTCGGGAACCACTATAGAAGCCAGACATAAGAGAGATGGCAGAGAAAGCCGGAAGGAGAAGTTGAAGAGCATGAAACACGAGGATTCATTGGCAGCCTAGGCATATAGCAGCTGCAGAAATGACCTGTGTATCCAAATATCCAAATAGCTATGCACATTTATTTGTATCAATACATAAATGTAAAACTCATGCGTGTGCAGGTGTCTTTTTCTAGGTGAATGAAGGAATAGCAAAGGAGTTTGTACCTGCAATGGAGGATTCTGTTGTGTGTTTGAGGGATCAGGGCAAACAGAGGTCAGCCAAGAATAGAAAAAGATCGCACACACACACAACTTCGCTAAGACTTAAATTACATATTTGCTGCTGGGGGGCCCTGTCTTAATTTCACAAGTCAAGATGTCAATAATGTCTGTTTTCTTTCAGGGGCACTGTACACAAATGGGCTGGGGGAAGTCAAATATAAATAGGACGTTTTTAATTATGTTTTCTTATCCCATCTGACAATTTCAGAGTGTACTTTGGAAAGTGACAGAATAGATCTTAAAAACGAGGGCTTTTCAAGATGCTCAAGATATTTCTGTTGACATCATTATTCATAGTTGACCAATTGAACAAAAGTTTGATCAAAAAAGCTAGCGCTGACTGTTGGTCATTTATAAAGGGGGGACTCTAAAATAGTTGGTACTTGAGTGAGAGAGAGAGAGAGAGAGAGAGAGGGGCCTGATCAAAACTTAAACAAAATCATAATTAAAAGTTGATTTTTCAAAAACAGTATACAGTAAAATGATTGAAATATTGACCACATGTGGACTTAACTGCAGTCAAGCATGCATGAAAATGGTATGAAACAAAGAGCAAAGGGATCGACATCAGTGTGGGGATCTGATCGGCCATTAATATCAACCAATTACGCCCATCTCTGATATTCTAGGATGTCTGGCGCCTTGCCTGGAAAGCCTCATTTAGAAACCTCTTGATGCTGGTTTCACTTGAAATCTAGATATCATTTGCAGATCAGTAATAATCCTGCTTGCAGCACGGCCGTGACCCTGTTGGGTGTAGTGTGTGCTGCCAAAAGGAATCTTGAGCTGACTCTGATGACTGATGCCAGCACTGGGGTGAGGAGATTAAAAAAGGGCAGGAACAGTACTCACCGAACGGTGGGAAACCATCTGTTAAAGACACAGGCAGAAAATAGCAATTAACTCCATACAGAGGTAATATGATGTGTGTCTTACAGTTACAAGCTTCCAGTTTGCTACTTTTTTAAACTAATAGCAAGTCAGATGCCTTTTTTTCAGATTAAGAAAATCCTTTACTAATAGCCGCTTTCACACTCAGGTATAGTACATCCAAACACTAATGTCTGGATATTTGTAATATTTTCCAATAGGCTTGAAGTATGTTTGCAGATTTCCAGCATTTCTGGACAGAAGACATAAACTGCACCCACAATAGTCTGCCTCTGAAGATAGTAACAGCATTGTCCAGAAATGCTCTGTTAATTTAATAACCTTGCCATATCTTAGTCTATATTTTTAATGTCTCTAAATGTTTTTTCACACTATTACAAGATATGCACTAAGCCGAGGTCAGTTGCTCCCGCTTTCCCCTCTGATTTCATCATGTGCAGATACACTAAATGCAGTAGTTCCCACCCGCTACCACAGTGAGGGGATGGAGCACAACCTCAGAGCTCTTCAAGGAGTCCTCCACTGTTAACGTGCAATGCAGAGAAATAGTTGGCAAAGCAGTTGCTCTGTGTGGAAAAAGGACCCAGGGGCATACAGCGCAACTCACAGGTTTGTCTACATTACCCTGTAAAAATGTTGTTGCATGTGAAATTACGTCACAGTTGTAAACCTTGGAATGGACTTTTTCTTTGGTCTGTTCCTGTGCTTATTTTTTCCCCCAAACTCCTCAACCAACCCAGTGGATTAAATGTCTCTGGGAATCCACAAAATCTTCGGTCAAGGTACTGTATGTACTGTAAAAGTTCAGCTCACACACCGCTGTGAGAATGAAACGGTTAAATCATTCCTGTCATCAGTTCAGTGTGTGCACCTTTCATATATTATATATAGTCCGCAGTTCTCCTGCAGAGTTTCATTTTTCTATAGTAATGATCAAATCTGCCTCATTTCCTGTCATTTTATCACTGCAGCGCCCCACCTAGCTGAAGCACTGCTTGAGGCCATCAGCTCTGCGTCTCCTGCACTGCTTCATCTGACAGCACACAGGCAGCCTGGAGACAGTTTATTCAAATTGACGTTTGTTCAAGCAAATTGTCTAATGGCTGTTGGCTCATCTGAATTCTGTAATGTGATCCATCAGGGTGGTAAACATCCTTTAATGTCCTGGTCTAAAGACAACTCATTCACAACCAGTGCTGTATATATTTCCACTGTACTAGCATTACATGGTCAATGTATTTCACTGATATGATGTTGGGATTGGGCAGATTTTCTTGACATGACAGCATATATTGTGCTTTTTTTGTTTTCTGTTTTTCAAAAGCATGGAAAAAAACATTTGTGCTGCATTTTATGCAATAGGCAAACAAAATAGCCCTGTGTGGTGTCAGTGGAACATCGTTGATCGTCAAGCAAAACTATAGGTCAAGAGGTCACTGTAGTTATAATACTTTATATTTGAAAGCTCTGTCTTGATGCATGCTGTCTTGAGGGTGCTTTTTGGCTGTGAATAGGCTACTGCTCAGTAACCCCTTGCTAACATGAGAGAGCAGACGTACACAAATTAGCTGCTCCATTTGCAAGCTGGAGCTACGTATATCTCCAGCAGTGGAGGGCTGAGAAGATTCCTTTTAACTCTGTATGATGTTCCGTGTGCTTCAGCCAGAGTATGAAATGTTGGCCTACTTTTGTGCTAAGCCCTTCACCCACCTTTCAGTTCTTCTTCTCATATTTTGCCCCTGGGAACGGTTCTCTAGCAGAAGTTGCCTTTAACCTGTGTCTCTCTAAGCACATGCCCAACTCCTCTCCCATCTCCATGGGGCTCAATTACAGGCTACATCCACCAGGAATTAGCAGGTAGCATAATCTTCGACTTCACTGAATTCCCATATTGGCATTCGATAGTAGAGTAGTAACTGATTTCTTCACTTTGTGTTTTGGTAAACTTCAGGAACACTCGGTCCTAATCATTTTATTAAAAAGACAATGGTAGTTAGAGGGAGATGAGTTCTTTTTTTCTCTGAAAATGCATAAAAGTGTGATGTGTTTATGTTAGCTGGAGTGGGGGGGGCGGGGGGGGGGGGGGGGGGGGGGGCATTGAGTGCTTGAAAATTATCATGTGTTTTACACATTTAGCAATTTAGATGTTTGGCATGCCATTCATGTCATTAAAGCAGGGCAGGGTGCCTCTGTCAGGCTTACATTAGCTCCCCACACATTTGCTTTTACCAGGCATTTAACTGTCAGGATGTTCACAGCCTTGTTTTATATAATCACTGTGGAATGCTCTTTGAGCAGCAAGTGTTTCCTAGCAACATAAGAAATATGTCCACTCTGTTTGCCTCCTGCTCACCGCAAAGATTAGGGTAGTTATTATGTGCTGCAGGTGTAAGCCTTCCGTTGTGCTCTAATAACAGGGAATTACATTGACAGTGTGGTCGGAAAAGAGAAAAAAAATGTATTGCACATGTACAGTGTCTAAAGCTAGTTTACCCAGAGGTCAGTGAAATTCCTAATTTCTGATGTAGGTGAAAATACACTTATTTGTCAGTAATTGTTGGAGTCACAATGTAGTAGCCTACTGAACTGAGGGAGTTTGTATTTCTGTCAAGAACTGTGATATTAGATTCAAGGTATTTTCTCCTTCAGTTTTCATGCCGTAGCAAAAGGCAATTCAGCATTTTGCAGCCTGTAAACCACGTAATTTCCTCAAAAGTAGTTAATCTGTTTCTGAGTAATGACCAGGTACATTGGATGACAGCATTAACACGATTACAGCTATTGTTTTATTACCTTTTATAGCCACCAGAATACTGCCGCAATAACTGACTTTTTCCTTGATAATAAATAATCAGGTAAATAAGTACTTCTTCAATAATTAAATATAAACAATATGTAACCATTTTGTTACAGACTTCAAACTTGCTTGATTATTTTTTAGAAGTTATTTGTAGGTTATTATGAGTCACATTGGTTTAAGATGACACTACACACGTATTACTGGTCTGTGTAACCATACTCATTGTGTGTTGGTCAACTGTGAAGCCCTACTAAAAGTGTGTTGGTCAACTCAAACTCAAATCGTGTGTGTCTGGTTGTTGTGTTTATAGCCTATCATTGGTGTTTTTAAGGCCTCACTAAGAGCACTGTGCGAGAGAGAGAGAGAGAGAGAGAGAGAGAGAGAGAGAGAAACCCTGGAGACATGGGGGATGGGGGGAGCATAGGGTCCTCAAAGAAAATGCTGCAAACTGACGGGCGGTTCTATCCCCTTTGGAGATGAAATTGTCCTCCACTATGAAGCTGGCCTCTGGAAAGATGAAAACAAAACCTGTGCAAGTGTTGTATTATGTCAGATTTGCCCAGTGCTAGAGGGTGGTCAGCATTAGATTAGATTAGATTAGATTATCAAACTGTCCCCTTTTTCAGCAGGAAAAATGTATTACGGTTGTGATTTTGAAGCACTCAGAAGAAGCAGATACACCATTTTTCTGGCATGGTTACCTCAGATTATGCCTTTGGTGTGTACCCTCTAGCACGTGTTGTATTTTTGCAATCCACTTCAACAAATCAGAAGAATGTATGATGTTGCTTTTTCAGCAAACATTTTGGCACAGTGGAGATCCACAGGGTTTTGTTAATTTACTGGGACAAGACATTTTATTTCATAACCTGCCAGTTTATTGACCTCTCTCTTTGAGGAACCTACAGCTATGTTGGATTTTTAATGGAGTAATTTTGTGTGCTCAGTAAAGAGTGAAATTATAAGAGATTTGATATGTATAGTATTCAAATAAACAGGGTATCAGAAGAGGAAGTCAAAGTAATTGCCTTCTTTTTCAATGGGAAGCCACTTAGCATTCCATTTTCCGCGGCAATGTCACTCAATGATTTTCAAAGAAAATCATTTTTGCTCAATTAATCCGTTACGAATACTCAAGTGCCGCAAGTGCAACAAATTTCTCAGTACCTCAGGTAAATCAACATAACAAGGGTCTGGAATGACCAACATGTACTTAATGAACTGAGTGAATGAGGGTTTGTGACTTCCAAACTTCCCAGTAAACACAGACATTCACTAATCACCACACACACATGTATTTTCACAAGCTGCTTTGCTTCCTAACCTGTTTCTGTTGCCAGCACACAGTATAGTGTTGTCATTTGTTATCACTCCTGTGATTGAGCAGCTCAGGTTAGAGTACTTGTCATTGGCTGAAACCAAATAATTATAGTAATACAGAACTGTCCATTTGGAACATATACCCAGTAAATCCGTCCAAGTCGATCTTATTACAGCAAATGACTGCAAGTATTGGCACCTGCCGGCAACAGGGTAGTGGGGCAGGTAAACTGAACTGATAGAGATTATTTCCAAACACTGTTAATGACTTAAGAATATAATAATCAAGTGACTTGTATTAATATATTCCTTGTATAAATCATGTGCTTATGAAAGCAGGAGCATGGCTTTCCTCTCTGTGTGTGTAACTAGAATATTAGGTGCCACTAAGTCTGCATATGAACAAGAGCATGTTTAGATCAGAGGAGATAAGAAAGGAACTGTGCTTCTTCCGACCTTGTGCAAAACTGCCATCCTTGCAAGACAGGGAGCTTCGGACGTGAGAAATCCACCACGTGGTTACCCCTGCTGAAAACCAAACTTCTGTATGTATAAACCTTGTGCGATGGGTTTATCAGCGCTTCACTTTCAGCTTTGTACTGGGAGGGGAGCCCGATTGCAATTGTGTTTGTTTGTTTGTCTAATAAATATACTTTCATGCAGCTCCGGAGTCCTGAGGTAACTAGGGTGAATTTTCACCTATCATGAACAATTGTGCATTTTGTGATAAAAGCGTGAAATTTGGTACACATAAAGCCAAAGACAGTCTAAACATTTTTAGATATCGGGCCATCATGGATTTTCAACATGGCCGCCTTAGCAGCCAGTTTTCAAGATGGCTACCTGTGCAATTATTAGTTTTCAGATCAATTGTCTTATTATTATGCGATATAATATGAGGTTGATGATCTTGTCAGTTAAATTTAGCCATCACCCATCATACATAGTATTTGGAAGTTTTTACATTAAAAAACATATTTTAAATCAACAGAAATGGTGGCCATTATTAGCATGAAATTTGAATAGCAGTAAAGTTACGTATATTGCATATAATAAAGGAACTTGTAGATCGACTGGCAAACCTGGGCTTAAGTTTATCCTATGACCGTGTACTTCAACTGTCAACACAGATGGGTAACAACATCTGTTGGCATTATCATAAGAAAAAAAGTGGTATACCCTCCACAGTTGCACAGTCAGGTGTTAACCACTGCTGCTGTAGACAACATTGACTGTAGTCCGAGTTCGACTTCAGCTCTACTCCAGCATCCCTCCTATCATAGGAGTCCTATGTTGGGGAAGAGGCTGGCCGAAGACATCTTGTACTCTGTAAGGAACATTCCAAGAGCATTGGCCGCTTGTCAGAGTAATAGCCTGTAGCCAGCAATCTTGTGTGTCCCAGGTCCCAGAGTCAAGCGTTAAATCACTCATGAGAGATTGCACTTCTAGTCAGAGTATCAATGGTTGGGTAACACAAGGAAGATCATTGAAAACAAAATCACTGCAGATGAGGCTGTGAATACCTCATGGGCTGCCTTTCATGTTACCAGCCAAAAAGTAGAACCTTGTGTCATTTCTAACATTGCACTCCTTCCACTGTTTCAGGAAAGTGCTCACTCTGTGGCCATGATAAAGCATTCACTTGATTTCATCAGTAAAGCTGTGGAACACCTGAAATTCCAGTGACCACATTTGTCCAGCTTTTGTATGCCCTGGCCAAACAAATCCAGTTCAGCTGGCCTGATAGATATGGTAAAGAGAAATTGGTGGTTATTTTTGGTGGTTTGCATATTGAGATGGCAGTACTGAAAATGCTGGGGAACTGATTGCAGGAAAGTGGTTGGGTTGAAGCATTAGTTCAAGCTGACATTACATCTGTGGGGGTAGCTGACTCTTTCCTCAAAGCAGTCCATGTGTCTCGCACCAAGAGGCTCATCAAATCACTGCAGCAGCTCTGAAACTTTTGCAGTATCGGGCTTATAACCAGTATTGACAAACACAGACAGATGGGGTTCCTCTAAACATTGAAGCTTGGGGTCAACAGAGAGTGGGAAACACCCCATGATTTCAGTACCGGTACAATTGTGCTTGGGCTGGAGCTGCTAATGCTGGTCTTTGTTCGGTCGCTACGAGAGGCATCCTTGTCCATGTACCTTGATGCCCTCACAGAACTTGCCAAATGGTTTTATGCCATACTCATTACGCCAGTAGGATTGCAGTTCTCCTGAGAGACATGGATGAGCTCCCAAGGATACATCCAAGCATAGCTCAAGAATTCCATTCAAGCAACTTTACTGCCCCAAAGCTTAAAGGTGTTTTCCTCTATGTAATGCAACTGTGTCTCAAAAACTGAGCAGCAACTGGTCTCTCTGAAACAAGATATGCAGCTCTTTTCAAGGTTGTACATTGTTTGTCAGAGCAGAGATGGAAATCTTGAGGAGTTTTTTTGAGATTCAGGCGTGTTCCCCAGCACTGTCAGATGGGCTTGGTCTCCGCAAGGGTGCGAAGAGTGATCTTCGCTCATGTCTTGAAGATGTTCATAGTGCATGCACTGACAATCCCAAGGTTACCTGCACAGTTATAGATGGGGCAGCCACCGTCTAGATTTTAAAACCAAGTGCTGTAAAGACTGTTTATGAATATGCCCATGCCATCTTTATTCGGTATACATTGAGAAAGCTTAAAAAAGTGACCAGGCTTGATCTGGTGTTGGGCCGCTTCTTGTCTGACTCTTTGAAGGCAGCAACAACAGAAAAGCTTGGTAATGGTGTACAAAGACATGTGGTAGGTGCTGCAGCCACTCCAAGGAATTGGCTAAATATTCTCAGAGTAGACAGCAATAACAATGATTTGTTTACCTTCCCCTCCGATGCTCTGCTCTGATCTCTTCTCAATTTCTCCATGCACACACAAGGAAGCTGGCAGGGGAAAAAAACTGCATGGGCTCTCTTTCCAGAGCATACAAATGCCCTGTTAGAGCTGGTGTGGAAGGTTCACAAGGTAGCCTACTTCAAAGACCATCAATGTAATGACCAATATACTGCAGTGACGTGTGGCTGTGTGATGGGTTGACCTCTGCAGCTGATGGGTTGACCTCTGCAGCTGATGCTTTTGTGAAAGTCAGAAAGAAAGAGAATGCTTATATGACTCCGACAGCTTCAGCCAAGAAGTGCACCACATGTGAAGTGGCAGGCAATCATCGGCCCTCCAAGTCATTTCCCCCTATATGTGCGCTCACCCTGCAATTATGATACAGAATGAAGAACTATAGCTTCACATTGAGCCAATTCTACAATGGATATGACTAACTCAACTGACGACGGCAGCAACTCTGGCATTTTCTTTGGTGGCCTGCCTCATTACCTCCTTCCTGACTGCAGGTGCACAGGCCCAGGGAGAATCCTTAATGGTCATTCTGGACAATATGTCTAAATAATTGGAGAGGCTGGTTGACATGACTAATGACTCCAGCATCTACGGGCAATAGTGAGGTTTTAATCATGCCACCATTACTATCCATGACATCAGCGGATTGCTTCTCTCCTTTCCACTCATTAGTCACATAAAGGCAAGCATCAAGGGAGAAGCCATGTGATCTCAATTTTACAGTGAGAACTTACTCAAGTATGATCATCTGGCAAATATTCTGGTCATTGCAGTCACATCCCTAGGGGCACATCTCTGATAATGTTGTAAAAAAGGCTTACCATCTGGAAATGCTGAGTTAATGTAATATGCTCATACAACACTATTCTACCACTTTAAATCAAGAAATTGGAATCGGTTTAAATTTAACCGGTGTGTGAATATTCTCTCAAGTTTTCCTATGAATGTGATAAATGTAATTATTTTCGCTCTGTTATGGGTAGTTTGCTTACCAGGTCAATTTATGCCTTACATCAAGTAGACCTCAGTCTTCACAAATAACACACTAGTATGTTACCGCAAATAGTATCATGTAAATGGCTTTGCACAGAAGTGAAAAAGTATAAACAGAAATGGATTACAGAAGACACATGAACTCTCTGTGTGGTTTTGTGACTGTACTCTTATTTCTTGTGGCTGGACTTCTCTGGTTTGCCTTGTTGTACCTACATGTAGCCACAGTTCAGTAGTAATCACAACACTTTTAGACGTTTGGGTAAATGGGCAACTCATAAAGTACTTATATCATAAGTAAATGTGTGCCATTGATTATTCAAAATCATAACTTTCAATATGCTAACAGCCCTTCAGATACTTGTAAGGTTCATATTTATGTTGATGATGACACTACTAAAACATAACTCTGACCACCCAACTTGGTTTGGAAAACATTTTATTAGAAATATGTTCTTGTATAAAAACTGAACATGCTCCACATACTTTGTTTTTACTTTTTAACAAATACTTTTGTTCATCATACATTAGATACCCAGGCACTGCTTCATTTTTACTTGTTTCGTTTATTTTTTATTTTATTTTCAGTTTTTAAGCTGTCAGGACAAAACGCAAACATTACCAATCCATTTAGTAACATACATGAACTTGTCATTTAGTTTTGGTCAGCACTAACAAGTTTTGCTTTGCAACACAAATATTCAGCTGAAACAAATGTTGGAGTAAAACAGAAGCAGCAAGTCATTGAATTTACATCACAAACAACCAATATTTTCTGAAAGGAGAACCAAAAAACAAGACCATTCAATTTTGAATCGCAACAGCTGTTTCTATTTTAGCAAATAGCTGACAGACATTACACATGAATCAATCATATTCTGCACACTCGCACCTGTTTGTCCCTTCTGAAGCTTCCTGAATCATTGATATACGTACCCTATACAATCTGTCTTTTCACTGAATGAGGCTGACTGAGTCAAAGTGGACAGCAGTGAAAATATCCAATTCTCATTCCTACGGGCAGGCTTTCCCCACTACTCAGTATAAAATTGCTGGTGCTCACCTTAGCAACTGTGCTTGTTCTTGCTGTCTGAGTGTTGTTAATTGTTTCAGTGGTGTTTGTCAGGGGCCGAGACAAGTTTGTGAATCCAAGGCAGTTATCATAGCCACCATGTCATTGTGCCTTTTGTGGGCTGTATATTGTAACACTTTTGGGACACTTTTTGTCATGTTTGCCTTACATATTCTGCCCTTGTGCTTTCCTTTGGCCCATTTCCACTATGGGGTGAAAAACCTCTGACTTTTTTTGTTTCTATCTCTGAGGCTGGACCAGGGCCGTGGCCCAAATAGCCTCAGTTCGGTCCTGGAGAGGGCAACAGATAGGTAGCGTAAAAACAGATGGGTAGCATTAGTTTAAGTTGCCTAGCAGCGTAAATCACTTGGCTTGTATCTGTAAAGAAAAACTATGGCCGCATAAGTCCAAACTACTCAAAGGAATCAAGGACAACGTTTCACGGATGGCATGTTTTTCAACAATTTCAACAGATGTTTAAATGTCGTTTTAATTTAGGTTACGTGTGCTCATGTAGAAGTTTTGAGCGTTTATGTTCTCTGTTTGCAAATGTCCCCGATAAGACAACCAAAGACTATAGAGCAGCGCAAAATGGTCTAGAATCTTTGATTACTACTCTATGGAACTAACGGAAACAGAAAACCGTGGCCATTCACCGGTGCTTAAGCCCGAGGCAAAGCCTGGAGTTGATCCTGGTCTTAAATGGAAAAAGGCCATTAGGCTACTGGTCTTGTGCTTTGCTGAGTTTGGTGAATTTATACTGACCTTTGCTGATTCTGTGCTGTCTACTGGTTGAAGTGAGATGCTCATTTCTTTTATAGGCCGTTCCTATCCTAAGTGGCCACTAACCTCTCATGAAAACAGTGTCCATTAGTGAAAATGTCAGCGTATTCACCTGCTATGAGCTGTGATGAGGTTATTGTTTGCTTGTTTTCTTTTTTATTCTTAGTGACACCTCTCTGCAGTGTCATAAAGCTGTGTTTGATATGTTTGTACCTTTGAAAGGGGCTGCTATTAACAATAACTACTCTGCAATGTCTGTATGGTCTACTTACTTGTGCTAACTGTTGCCAGTGGAAATGAAAGTCTCGCAGCCATCTCTGCAAAACCAAAGGCCTACTCACGTTTATGATGAAGGGTCACTCAAGCATATATAAACTCAGAACCGTCACTTAACCAGGTTCATTTCACCAACAACAGACCAAATAGTGGTAGCCTACTGCAATGACACAGCAACAGTTTGAATGCATTCCACTTTTTTTTTTCTTCTTCTTTTTTTTTTTTTTTAACAACACAACACAGGGATGTTCAAACCAACATGCTCAACATCTGTAAACATTGACAAAATGTGTTTTTGCTCCGATCGTTCACATTGTTTCCACACATTAGGGGAGGAGTCAGGAGAATTTTGCTCAGTCGTCATCACATGATTGCGATTCCTTATCTCCACAGAGCTGCTCTTTCTCTTTGGGGTACATACACACTAACCCTGATTCCAACAGTCAACATTTGTGTTTCTCCCAACTTACCCACCACAATATCTAAAAAGCATCAAAAGGCAATGCTTGATGCTCAGTGGTCGATCAGCAGACCACAAGACTGCACAAACCTGTAGAGTTTTGAACTGAAAGCAGAACACTAGTTGAGGAGGGCCCACAGCTGATAAAGCAGATTTCCTAGAAGAAAAAAGCAGTCCATCTGGAGAGATCCTCCCTTTCTGTCTGCTCGTGAAATTACTGTGCACATGTTCACACACACACACACACACACACACACACACACACACATACACAAAAAAACACTAATGTGAAACTGCCATACTGAAGCTTACATTCCAAGTCTTGGACAAGTTTTTCTGGCCTTTTTGGACAAGCCCACACTTCAGTCGATGATCGTTCAGAAAGCCATCACCAGAGAAGTCCATGGGATGCCAATTTATTCTATCTCTTTACCAGTTGGACAGCCTAAAAATGAAGAGCTGCTCTCTGTGAAGTCAATCTGTTGTGCGCGGTGGGGATCCTCCTCAGAGTGCATGATTACTGTAGCTTATGTATGTCTGTTTGGAACCAAAGGCTGAGAGAGAGAGAGAAGGAGGAGGAGGAGGAAGAGAAGAAGAAGAAGAGTGTTCATAAGAAAGAAATTAAAACATAGCTGGACAAAGCTACTGTAACTATGAATTAAAGAGATATGATAACTGCATGCTACGTTATAGCACGGTGCAAATAAATTGATGGTGTTCATAGCAAAATCTTCTGATATTTGAAGAATTCATTTCCAACATTCTCATTCTTCAAATAAGTCGAGGCAATGAGTTTATAGTCACAACTGTTCATTTTCATCATAGTGCATAACAGTAAGCTAAAACTTAGCCTGACGATGTCATACTCATAATTCTAGTCAGAATATGAGTCTGATACTGCTCCAATGGGCTGTGATTATGTGGCGTGTTTCAATGAACCAGCAAAGAAAAATGCCTCTTTGCTCAATTGGATATACCTAGAACCGTAGCATGACAGAGAAACGTAGCATGACCATTGGGGCCAGCTGATACATTAAACTTTTACCGGATCCCGTAGGAAGGACGGCAAAAACATCTTTTCGATCGACAAATACTAGCGTGTCTCTGTTCCTCTTTCAAAATGAATGTGCTGTCAATGTCTTCTAAAACAGACTTGAATCACCAAATTTTTGCTCTCCAGCGGCAGCCATGTTTGTTGAATACGAATTCAACCCAAGCGTTGATACGGTTGATCATCTGTCCATCATCGTATAAAGCCCGCCCTGACAATTTGATTGGTCAGATCAGTTTCTGAAATCTGATAATTTCTCCCCAATGGAGCAAAGCCAGACCACAAATGTTGTGGGTGGGGCTAAATTCTGTCTGGTATCCAGGCTAGCTAAAACTAGATTTAAATTGGGATTGATAGAACGCGATCATTTAATAGGCAGACAGCTCTTTCTCCCTATTTATTGGCTATAGGCTGTTGTCATGGATGCCAATTCACTCTCACCAGTCACCTAATAGGCACTTTCTATCAGTCATCGCCTAGCTACGGAACAGGACATCTCTGTATTCAACCCATTTGTTTTCAGAGGACAGAACCTCATTAAATTGTGATGGAATGGGCTAAATTGCCATTCCCTACCACACTTAGAATAAATAGGCCTGTACACTTGTTTAACACTCTAAGGTCCAAGGCCTTTTAGACTTTTCTAAGTTGTCTGACATGCCTTGATGTTTTTGTACATTTTGCTTAACTAAAAACATTGATGCACAAATGGAATATATGATTCTATTCTAGAAGACCTCAGCAATAATATTAGAAAAGGGTTCAATGTTTCCGTGGTTGTTCTTTTTATGTCTCTAAGACGAAAACTCAAAAATAAAAATATCCCGGACGAGGGATATAGACCTTTTAGTGTTAACCTCACAATTTGCCTTATCACAATCATTTTGTCTATTTCCTCCCTCATAATTAATACTATTTGCAATGGTTGGGGCTAATTACCCTACTGTTTACAGATCATACCCATTTTGTCAACCAGCTTATTAAGGCAGAGGTAATACTTGTTAAGGGGTTAAAATGATGCGTAAAGCCATTAATATGGAGTCCACTTAAATGCAGACAAAAGCAAGCATAATTGTGTATTTCAGTCACTTACCAGCAAAGTACCAGGATCACAGCAAGGTGACCACTAATGACGAAAGGGCTGTTTCATGCCAGTCTTTCACATGCTAATGTAGCACTTCATTAGGCCTCTTAGTCGCATGCATTTCAACACTAACAAGAAAAAGCTTAGGCTCATCATTTTGTAAATGCATTAACATGGAGTGAGTTACCTTTGCATGCAATTGCATCATCCTTCCCCATTCTGGTCCACGTCTGAGCTGTTATTATCTCACCAGCCCAACTGAAATGCCACTGGCCTTTTTTCAGACTTCTGAGGGCTTTTACCCACAGAGCCCCAAGGAGGGCAGTTGAAATCTTAAAACAAGACGTGGTGCATGTCTCCCCCTGGCTGCCAGGAGCAGACGCTCCAAATTAAGCTCCCTGTGACCCCCTATCCTCCCATCTCTAGATATCTGTGTTGCTGCAATCAAACCCACCTCCACAAGCATCCCCTGCTTGCCTGGTCACATCTGCAAGTCGCAGTAGATATATCTGAATGAGCCTCAGTCGCTGACAGGCAAAAGTATTTTGGGGGAATCGCAAGCGAAGAATTGTATTTCCCCCCTGTGCTTCGTGTCCCCAATGGCAATGACAAATGAACCTTATTTAAATATTCATGTGCAGAGAGCTGCCTTTGAACAATAGACGGTTCCGGGAGAATTGGTGCTGGCAATCCAATCTGTCTCCCTGTTCTCCCCCTATTGTCACCATGGGCTCCATTAGAGCAAATCTCCCAGTTTTGTCACGACTGGAAGCTGATTATGGGGAAAGCCATGGTTATAGGCTTGGTCAGATTCTGATGTTATGTCCTCCATCAATGACAATCACTCTGCATTCACTGAGCTGTCTTAAAGCCGGAATGCACATCTGCGTGAGGTAAGGCGACTGACTGGCATACTAAAGTATCCCAGAGCCTCCAGTCCTCAAGAAACGTAAAAAAAAAACCCAACCTTTATATCATGTTCCCAATTCTCATCACATCCAGGGAGATTGCTCTGGATCCTACAAAATGTCCGTCCGGGGGGTGGGGGTTTCGGGACATGTTTTCCCCCTTCCCTCAAGTAAAGAAGTCGGGCAAGGTCTCAGCACCGTTTCTGAGTTTGCCTCCAAACATGTGGAGCGTATCTCTTTTTTCCAGACACAAGTGCTTTTTCGCGACACGTAAAAAAGAAAAAAATGAAGCAGGTTGGGTGCGCATGTTTGCATAATCACCCAGGCAGCCCCTGCTGACTCAGCCGCTAAAGTTTATTATTTACTGCAGTCACACAAGAGCCTGGAGGTCCCTGATACCAGCAAGCATGGTAAACTGGTTTTAAATAAGTGTGTGCTGGACACTGAGAGTTAAAGGGTTGCACTGAGAAGAAACTAACTAAACTCTCTCCATTATGCGCTCAACACTCTCAATGTATGTTGCCCACACATACAAAAAAAGGGCTGATTGTGTTGACATTATAAACGTACCTTTTTTCAGAAAGTTTTATGCAAATATGCTTACTGTGCCCCCGTGTCAACTGGGTTTGATTGACAGCAGCAATATGTTTAGCAAAGAAGTGATTTCCTGCCTGATAAGAATGTTGTGGTGTTAATGCAGATTTGTCATTTTCCTGCTATACTCAGAGGCCTTGGACATTGATAACCCCTCGCAGCAGACTCCAACATGTTTACCCAGAAATCCCTGATCCTTAAACAATTCAAGGTATTGAGGATTGTTTAATGCTTCTGCCTGATGTGCAAAATTGACTGCAATTTCAAGGGATGGAAGAAACAGGGCAGCTAATTTCCGAAAGCCACTGGGGTGTAAAATAACAGTGCATGCTGGATAAATAATGATGCGGAACTTCGTTATAGCGGTTCAGGCGGCCATGGCCTTTTAGTACATTGACTTATGACTCCTGAGGCTTAGTGTGCAGAAGAAATAAACTCTGCTAAGCAGTGTACTCCTGCTCCCCATGACTAGCACCCAGTGACCTGCATCAGTCGACCTTCTCTGCATCCAGGAGTTATCCACCGGGCAGCATTCTTACCATAGCTAGGCTGTTAGCTCAAGGGATGGGGTGCACTCCACGCTAAAGCATTAGCACAGATTCACTCATTCCATGAGGTCACATCACCTTTTGGCAATGTGAACTTGGGTAATTCATAATGATGGCCAAGTCATGCGAGGTGATGAAGCCATTATGCAAAGATTATTAATGCACTATGATGCTCATGCACCAGACACAAGGCACTCAATGCACAGAGTGGATATAGGGCGTTGGCTTTACCTTCCTCTGCCTGCGGCTCAGTTAAGAGGGGGCTGCTACTCAGAGGGAATCACCTTGTGTCTCCAGGTTGTGGCAGAGCTCGGTGCGGGCCTCGCCGTTGGGGCGCAGGCTGGCTTTGGGGTTGAACTTGTTGGACATGGTGGCGGCGGTCACCACCGCCTTCAGGCTGCGCGTGCGCTTGGGCACGTTCTGCTCCGGGTGGAGCAGCACTACGTACACCTTGGGCATATAGAGGAGCCCCAGGGACACGGAGGCACTCAGGCTCACGGAGATGGTCAGCGTGGTGGTCTGGATGTACATCTGCAACAGACAGAACAAACACAGCAGACAGGGTGAGAACCAAAGTCACTGTCACACTTATCCCTGTGCCATTGTACAATGTACCTTACACACCTCACATAAGGTCAGTTTGAAAGACGACATACAACTCATAAGACACCACAAGGACAGAGTGTGCAGACAATATGGAGGGGAAATAATTTGCCTGTCGTGCTCTGCTTTTCAGGGATACATAAAGCACCAAGCAAATTTAGAATTTATCAGTTCTATCTATAGGATTTATTTTTTTCCGTCTGTGATTTCCCACAGAATGAAGAAATGACAGTTTGAGGTGAAGGCCTATGTATACGCTTTGTGTACTGTGCATACCAAGCACTGGAGTAAAAAAAGAGTGAAGAGACCCATACCCCAGAGGACAAGGTAAAAAAAAAAAAGAAGGATACCCAGTGTCTTCCAATTCTGCATTATGCTCTGGTAAGCTCATTTAGCTTCTCAGCAGGGCCTGTGAAATCATGCTTCTGCATATGAAGAAGTTTACAATGTCAATAAAAATGACTTTCATTAGTCTATCTGGAACGGCTGTTTGCAGGGGGGAGAGAGAGAGAAGAATGGCCATAAAACAAACAACAAATCAAAGTGTGGCATCCTGCCCTTCAGCTTGTTTGTTTTATGTGCTGATAGAGCTGCAGTAACAACAGATTACAATGGACCATTCCAAGCCTGCTTGTAAATAAAGCTAAATTAATCTCCTAACTGTATAATTTCTGTCTCCTAAAATTACACCTGGGCTCAATTCAGTTTCATGCAGCATCTTGTTGTAATTAACGGACTGACTTTTGCTCATGGCTGGGTTTTCGAAAACAGGGAGTTGTTTTGCATTCAGCTTCAGTGAGTCTTCTCACAAAAAACACCCTACTGCTGTGCTTTCCCTTTAACAAAGATACAACATTAGCCATGTTCCTCCAAAACACTGACATCTCAAGTCTCTGATTCAGCAATAAAGAGAGGCAAGAAACCTTACACCTGGCTCCCCTTCGCTGTTTGCACTCCATTTTCATTGATCCTTTAGCCAGGCGTGGCGCCGCAATCAAAAACTGCAGAATTGAAGTGAGATGGACAGTTTGAGGGATCAACTATGAATCGATGCAAAATGTCTGACTGTTCTCACTTCCGCCACTCCAGGACTGACCCAGAAAATGTCTGCCTATGTCTTTACTCAAACAGGTCAGTTACTTCTCATAATCAAACTGTGTCATCATGCAACTTCTTCTCAAGGCCGTATTTCTTAATTTCATTTTCACATTTAGCTTACTGAAAATGTTGCACAAGGGAAAAACAAATTTACTCCACAACAATATGTTTTATATAAAATATATATATTTCATATATATATAAAAGAAAGTTCTAGCTCCCCTCACTAACCACAATCCACAACATCCCCAGTTGTTTTCAAAGGTATGGATCAATGCCATATAATACTTCAGACATGACATCTGGTTATTTGTCATTATTCACTGTGATTAGGGTTGACTCAGCACATCAGCAAGAGCTCCATCTAGTTACAACACAACCTCCTACTATAGCAGAGCTGGACAGAAGGTGTGTGTCGCTAATCGCTCCCTTTTAGATATAACTGATGCTCAATCTCTGCACCCAAGACAAATTATTTTATGAAGAGCTCCACCCTGCATTACACACAGCTTCTGCTTCAGGGGCTCTCATACAAGTGATGTCAATTCAATATGGGCTCCATCCATAAGTCATAGTTAAACAACTGATAACGTCAATATGCTCCATTTCGGAGGCTAATGTACTGCTGGGAAATGTTGTAGAGACTGGTGTGGAGACCCACACCTCCTTAACATTATTGTTCAGCTGAGACCACCACAGATGCAAAGCTAATCTAAAAAATAATGAAAGCGTTCAAAATCAGCAATTAAATGGTGAATACTCTTTACCCAGTTCAGTCAAATAATCCATAGACCAACATAGCCCTGACAGGATTTAATGACTTCTCAATAGACAACCAGTCCTGGATAGATGAACCGCTTCTTTTGGCTCTCTGGGAAAAAAAAGAATTGATTTGGTCTGCGCCCTTAAATTCACCCTTAATGTTCTTGCACCTGGAGCTGCATTCGAGCATGTGGGTGAGGAATAGGTAAGCTGCCTTGCGTCCTGCACGTACAGAAAGCAGGGCCTTATTAAGGGTACTGCCGCAGGCAATGTAGGTTCAGCCACCAAATTTGCAAACTAATGAGAGAGCAAGAACTACGAAGGAGCAGGAGACTGAACCGGAAAGGCCATGGAGGTTCCGTCTTGATGAAAAGAGCGAAACAAATGATGCTATGCCTGGGGCGATGTGGCGTTTACAAGGGACACATTTGAAAGGTAATGTTTTTTGAGGTGTTTTGAACAAATGCCAAGCCCCAACCAAGGAACAAGTATCTCTGATGGACCTGCCAAATCTATTCTCAAAGGCTCAATTACAGCACTAGCAGTTAAGACATTCTACAGGAGATTCCACAGAATCCAAAATCAGGCCATGCAAATGATGTCTGGAAGGATAAAACCGGCAGAAATAGGGGACTTTGTTGAATATAGAAATAGCAAGTCATCACAGGCTTGCCGTAAAGTGGAGCATGGAGGAAATGTCAAGATAATGACTAGCCACCATATGTAAGGCTCTAGAGCGGCCCCAAGAGAGCCTGAGAGTGAGCTTGCCTGCTAGAGCACGTCCAAAAATAAGACCAAGTCCCATTTATCAGACCAGGCCGCATACACTTTCAGATCCGGCGATCCACGCAAAGAGATTGAGCGGGATATGAAATGATTAACCCCTTCAGTATTTTAGAATTAGCGTTTTCTCTGAATGGTGTAAATAATGGGCATTCTACAAAAACTAATTTACATTAAATTCCTTCATTCAGATAGCCTGGATACCAGCCCAAACCCTGCCCACAAAAATTTTGGTCAGGGAGATTTGGTCTGGCTCTGAGCTAGTTGGGAGAGCGTTTCATCGGACGGATAAAGCTGGACCAATCAAATTGTCAGGGCGGGCTTTATATGATGATGGACAGATTATCAAGCGGTAGATTCAAAATCCTCTCAAGATGGCGGCGTATCCGGCTTGTAAGTGGGACATATTTTATGTAAATTATGCTATCTACACGACTTTTTTATGTCTTCATTGACCTGGTTAGTTGTATATGTGCAACACGAATGTTGCCGAGGATTGTATGTCTTAACTGAAGCGCTCTAGACCATTATTGTTAGGTCATTGCTAACGCTTACACCACAAATCCTTGCTGCTAATTAGTAACGTGAGCAGGCATATCTCAACAGATATTGATATCGCATTCATTTTGAAAAAGGAACAGAGAAACGCGATCAAGGCATTTGTCGATCGAAAAGATGTTTTTGCCGTCCTTCCTACGGGATCAGGTTAAAGTTTTAATATATCAGGTCATACTACGTTGCTCTGATTGGTTCTAGGTATCCAATTGAGCGGAGGCATTTTTTCCCCCTGGTTCGTTGAAACACGCCCCATAATCACAGACCAATAGTTCAGTATCAGACTCATATTCTGACTAGAATTATGAGTATGACATCGTCAGGCTATCATTCAGATGCACTATCCAGCAGAGGCAACATTCCAGCGTGACTGAAACATGGTCAACTAGATCTTTGTCATTCTCACAGTGCAGTTGAAACCACTTGATGCATTTGTATGCAGAATAAACCCATTTGATGCAAGAGGAACAACCACTTACAAAATTCATACAGAATTAAATCAAATTAATTAAATGGGTATATCTGATCAGGTGATTTGGTCAAGACTTGAGAAATCCAACAAAACTGGACATAACTCAATGACCATTCCTTCAACACATTAAAGATGAGCCTGAAAGGAGTCTTTGCAACACAGATCCCAAGACCAGTGAAGAGCTTTTGTAGTACTGTCCACTCCAGCCCTCTCTGGCCTTGCAGAGGTTAATATGCACAGCACTGAGGGACACTGTAGCTACAGACAGCAATGGGATCGCAGTTATGTTGCATTCAACATGTCTGTCTCAGTACCATGCTGAGGTAATCTCTTTTGCTGGTCACCAAGCCTGGCTCCGCTCATCTGTTGCTCCCAGCTCAGAATTTGTTGGTATTATAGAATTTGCTAAATGAAAATAAAGCGACCAGTGATGGTGGCTAAGTTTGATGAAGTTGAAGTGACGCGTTCATTAGAAATGCGGTTACAACACCGGTGGCAGGCAAGCAAGAGGAACTGCAAGAGGAACTGCCACAAACAGTAGTAGCAACGCTAGCAAGAAGAATGTAAACATATTCATCAAGGGCAAACACATTGCTACTTACGACCAACAGGATTTGGGGAAAGGATAATATGTCAGTAGGTAGTGCAGCAGTCCTATAGTGGTCAATGCCGATTAGTTAATGACAGGTTTCAACATTACCCCCAAAGTCTACGCCTATCAAGATGCAATGACTGAAAACAATCCCCAGTGCAGTATGGCCAGACCCTTTACATGAAGTTAATTGTGAACCTGGACTGTGACTAAAACAGTATCTGATGTATTTGCATAAGATTTTACGTAAACAGAATGGAAAGATTTTTAGAAGACTTTAGCATCAGGCACTGAGAAACTAGGAATTCCAAGCCAAGTGAAAGCTATTCGACTGATCAGCTGAACGTTTTAACATAGACAAACACTAGGCATGAACTAGTGCCACTGCCCTCTCTTTACTAGTGCTAAGACAATAATTAGATTGTCAACGTTACAATGGCGAGCAGGACATTTTCCCTTTTCCAAGTGAACCATTGAGGGGGGCGTAATGGCAGTGTGCTTGGTGCGGGGGAGTGCGGTTTGAGAGGAGCACAATGCAACGAGCAGCCACTTGCCCTAGGAGTCCATTATTACACACTCCCTCCCCAGCTTCCCTGTCAAGTGAGCACTGATTTAGAGCACCTCTCCAGGTGACCAGATGCGAGATTGATTCCACCACCAAGCACAGGGCTCTGTGATCAAACACAATAGATAGGCCAGATGTCCCCCATTTAAATGATGCAGCTAGCCTCCCGGGGGGGCATCCATTATATTTATCTTGACGCAGAATGACAAATAAATGACAGCATGTCGCCTGTTGATGCAGAGGCTCACTGTAATCTGCTGATGAGCACATGGGCGGACAGGGGAGGTAAATCAGAGTCCGATGGATGGGAGGCAAATAATTGCAGTAAATGATGTGTCATCGCACATCTCTCAGGCTTTGTTGTGCTTGTCAGAGGCACTGATCGGGAGAAAGTCTGCTTTCATATGCTAATCCCCCCTTTTAATAAAAGAAAAAGTCTCTGCATACTGTTAGTGTGTAATTTTGTTTACAGTAGTGGGGTGGAGGTGGAGAATTGCACATTCACCTGCTCATGATTACTCACAAACACAAAAGACAAGATGGTTTTTTTGTAATTACTTCAGAGCACTGATAAATACGACATCATCCCATCAAACATCACTGCTTTTGTACCGTAATGTTTTGCTGAAGATAATCATCTTGTTCAATTAAGTCCTTACCAAGTAAAACTATTATTTGTTTAAGTTTTTAAATATGTCTTGCTCTCTACAAAAAGAATACATTCTAAAGAAATAATGTGTGGGCCAATAAACTTTTTTTTATTTACTGGAAAATATCACAGTCTTAACAGAGTAGTACTCAACAAAGTAGTGTATGCTTTGGCTCCCTCTGGTCTCTGTCACAGTACATTCTGCTATACAGGGGGAAACAAAGGCAAGACACCTTAGAATTCCAAAGGGACAAGGAGATAGAGGCTATTCTGCCAATAGGGATAGAGTCCGTTTACTCACAGCCATAACAGTCAGCAAGGTAATGAGTCCCAGGCTACTTGATAGGACGTACGTTCTGCAGTATTTTACACCACAAAGTGTACTGGCAAGTCAAAACAGTTTTCACAGCACAGCTGGATGTATCCTGGAATATTGGAGATTTTGGAATCAACATGCAGCTTCAGCACATCTGTTCTGTCAATACTCAATCTCCTTATCATGCAATGCTTGACAGGAGAATCCTGTTGAGTGTGCACTTTATGTACCAACAGGAGACACTTGCTATGTTTCGGAATGGTCCCTCACCCACTGTATAGTGAATAACCCATTCTGTAGCGCTGTTCAAATTCTCAACTGTATATTTTATTCAGTGTAATGTAAAATTCCCTCACGCGCCACAAATTGTAATGTACAGACAATGTACTGAGCCCGTCCGCCTTCCTCCAGTATACCACAATTCACTGCAAGGTGAATGAACTGAAGAAGAAGACTAGATATTCCTAAGTTGACATGTTATTCACCAGTTGAATATGCTTTAATGATGTAGGATACTTTAAGTGAAGCTATGTCTGATAACATTTAGAATAGCATCCACCTCAAATGGTTTCAGTTTAATTGTATGTTGTACTATACTTTGTATAGACTTGTAAGTCTTTGACTCGTACACAGAAAAGGAAATCAAGAAAACATTCTGAATGACTGATGAAACGAAAGCCGAAAGACACTTGAAAGACACTTTCATGAAAAACATGAAAAACGTAGACTGTAGATTTTAGCTACATATCACATATGTTGCCTTGTAATGTTATTTTTATTCAGTTATATTCCCATGTTAATGTTACTTAATGTCTGATTCCCTACCTAGTGAACTAAATAGATTTGTCTATACAGTGAGTGAGTGAGTGAGTGAGTGAGTAAGTGAGGGAGGGGACAACCGGAAAACCAGAACACAGTCACTGTCACTCCTGTAATGTTTTTCATTAATGTGTTGATGTAAAATAAACTAGGAAATTAATCCAAAATAGTACAGCAAGTATGATAAAATAATAGTATACTTTCAGTCTGAGATCAGTTGTGAAGGTGATCCAATGTTATCTTTTACCAACAGAAAAGGAAGACAGATGGAACAACTAGAAAATGCACGCTACAGCTTTACATGTTTACAAACAACATTCAGAAAAAGTAATTTTAATGTCAGGCACCTATGTTAGACACCCTTTTAAAGCTGATGATCGTATACACCATTTCTTACCGATCTCGTACTCCTCATACTATAAAAATGCATATACATCTAATCTTTCATTCTCTGACTTTTATTGATTTATACTGCTGTCCATACTGGATGCCCCCCCCCCCCACGTCTAGTTTTGCAGCTGAAAGTTTTCCATTGCATATGCTCCAACAGGCCTTCAACTACACCCGCAAGCCTCTGACTGTGGTGTTCTTTGTGATAGTAATACAAAAATAAATGTTTAAAATAAATGTAATTACTTTCTAATATTTAGCTAAGACATTTCACATTTTGAAATCTCAGATGAAGAGCATCAAGATTAAAATAACTACTCTGTCAAACCTCACAGAATGAATTCCTCACGGTTGATGATGAAACGCCAGAACCATAGGTTCTTCTTACCGAAGCAAAAGCTAATTAAATAACTTCTAATAAAATTTAGAAGAAAGGGGGAACCTCTTATCTTAAGCCTCTGAAAGAGAATGTTCCAGGTTTTCAATTAAGCAAGTTATGCAGGGTTTAGTGGAATGTGAGCAGAAATGGAATGAGGCCTTTTTAAGGACATTCTCTAGTCTCTTTCCTGTTTTGTTATTCCAAGCCACGCTAGATAATGGATTACATCATCTACAAAAAGCTGATGCTCCCATCTCAACTCTACTTTAGAATTCCCTTTCATCTTAGAAGGACAGCTAAGGGAGAAAATGCTTTGGTTTCCAGACCGCTGTGTCTATTCAATTTGCCTTGACAATGCAATATTGTAATAATGCATCACTAATATTCTTGTGATCCTTGCTCACAAAAGTGCAGTTTAATGAAGGTTTTGCAGCTTTATCAGTACTTCCTGTATAACTCAGGTTGCGACGCTAGGCATACCAGGAACATGTGGAATGGTGCAATATATTTCTTCCATTTTAAAGACACCTCCTGCACTGCAGATGTTAAAGGACACATCCAGAAATGTGGTGTAATTTTTCTGAATTGACTAGCACTGACACATCACCCTAGTCATCTCCACTGTAGAATAGTGTGGAAAAGTGTTGTGTAATAATACAATACACTTTCAGCTTGCTGGTGCATTTTAAACCCACACCTGCCAGGACCCCAATAGCAGCTCTTTTCCCTTCAGTTAAGTGAGAACCTTCTACTGTATCGGTCACATAAGGTTAATTTAAGTGAGAACCTTCTACCGTACCGGTCACATTAGGTTCTTTAAAGTGAGAACCTTCTACTGTATCAGTCACATCAAGTTCACTGATGCTGTGGAAAAGGGAACAGCATGATGCTGCTGCTGTGGCCTGTTGTCCTCTTTTGCCTTCTCACTTTGTGTAACGTATGTACCTGCAGCCGTGTGAGCAAAGCTACAACTCCAACTGCTGCATCTGCTGCACGACTATCGTTTGGCAGACATCTTCTAATATCTCCATCTGTGCCACCTTCACATTACAGTTTATTTGCTAGGCAGTGCTATCCTTGCTGTTTTCATCTGTTTGCACAAACACAGTAAGGAAGACCAAGCCTGTCACATTTTGCTGCTAATTTTAGGGGCAGAGTCAACATTGGAACAGTTTTAACACTTAGCCATATGGTTAAGATCATTTGAAAAGGACCACAATAAAACTTCTCCCAAACAGAACAACAGAAGGAGCATATCTAGATCATTGAAAAATCACTACAATAAAACTTCTCCCAAACAGAACAACAGAAGGAGCATATCTAGATCATTGAAAAATCACTATTTAACTCCCCCCCCCCAGATCCAAGTGTAACAGCGAAAGCATTTACCTCATGTAATACGTCACATACCCCAGCAGGTGCTTCAGCAATCCTGACTCAGCTTTCACGCAAGGTGGATGCACGCCTAGTTTTGAAGCTAGAGCTCTTCACATCCAGCTTCTTATTTGCCAATTTTACCCCCATTCCTATGCCTCCCCCATCCCCACCCCAATCCCCCACCATTTCCAGCCCCCCTACTAACATTCTTCCCACAGCTGCATTGCAGTGCCGCATGGCAGTGCCCTGGTCCATTCTTATCCTCCTCAGCCACCTTAGCTTACCTCCCTCCACTGCACCTCCTAGGTTTTGAGCCTCCTCCCAGGGTCTCACATATAGGACAAGAGTTCAAGTTTTGTATTTATTAACATTGTCTTTATATCCTGAAAGGTTTCCAAATTTAGCCAAACAATCCATCAGTCTTGGGATGGAATTTAGAGGTTCCGATATGTAGACTTAAATGTCATCCACATAGAGAAATGTTATGGATTTCGTTGCCAACCTCTATCCATTTGACTACCAATGACACCGGTGCATGATTGGACAGAGTTATGTTATGGATTTGCCATCCTAATACTCTTCATGATTCATTCCTAGGCATACAAAAGTTATCAGTCCTGGAGTATGTGCAGTGAGGGTAGGAGTACACAATATAATCTTGTTCACTTAGGTACATACCTCCAGAAATCAGTGAAACCAAACCAACAGTTTTTTAGAGCCTAGTCATCGTTGTTGGATAGACGCTTGTAATAGGGTTTTGTTAGCCTGACGATGTCATACTCATAATTCTAGTCAGAATATGAGTCTGATCCTGACCCATTGGGCTGTGATTATGGGGCGTGTTTCAACGAACCAGGAAAGAAAATGCCTCTTCGCTGACTTGGATACCTAGAACCAATTAGAGCAACGTAGTATGACCATCTCATACATTAAACTTTTACCTGATCCCGTAGGATAGGAAGGACGGCAAAAACATCTTTTCAATCGACAAATGCCTTAATCGCGTTTCTCTGTTCCTCTTTCAAAATGAATGCGCGGTCAATATCTGTGAGATATGCTTGCTCCTGTCATACTTATTAGCAGTGAGGCTAGCTAGCTACTATGTGTTTCAATGAATTTTTGGTCTAAGCTTTAGCAATAACCTTACAATAATGGTCTAGAGAGCTTTAGTTAAGGCAAACAATACTCTGCAACATTCGTGTTGCACATACACAACTAACCGGGTCAATGTAGACATTAAAAAAAGTCTTGTAGATAGCTTAATTCACATAAAATATTTCCCACTAACAGACCGAGAAGCCGCCATCTTGGTACTATTTCAAATCTACCGGTAAATTCAACTCAAGCGTTGGTTGATCATCTGTCCATCATCGTATAAAGCCCACTCTGACAATTTCATTGGTCAGATCGTTTTGCTGAAAACTGATATTGTCTCCCAACTAGCTCAAAGCCAGACCAAATCTCCCAGAACAAAAATGTTGTGGGCGGGGTTTGGGCTGGTATCCAGGCTAGGGTTTTGTATCTTTAAATGGATTCATCATACTGTTGAAATATCTTCAAATCAGTAATATGCAGTGTGCCTTCTCTAAGTAAAATATGATTTCCATAAATCGTCGGCTATTGTCATTTGGGGCATATATATTTTTAACAGACACCCAGACTAGATTTATTGTACTATTAATCAAAACAAAGCATACCTCATTGTCCTTAAATGAAAAGTCAATACAGAATTTGAATGATCTATGTCAATCAAAATGGATACACCTCTCCTGCATCCAGAAGAAAGGGTACAAAAATATTGGCTAGGATTGAGGCTATGACATGTTATAATTTTTGTGATGCTGGCAAGGATGATTGTAAGTTTTCTACCTTGTGGATCTTGCATTCAACAAGGGTTGGTTATTGTCGGTAATGTGTTTAACAATCGTTGAAATGACAATGGAGCTCTGTCAGATAATATTTTATATTTCCATACTATAGTAATGTTATAATGCCATGCAAGACCTCTACAACTTATTTAATATATGAAATGCATATAATAATCATCAAGTTTATGGTTTTATCTTACCTATTTAGAGAACATATTCTTAATGCCTTCATTACTTGTTTGTACAACCTTTTTTCTTTGTCTCCCAACGTTGTTGAGTAATTAAAACAAATCCAACACAAACACATCCGTCTCTTCTACCTTCATCACTGTGTTTACTGCAGGTCTGAATCGTCTTGTGCTTAGCTTTGGTCAGATTCTGTGTCACTTCATTATGCTTTGTGAATCAATTCAAAGTGTGAAATGAGGCCTGGCATGCATGAGTGTGTCTTGCATTTATGAATGAGAACAGCAATTGTCTCGAGGTCTGCCCTCTGATGCTGCAGAACCACTTTCCGATTGCTTTTGCTGCCTGTGTATTACAAGTTCCAAATAAAATCATTAATGTGCTTTCCACAGTCCCTGACCCTTGCAAAGCAGTGTCGTTCGCACAGTGACAGACAGCATCCACTTTACTGACAACCACCAATGAATGATGCAAAACTGCCAGAAGCCCCAACCTCATATATTAAGCTAATATGTGACTAGCATACAGCCAGCATGTGCAAATCCTGCTGGTGGAGAGATGTGAGATGTGCAAGATCATTTGCATTAAAACGCATCGTAGATCAGATCCTTTGAGTGGAGCAGATGTCTATTCAATTACCTCACTCTAGCAATCCTCTATCAGTCATGGCACCACAGTTTCATTTGTAACAATTTCAAGGTCTTTTAAGTGATTAAACATAAAGAGATAACTGTTGTGCTCTTCCTACAGTAATCTATTTAGTAATTAATCTAAAGACCAATCACCAATGAATGTGCCTTAAAGTACCACTATGCAACAATGTGACACTTTTTGAGGCATGGTTTTAAAGGCGACTAGTTTTTGTAACTTCCTCAAATTTTGATAGCATATGGTCATGTGAAGGGCATATCAAAACCTGTGTCTTTCTCACTAGCCATCCAGGATTAATAGTTCTGTAGTTCTGTATACTGTACTGGAATACCCTGCAAAAATGCTTTCACAGCATGATATTTCCAGCTATACTGCTAAAAGACCAGAGTAAGTGTGTTGGCAAGCTTTTATCAGTGTCAACTGGGCTGTTGGTGGTGTTTGCAAGGCCTTTTTGGTAGGAGCAGAACAACCTATAGCTGCTTTAAGACCACAGCACTCTGAAACACTCACTGTAAATGTAGTTACCCTGACAACACAGCGCATGGGGACCGACAATGCCACGTGGTCTCTGTGTACGCGGCCCCATTTTTTTCAAAAGGTCAGTGGTTCACTCCGAGGCAGCACATGAACAGCAGGGGAGGGAGCGGTACAAGAGGAACCCAGGTGATAATTTCACACTAGTTCCCACAGGGGACAGTGCGCCCGCTGCCTGCGGTGGCCCCAGGCCAGTGTCTGAAGCTCCCTCTGTGGAGGCGGCGCACTCAGATGACTTATAGTCCTTAAAGTCCTCATAGGCAAGTCTCATAACTCGGCAGCCATCTTGGCAACGCCTCCAGGCAGATATTTCAGGGCAAACAAGATTAGGCTCCTACCTAAATGAATGGGGATAGACTAATAACTCCACATAGAATGGTCAAATAGATCTGAAAAGTACATAGCTGGACTCACACATTTTCGGGTTGATTTGCTTACTGTGCATTTGCCAGAATTCATTGTGTGGTTATTGCTATAGTAACAGTGGAAATAAACAGAAGGTTCAAGTGAGGCGAAATGTCAGTTATGCCTTTTTCGACAATGTGATTGGCTGTTTATCATACAGGGCAGGACTTCAAGTTCCAGATCCTCCATATTTTACGTCACACACTCTCCCATTTATTTTTCCCTCAGTGATCGCTCTCCTCCCTAATGTCTCGGACGCCTGCCACCTCTCCAGAAGTCACTGTGCATAGCTTTTGCCTAATACAGTGTCGAAGCCCAGGAAATTCTTTTAGCGAGACATGTCTCCTGAAAGTGGAAAGTGTTCTACATTCATACCGAGATGTGCGGTTTCTTGAACATTCCCCATGACCTTCTTTCTCTCTGTCCTCCTAATGAGACTCAAAGGCTGCATTGATTCTTTACCAGTAAAAAAAGGGGTAGAATAACTGGTTCCCAGGTACAGACCAAAATGCGATAGAAATAACATCTTATACATAACCTATCTACAATAAGATAATTATCTTATCTTGTGTTATTCACTCCGAAACATTTTCTGATACTCAGGATATTTTGTGGTGCTCTCATATCTAGCTTCACCATAAAAGGACTCATCTGTGCTCCCTACATAAGGAAGGCGAGACCAAGCAAATCTACACTTCTTGAAGACTGAGCCCTAATCTGCACTGAAGGTACGGAAGGTTCTCTTCCTCTGTGTTAATTACAGTGTCATTCAGTAGCATGGGAGCATTTTCAAGCAAAGCATTTGACAACAGAATACAAGATAAGTCAGAGAGCCATCAGCATACAAAACACTTTTCTTAATGAAGCCTGAACCCCACCTTCAGATACCATACCATCTCTGTATTTAATCATCACAAAGCCTTAATTCATATATTCATGGTGAAGTTCAAATACTAAGGGAACAATGCAACTGAAAAATCATGGGGCACGTAAATGCAAATCTGATCCTGTGGTGTGTGGGTATTAGCTTGTCGGTTTGTTACCTTATTAGTGAAAAGTAAGCAATACACATTCAGAACATTACCAAAAGTATATAAGTATACAAGTATATTATTTTATCATGTTCAACGGCCAGAAGACACAATTGTTTCTGGTGATAAAGTATGAACTAAAAAGTATGATCGTTCGCCAGACATACAGGGCAGAGGGAACAGAAACCCCAAATGGTTTAGACAGCACACATTTCTCTTACCTTTTCGGCGGACTGGGAGGTACCAAAGAAGATGGGGATGAAGGCCAGCCAGATGATGCAGGTGGTGTACATGGTGAAGCCGATGGGTTTGGCTTCGTTGAAGGTCTCAGGAACCCCGCGGGTCTTGATGGCGTAGACTGTGCAGGTGACCATCAGCAGCATGCTGTAGCCTAGCAGGAGGATGAGGGACAGGTCTGATATGTCACACTTAAGCACTCCACGGGCCAGCTGTGGGTTGATGGTGCGCTGGTCCTCGTAGTCAATGAGTGCCTCCGAGGGGTCCATGGTGAACCAGATGCAGACGCCCAGCAGCTGGACGGATGTGAGGCTGAAGGTGATGACCAGTTGCGAAGCCGGGCTGATTAAGCGCGGTGCGCTCACCGACACCTTGCCCTGCTCGAAGATGCGATAGATGCGGTTGGTCTTGGTGAGCATGGCCGCGTAGCTGAGGCTCATGCCCAGGCCCAGGAAGATTCGACGCAGTGCGCAGATGCCCGCGTCAGGCGCCGAGATCATCAGGAAGGTGGTAGCGTAGCACAGAAAGATGCCCGTCAGCAGCACGTAGCTCAGCTCGCGGCCCGACGCCTTGACGATGGGCGTGTCATTGTAGCGGACGAACGTGACCACAACAAACAGGGTGGCCATGAT
Source organism: Sprattus sprattus (assembly GCF_963457725.1). NCBI lineage: Eukaryota > Metazoa > Chordata > Actinopteri > Clupeiformes > Clupeidae > Sprattus > Sprattus sprattus. The sequence goes on along the minus strand of NC_137908.1, from coordinate 16,345,870 downwards.
GCCCACGATGGCCAGCAGGACTGGGATGACGGCCCATGGCGAGCTCCACTCCAGCTTGACGATGGGGATGGGCTGGCAGCCTGTGTGGTTGGCGTTGGGGCGCAGGTTGAAGCGGCACATCTTGCAGCTGGTGAGGTCGTGCTGGTACTGGTAGCCGTCGCAGAGTTCGCAATGCCAACAGCAGGGCATGCCCTTCACTACCTTCTTGCGCTCTCCTGGCTTACACGGCTGACTGCAGATGGAAGTGGGGACCTTCTGTACGCCGCCAGGCCACTGCATCTCCTCAATCTAATGAGAAAGAAGAGGAGAGGTGAAGACTGCAGCCTGTGACCGGTAAAAGACCTCCTGAAGTTAGCAGAGATGCTGCCCATTTCTCGTTCCAGGCAGATGGCTGACTAATTCATATTTAACGTATTCAATCATTACCTTGTAGGCAATTAACTGTTCCGTGAAGCCTTACTCATGGAGAATTGTAATTAAAATCACCACAAGGGTTTTACTGAGACCAATGTTTTCCATGGTGAACACATAGGCGTGCAGCATCGATTAAAGATGCTATTAGAGTCCCCCAATTAACTGGAGCTAACAGTTTCGCCTAGGGCCTACTTATCAGTCTGGTGAGTTTACTGAATTTAAAGATAAAAGTCGAAGTCGTGCAGGTACCGTGTGCTTTAGAAAACTCTATGTTAATGCTTTCCCCAAGCTCACATTTCTTTTAAACTAGTAGGTTTTTGATGCTCTCGATAGTCACATTCTCACTAAAACACCATTAACAGAACAGAGGGATGTCTGGCTATGGGGACTAAGGGCTGGCTATAGAACAGAATGGAAGAAAATCTAGCATTAGAAAGGAAAGGTTGGATCATTTCACAGACTTTTGTACTAATGGGAGGATCTAGTTATGTGAAAAAACATATCAATATCATGCTCGATGGATCTTCACCAAGCTTACATTGAGATCAAGATGGTCTGTCCAGTGACCAATTTTTTTGTATTCATATGATCCGTTCCAACTGTGGTACTGGTAGATTTCATAGCGGCCTGGAGCGTCTCCGTTTTCATTGAAGAGCACAGGATTGCCAGCAATGCCTAGGACAATGACAAGGGAATGAGCATTGACAAACTGAACTCTAAACCCATATGACAAATCTTAGAGTCACACACAGTAATTGTTAAATACATATGTTGCACAGAGGTAGTAGATATATTACATGTTTGTTACATTAGACCAGGCAGAAAGAGAAAAGGCAAATATATTCTGTCCTACTTTATCTGACTGTTACTAGGGCTTTCAGATAAGCAGTAGATATTTGAATTGCAGTATTTAATAGAAATATGTCCTATAAGCATCTGTGAAAAGTACTACCTCTTAACAATGACCCTGACTTAAGGCTTCCACTGTATGTTCACTAAGTTTAACTGTTCAATTACTCTGATCATTTACATGACTACCAGAACAGAACACTTACTTATACACACATAAAATCATAGGCAACATTTACATTCAACCCTCAAAACAACAAACATTTTAAGTATTCATGTTGCCACTTTTTTTGCTATCAAACATAAGTAGGCTTTTTAAAAATCATATTCTCATGTTTTATTCTCATTGATAAGGTCATTTCAAATTAGAAAACCTTATCACAAAAGTGCCGCGTATAAAATAAATGATTCTGTATGTGCAACATCAAATTCTATGAAAAAAGGCATCCTTAGTGTGTAGTGTGTCTCCCCTCGAGTATCAGCTTGATGGGAAGCCCCCATTCCTTGCAGAGCTTTTCTTGCTGAAAACATGGATAAAAGCCAGCGTGATCAGTGCTTTTGGACTTTCTACTGATGAATATCCCTTCTTTGTGTTGCGCACGAAGACGCAAGACACTAATCCACATCTCGATGAGTCAGCGTGTGGATTAAGGCATTAAGAATCGACTTACATACGCTTTCAGGACAAAGGAGCCCATGCACAAAGCACCCACAGATGTAGAGAAATACTCTGAGAAATATTTATACAAACAACCCAGCTACTGAAGTGTACATCTGTAATAATTTAAATCTTTAGAATTAATTATTTTAGAGCTTCTTTTCCCTAAAAAAGGGCATTGAGGATGTTGCGGCATTTTTCTTCTTGGAAGACAGGGATTGAGCATATGATACCAGCATTTAAGTGGTACTATCCAGGTGCTTTCTTGGAGGAAAAAGTTGTTATGCTATGAAAAATTGTTTCCCATGAGACAAATAGCTTCCCATTTGGTTTTACCACATGGATCACACCTCACCACTTACTACAGCCTCATATTTTATTTTTTAAAGATAGCTGCAGGCCTATGGAATCAAGGGAGCGGGGAGGTTTAGAACACCATGACTACGGTAGCGGAGACATTGTGGCCACCATCGCCAGAGGCCTGTGCATTCATGCTTCACATGGCTTTTTTCTTGGCACTAAAACAATATCAGGAATTGCAAAAAGATGCTTGGAGATCCATTCTCCATCTGATATGGTTGTTGTTTTCTCACAGTGATATAGTGGTATGTCTTCTCTGAGTTCCACCCTCTCAGGTGCTGCATGCTCTTAGGCGTACATTTTCTCAGATGAGTTCTGAGATATTTATATCTTCAGATATATTATCTGTATGGAAGAGAAAGGATGTTCTTACAAAGGCTAAGAGAAACCTAAGCTCATTCATGATGGTTGTAGTTGGCCAACTTCCCTGAATTTGCACAGCCTGAACAACAGTGATATCATGACAGAGAACCAATGCCTATAACCAATAAAGGTTTTGCTAGCTTAAAAAATGCCTTCAGTGTAGCTGTATATTCTGTGCAGTAAATAATAGTCAATCACATCATAATACTTCGTCTTTGAGTGAAGAGAAACTGAGAAACAGTGTGAGAGAAACTGAACTTAAAATATACACTAATTATAACACTGGCTAAAGCAGAAGCATTACGTTCCTTCCTGCAGACAGAACACTGGTTGAAATGCCTTGTTTTTCAGACATCCCCCAAAAATGTAATTTCCATTCACATGGTTTTACAGGGAGTGATGCCCCCTAGCCACTGCAAAGCCCTCCATTTGTATTCACTTTGGTCTCAAAAATATTCATTGGTTTCAGTTTGGGTATTCAACCATGATCACAGATATTGCCCATAGTAATATTCTGTAGGGACAACTGAGTTTATGGCATTGGCGATCAGCACATGAGTATGCAATGATAGCAGTCGAAGATAGACATCTTTTCCCTGGAGAAAAGCATAATAGGCCACTGTCTGCTCAGATTTCAATGAAATCCACTTCTGATCAAATATTTCTAGTTAAGGTTTCAAATGAAACACCTGCAAGTGTAACCATGTTGTTATGAATGGGTTTAAAATATGGTGCTTTCTTTTAGTCATCACCTGGACCACCTGTTGATTAGCCTGGTTGAAAATACATTTAACTAAGGTGTTCCACAGCTGATATGGTGTGTGTGTGTGAGTGTGTGTGTGGGTTTGCGCACGTGCTTGTTTGTGTGGGTGTGTGTATGGTGCTGGTGGTGGGGGGTGGCAGTGGGAAAGGTGAACTGGAATACAATAGCAATTGTTCTGAAACTCTCACAATGTCTACTTATTAATCACAAATCAGACAACAAACAAACATCTAAATCTACCTTGGCAAGTGGTTAAATAAAGTGTATTTATTTTATGCAGCGAGCAAATTCAAAGTTAAATCAGCCTTCCTAGAATGAGGTAGGAAACAATATACAAGCATATAACTAATCATATTGCCACCCATTTCTCCACAAGGTTTTCTTATGGAACTTGGCTGATGGATAACAGTGGATAGGCTGCTCAGGACATATTCATTAATGTAGGCATCCATCGCAGTGCTTTACAACTGTCATGAAAATGTCACTTCTTTAGCCTTATTTACACAGCTTATTGATAAGGTTACTTTAACTGATGGCGGTGATATGTGTAATGTGACAGTTTAATGTGCCCCATGCATCTTCCATTCATGTTTATGAAGCCAAATATGAAGTCAATCTGAACCCATGCCACACAGTCATTAGTTCCACTCACATTTTATAACTTGTCTTTAGATGTACAACTTTGGCTAGGCAGAACAAAAGAGAATGAATGGACTCAGTGATGGAACATTGGAGGAATTTATACCATAACAGTGTTACCTACAATACCAGTTCTTAAATCAATCTGGTAATTTACAAACACTATTGCTGACTTCATTTGTAATACAAATGTATTTGGTTGTCAAATCTCCCTGAATACCTCTTTCCCCTGATTTGGAAGTGGAAGACAGATGGTGTTGGCGAGGGTGCTCGCAGCAAGACGCGCCGACAGCATTGATCTGCCTCATTTCCCCAACACAGCCACCCACTCCATCTCCCTTTGAGTGGACAGCGGTACACAACGAGGCCGCCTGGTCAACAGCTCCCCTGGAGATGAGGAATTTGACCTGTCAGCCTGCAGCCTGTCTGAGTTCACGCAGGGCCTTTGCACGGCAGGACCGTAATGAGCTCAGCTGCCTACTCGGCTCAGGAAGTGGCTGTTAAATTGGCGGGACTCAGTTGAAGGAGAGACAAATAACAGCCGTGTCAAACAGCCCAGCCGCTTATAAGCTTCCGGGAGTACAAGCTCATGAGAGCCATTTCATCTGTTGCTGCACTAATTACTGTTTAACTATATTACTATGGGTCTCACAGTCGTTGTCAGCGGACCCAACATTAGACTTGTACGGGCAACGCCCACGCTGCTGCAATTTGACAGAGCACCAACCACAAACAGCTACTAACAAGAGTATTATACCTTCAATAATACCCCTCCATAGTTCACCAGGATTTTGAGTGCATCAACGGAATGGCAATAGGGGCCTCTTCGGTTCGAGTCATATTCTTTAGCATTATCAACTCTAAAAGAAACACAAACTACTTCCCATCCTGAGAGTTTGGAAATAGGTTTCAAGTGGACGAGGCACCCCCGGTTTTATTATGTGCTGCAACACATATTCATTCAGCACTTCTGTTCCTGTCTGCCATGACTTGGGCACTTTATACCAAATGTGTTTAAGCTGGGGGGGGGGGGGGGGGGTGAGGTAGCACACACTGCACCCTCTCTTTCTCTCCACTGCAAGCCACACGACACTCAGCCAAGTCACAGGTAGTTTTAACATTTAAGTCCCTATATCAGAGACAAAGTCTACTGATAGAACTCTTCAAACCATTGCGATCAGTCTCAAGCTGAAGCTGAAGCTCAGACATTGATAGGCATTTCATGTACAGCAGACAATTATACATTTCTTCAAGGTTTCATCTTGCGGTGCTTGGTGCTCTCAGGCATTAAATAGTGTGTAGTTCAGGGATATTCATGGAGCATCACACTTGCTAATGCCCGACTCAATGTGAAGCAGCCACTCAAAGTGACTCTAGGCCAGCCCTGCCTTGGCAGCGAACTGAGGAGGAGGAACAGTACTCAACTCGAGAGCTCCTTGACTTCAAACAATCTGCCAATCTCATGACTAAGGGTTGAGTCTCACTCACTCCTCACAGATTAGGCTGTATGAATGAGTCAGATCACAATCTACTTTTCTACTTCACAATCTCTTTTCACATTTCAGTATTTCCTGTAAATGCATGGCAATGAACAGTTAAGAAGTGTAAAACTTCAAGAAAGGCTATTTTGCTTTTACATTCTAAAAAGCCAAGCTCAGCGATTCTTGAGAAATAAACCACTTTTTCCATCATATGACGTGTTTCCCATGATCACTGCGTGTTTAATCAGGTTGATGTCCAACTTTAAGGATCAGTTAGCACTCGGCTTTTAGGCTTTGCATCATTAACCACAGTCTCTATAGGCAGTTTGTTTTAAGGTAGGTGAGCAAAAACATAAACAAGAAAAATACAGCCCATAATTTATTTGTTTTTTCAGAGTCTTCAGCCTTAATGAAAAGCCAGTCGCTTGCAGTGGGAGCCGAGAGCACCAAGCCCCTTTGTTCCATAGTAATAACTTGGGTGCCGAATGAAACTGACAGCTTAAAGGCCACTGCTTTCTGAATGTGCAAAGGCAGAGAGAGCTCTCTCAAGACAGATGGGAGTAGAGTTACAGAAGTGATGGGGCGCTTCATTCGCTTTGGAGCCCATTGAAGTTTCCAAACAACCTCACACAGCGCACCTTCAAAGGCAAGGGGTGTGCACCAGGGGGACAGGGGGAAAGAAGTGTCGATAAATAGGCAGCACCGGTTCTAGTGGTTTGGAAAACCTCGGCACACTGTGCTCAAATGAAGAGCCGTATGAGTTAATTGGGGAACTTAAAATAGCGTGGCAGCAAAGCATTTATTAACTGTATCTCAGCAGGTGATTTATGATTCCTACCGGGTGTATTATTTCAAATGTATACAACTGAAGTTGTAAATAAGAGCCATATTGTAGCCAGACAACAATAGAATAAAATATGAAAAGTGACTGTAACCATGAATAACCACTGCAATACTGTGTTTACACTTTAAAGCTTTCTCTTTCTCTACTATGACAATTAATATTGAATAGTTTAAAGTTATTTAAGGGCTCTTTTATTACAGATAGATGACTCCATGACTCAATCACTCCATCATATCCCAACATGCAAGACTGTCATGGAAGCAAGTAAGGCTAATTTCAGGACCTTCCGCACCTGACCTTTCTTGAGGGATGCTATTTTGCATTTTTGGTTTGCCAGACTACATTTACTGGGACATTTTCAATTGCAGCATTGTGTTAACATGGTCAACATTCAGCAGACTTAAGTGTTAACCGCTGTGTGGTTATATGAGAAAAATATAACACAATATGAAACTTGCATGTTTTGGCACGGCAGATTGTTTCCCGATGCTAATGAGACGGCTGTGTTGTGAGTGGGAACCCAGCGCTGCAGCACACCAATGAGCCATGACTGAGGCAACTGAAATGATTAATGTATTGAACACCAAACAAAATGGAATGTTTGCATCCTATATAAAAAAAGAAAATACATTGCATTACTTTATAGTATATGTGTTTAAGAGATGGCCCACTTGACACAGACTGGCTTTCAAGTATTTAGGTGTATGTGTGTCTGTGTGTTTGTGAGTGTGTGAGGCAATTCTCAATTTACTGATTGCTGATGCAATAGCGAAAACTGAAGTGTAACTGATGGCTGTGGTCAATGCCAGCCTCTAAGATTATGAAAACATGTTGAGGCAGAGCTATGTGACAAATTTGAATAATCGGTTTAATATAAAGTATGCCCTTCATAATCTAGTGAATATGAGTTAAACAATCAATAGTAGAACCCATATATTGTATGAAGTGTCAGTATCCACATACAGGATTATATCTAAAATATGGGTCCTTTTAGACACCACTGTACATAACTGTAAAAAAAAAAAATGGCCAATGCTCATGTATCTACAGACTTTAAAAACAAAACAAGGAAACAAAAATCATGGGTTGGACAGGGATGATTTGGTTCCACTTTTAAAAAACAAGAATTTTTCTGCCCCAATCCCCATCCCTCTCTCCCTCTGTCCTCTCCTGACACACATGTACTGACCTATCCAATAAAGGCTCGAAAAAGCCCCAAAAATAAAAAAGAGAATACAACAGTTGTTCAAGAATAACCTTTATTCCCTTCCTGTCTCTCGGGTGCTTTACAACAAAACAATCATCTAATATAATGGATGACAGGAGGATCCCCAAGACAACTGTAATGAGGCATGGAAGAGGAATGTTGTGTCCCCAATTGAGGGACAGTGCAAGAGACAACATACCTGACGTGGGTCCCTTCTCTAATATGAACAACCCATGGACTTCATGATTAGACTTCAGAGTGAAGTACAATATTGGTTTACTGATAGGAATTTACAATAATTGTTTTTACATTTAGCATTAAACAGCAAAAGGCTGTAAACAGAGCTATAACTTCACACACATACACACACAGAAATAAAATGAACTGGGGTTGACACCTGGATACATGCATACACACAGGCAGCATCAGAAATGTCACATAACATATGACAACGATGAGTCATAACACAGAGGATTGTGATGAGTGATGAGTGAACAACACCCTGACAAGCCACACAGACAGACTGCCGGCTTTGTACATGTAGCACTTTGGCATTAACAAAATATATTAGTTAAAAGGTGCACAGCCGAAAGCTAGATTTAGAGAGTACAGATGAAATGCATCCAGTGTATCTGTTCCAATTTTACTTCAAAGTAGGAATCAGACAGCCTGTGTGGATATGAGATGTCCTTTAACCGACTGTAAACGTCCGTGCTGTGACATGCTGCACCAGGCGCTACACATTGGACACACTGCTGGGGTCTTCCACTCATGGGTGTGATAAGACCTTAAGTCAAACTCCATTGCAGAGAATAAATTAAGCATACAAAAATATGTGTCTGAAATCCATATAATGAAATGCTTGGTTGATGGATACCTTCACAAAATTGGAGTGTATAACTGGTAAGTATACGGTGGTGTGGAACCAGCATTTACAAGTGGAAAAGAGCCTGTATGGCAGTGATAATACTCTAGCATGTCAGCTAATCCAACTGGCTTTAGTGACAGTTGTTGAGGTATCAAGTGCATGATAATGACATTTACAATCTGGTATTTGGAGTACAAAGTAATTAAGAGCTGTAAGTGAATATGTTGCATCCTATGATGCATAGCAAGACCTTTATTAATTATTTAATTTATATTTTACTAATTATTTTATTAATTTGTTTTAGTGTGTTTATATGTTTTGTGAGTTGCATCAAGGAAAACATAGCATTCTGGGTGACTGGACTACCAGACCTTCATCTATGCTTATCAGGTCACATAGCTGTGACCAGCTGTTACTGAAGCAAACAGAACTGAGTGGGCATGGCTGTCCACAGGAGTCGTCTATATACCGTCTTTATACCGTCTGACTTGTTGTGAGCTCATTTACTTTGCTGGCAGTAAGAGTTCTTGACGTTTGGGATATTGGGAAGAAGTTACCAAATATTCTTTTGTGATACCCTTATCACTTCAAAGGGATTGGTGTCATACTCAAAATTCAGATGTCATTTCAGAAACAATGTATAATATAACAAAGACGCATTGTGGAATACTGTGGCATACATTGTGGAATAACTGGCTAACAACCAACTATGACTCTTCTTAGCCATCTTATTAACAACTTGATAGTAGCTGTTCTGACAGACAACTAAAAAGACCAAAACTACCTACTGACGCTACCAGAGTTAGCAGTATGATCACATAATGCATGTCAAAACTAATCTCGGCTCCTATATTGAGACCACCAGATTCTGTTCTGCTTATACTCAATTACTTCATACCGCTGTGGTCAGGCTGCAGGATTGATGGAAAGGAATCAGACTGCTCTTTTCTCCTGCTTGCTAGATAGTCTGTTAATAGCCTGTTAGTCTGTCGGTCACTCAGTCACGTTATCCTGGACACGAATCTATTCAACTGTGTGTGTGTGTGTGTGTGTGTGTGTGTGTGTGTGTGTGTGTGTATGTGTGTGTGTAAGAGAGAGAGACAGACAGAGAAATAGAGAGGGAGACTACAAGGAACCACAACAAATACATTTAAATTCACCTTATTCATCTTACATTCAACAATTCATCTTACATTCCTCCAGTCTTTTTGTGCATCTATTAAAACACTGACTCTATGATTTGGTAGTCAGTAAAATAGATTTTTATTTAGTTTGTTTTAGAATCACAAGTAAGATGAAAGTATAATCTTGACCAATGTTCTACAAATCTGTGTTGTTTTCTTTGAGGTATGACTGAAAGAACTATATCTAAGATTGGCAATTGGCTAGGGCACTTAATTATTTCATAATGCCCATCCCAAGCCGACTAGGGACAGTATATTACTACACATGTCCACCCCTAATGCCTCTCCCTTCTCAGAAGTGACCAAAAGGTTTGGCCAAGGTGGTGGTGGCTTAAGGCAACATGTAGCATTAAAACACGTATATGAACCAAGGATTTCTAGGCTACCCTTAGTGTCTCCATCAACATCGCTTAATATTTATATATTACATTACCTCTAGGCAAACGTACCCCTGTAGGTTTTTATTCAAGCACTCAAGCATTTCAGCTTGCTGATAGTTGAACCATTAATGTTAACTGAGACATACTGTACTTGGGATGGGCTTGCTACTGAGCTACTTGTTGCTACTCACTACAGGATAGCCATGTGTACTTGAAAGTCAATTCAATCTGGCACTGGATGGATTGATGCTCTGTAACATTCCACTTCTCCATACATTAATAAACACTTTAATTGTCATTATTTTAGCCTCTGAAACGGTATTTTAGCAATTAATAACAGCAATAGTAATAATTTCTGACAGTGTGGTCTTATGCCCGGTACTACACAATTGCTTTGCCATGCTGTTTTTGCTTCAGTGACTTACTAGCGCCTCATGAGGTACAAAGTGGTATTAAGACCAAGGCTTTAGCTGGTTATCATGCTAATTTCGTAGATATCTGGTCAAAACTGTTGATTTCTTCACATTCTGATGCTATTTCTAGTTAATATTTGAATGTTTTAAACTAAAAGTTTATTTATAGCACCTTTAGGCTTTCAAGCCCTTAGGACTCACCAGAGATGTTGATGTTGCGGATATATTTCAGGAGTAGAGTGCCATTGATAGGGTCCATTTTGGTGCACAGTCCCACTTTTCCAGGGCACAGGTCCTGGTGCATGTTGTGAAGCGCATGTGCCGTGGCATACACTGCATCGATCACAAATTGGACTTTCCCCTCCTGCTCATACAAGGAATCCTTCCCAATCCTTTCCTCATCTGCAGGGAAGTAAAACAAACAAACAATGTAATTGACTGCAAATAAACAATAGAGGTAAGCTCCTTGACAGTAGAGTCAAATCCAGTAGCATGTGAACAGACAAAATATCACTGGAATGTCTGTACTATGTAATATTTAACTGATGCCTCTGTGAACACCATACACAGTCTGAATTGTTACTTCACAAACAAATGTTTGGTTTGGCACATTTTTATATGGACTAGATGTCTGTGTTTTTAATATAGCATTAGCTATATATTAGTTAACTAAACCAGTGTACATTCACCAGGCCGTGAAATAATAACAAACGTATAGGCAGCACACAGCACAGTATTCACTTGCATTTACCCAGAAATTAAATTAGGGCACTAAACGTCTGTCACTATTACCACTATCCTATGATTTTGCCTCAGCATGTGGTCCATTTAGATGAAAACACCCCAGCCACTTCCATATAAAAAAATATGCTTATAAATGTAATTTATCATGTCACGAAACCAGTTTTGCTCCACCTTAAGGAACTAAGCTATCCCTTGCTCTATGACATCAAATATATAGTGTAGACATAGAGCTAGAATTACATAGAAATTAAATCAGGTTAGATTTGGCTCATCTAATTGAATTGTCTGAGGGCAAGATGTAGGTTACAACCACAATGATAATAACCAGTGGGATGGAATGAAATGCAAGCTTTTAAAAGTTCACCCTCAGTGCAAAGTTGGGTGGGCAATTTCACTGAAGCTTTTTAAAGCTGCCACATTGCACATGTGCCTGCCATTTTTGCAAGTTATTTTCATTCTCAAACTATGGGCCAGTATATTAGATAGTTGGCATGTATATGTTAGGTTAGCTTCATAGAGGGATAGAGGCATGATTAAAGTTATGACTCGAGTCTTGAGTGTGTTTAGTGTTTTATACAGTCATTCCCCCAAGAGACACTTTTATAGGTTTCTTCGATCACATGAAGGACCACCTGTGCTAGTAAAAAGTAAATCTTCACATGGCCCTGGCAAATCACTCTTTAATCAAATATATCCATTTTTGGGACCTGGGCCTTTCACAGTGGGGCTCGTACAGATCCAAAAGACTTCTCTGTGAGGTTTGTTCCCCCACTTAATGTCATAACACTGGGTTTTGTAATTACTCTGTAATTACTCTGTAATTACTCTGTAATTACTCTGTAAGACATGCACTTTGGTGAGTTATTACAAAATGTCTAGTGCTACTACATTTTCATCACAAAATATTTAAACACCTTACAAAATGTGGAAGGAACTATTACATCTAAATAACAAGCTGTTCATCACAAAATGCACGTGTTCTTACAAAATGCAGCATCGTTACATAATGTGTGTGATCCATTCACAGGAGTACAATTGCCTCTATCAGAGGTGTTGTTAAATCGTAATGAGAGCTATGCTTCCATTACACCAAAGGTGTGCAGCGTGTTATGACAGTACATAAGGTACGTTATCTCATGATAATGTCACCCTATCCACATAAGTAAGGGATAATGCACAGCCAACTGCCAAGACCAACCTGCTTGACATAACATGACATCCCCTTCTTTGTCTCTGGTTTCTTGTTTTGGAGATTATTTATTTGATTTTGCCATACAGTAACCTTTCAGCATGTTAAATGTTGATAAATGTTATAATTGTAAGAAATGTTAAAATTGAATTGAATTCCAAGAAATGGTTCTAATACATTATTACTCAAATCCCAGATATGAAATTGTACCAAAATATCAAACACAACCACGGTGCTAAGTATACAGATTAAGCTGGTGTAACCAAAGGCATATGATTTATAAATGCATGTATGTACATCAAAGCAGATGTCAGAACTCCCAGAGTTTCGAACTGGGATTACTTTAGGGTGTTCAAAAGAAAATAAACACTAATATCTCCTAGCCATTTCAAAATGAGTAGATTTTCTGCATGCAACTTAACTTGACATTGAGTGTGTTATCACAAATAACATTGTGGCAGTGATCCAATAACATCTCAGCTTATATACAGTTTACATTTAAGGTGAGAGAAACTTTCAACCAATTGAATGATGTGTCCTAACTAACTGTTCTATGATTAACAGTGAAAAAACACTATTGATAGTGTAAACAGTAGTCAGTAAAAGTGCAATCATTCCTTTTGAGATCACATTTTCGTTTCATGTACATATTGCAAAAAAACAGCAAATGTTAAAATGCTTTTGGAAAAAGTGTGGAGAATCTTCTGAAGAGACATATTTTAAATAGAATTGTCAATTCTGGGGCCCGCTGTGTGGGTTCCTATTCAGGTCAATACAAGCTCCATGGGAATAGGCTAACATGCAATGTCTGATTTGTATTTTGTTCTATTAGACAGCAATAACCTCAAAATGAGGACTAATTAGTGGCAGAAAACCAAACACCCCTAAAGTTACTACTCCCTTTGTGAATTCACCTTTCGTTAACTTTATTGGAGGCTGCCACATACAATTAGCTTGAAGGAAAATGTTAAAACTGCTGTGGAGGAATAAATCGATTCTAATTTCTTAAGTCCCACGTTCTCACTTGGACATGTCTTGAGATAGTTGAAACTTTTGTTAACAGTCTTCCTTAAATATGTCCACCTTTAAGAGAGATCTCAAATACATATTCATGTAATCATATGCTTTCATGTTAAAGATGTGGTCCAGTACTTTTACAAGATAAAGAGCAGGATGAAATGGGAAGGCATGCAAACACATGGGCAAGAAAGAAGAAGAGGAGAAGATTAGCGAGAGAGAAAGACAGAGAGAGAGTGAAAGAGAGATGAGAGAGAGAGAGAGAGAGATGGGAGAGAGAGAGAGAGAGATGGGAGAGAAAGACAGAGATAGAGGGAAACAAAAGAGTAAGAGTAAGAGAGACAGAGTAAGAGAGACAAGAGAGAAAGAGACAGAGATAGCGCAAGATTAATTATCTTGCTGAAGTTGATATAATCATTGGTGACAGGTGTATGCTTATTACTGCTGAGATGGTTCTAGTTGGTCTTATAACATCTTAATTGCTCAGCGAAGGCTTCAATTAACTCCTTGCCCCATCACCCATAAATGCTGGCCAGATGTCAAAGGCTCTGATAGGGAGACTATATGTCATCATTAGATGAAATCAACTGTAAAGGGTTCCTCCTCTGCCAAACTTAATTTTGGTCTCTGAGGTTGGTTGCATTTCTAACACGTAACAACTGATCTGGTGCCAACTGAATCGGCAGAATCAGAGATTCAAACTATTATGATGTAATAAAATAGAAAACAAAATCTTACTTTTTGTTGGTTATTTACCAAATTATATTTGATTCATTTATACATTGTTCTTGAGAATGGTGGATCATTTTTGCCTACCTGCATAACCTACAAATATCCTGTCTGAAAAATATTGTGTGTTGACTTTAATAAGCTGTCAATTTTCATAACTGAGCGGTCAGTCACACACTTTGCTGACATCTGTAATCATTAAATTCATCATGTTTTAGACATAAACGGCACAGAGACTAGACATGGTTGCCCGAGATATAAAACATTTAAGGAAATTGGTAAACTGCCTTGCACAACTTTAACGCGGCAAGAGTGCACCCTTGAAAGCTTTGTGCGTGGTATGGAATTACAAAAATGGCTTAGCCCAGTAATGACATAAGTGCTTGGTCCTTGTGTGCAGACTCTGCACGTTCCAACAGACAATGGATTTTATGGGCCCAAGAAGTGTATGTACCAACATAACATACTTACACCTCAGAATCAATACATAATTATAACATTGCAAATCTGAAAAAAAAAAATGATACAACGAAGATTCAATAAAGTTTTATGTCTGTTTAATTATTCTACTGAAACATCATCATACATGTGTGGATTTAGCTGTTTTGTAAACTCCAACATCCTGGAAGTGTTGTTGCATTAACCTTGGTATTGATACAATTACAACAAGAAATAGAAAATACAAGTTAAATGCTGAAAAGAAATGCTACCACAACGCAAGAATTAAAAAATGTGATAAGCACGATTAATATTATCTTAAAATATCGTAATAACCATGTAAACAAGTGTTGAAAGAGTTGATATGTTGTTTGTGTGTAAATGTTTGAGTAATTATGTATATATCTTTCACCTATCTCAATATATTTGTTTGTATACCTCTACCGATGCATAATTTTTTAAGACAACACCTCTGGTCCTGAACCACAAGCTGCTTGCAAAACAAATGTCCAATGCCTCACTTTCAGTTTGCCTTTCAACCACAGTATATCTCTGCTTGCCAAGGCTCACCAAAGGCAAAGTCACATCCTGACAAGCCATGCATCTTTAAAAACGTGAAATAAAGAACCCAGGCTATAGCAGTGTAATTGTATGCCACAAGCACTTCGGATGGACACACAAATATTGTCACCGTGTGACTGCAGCCAGAGGGCAGCAGGGGTGCCTGGGAGGGGAAGCCGGAGTGATATCTCTCCTGCATGCCACTGTGTCTCATCCTCAAGTCAGAGCACGCCCACGCAGTCCCTTGGCAAGCTCCTCGCCTAAAGAGAAATCTATTCAGATTAAGGGCAGCCTTGCCATTGGGGTAGCCTACCTTGGATGCAGAAAATGTTGGAGGCATAAGCTATGACAGAGGGTCCAATGGTTCTGGCACCTATATCTTACTTCAAGTTTCATTTCAAAGTCAAAAGGCCAAATTAAACTACCGTTACATGAGTGGTCACTTTTAGGGCATTCTTATTAAATCTGCACATCATAGTGGTTGTAAAGTGTTGCTGTCTTTTTTGTTGGTTATATTATTACAATTGTTGAGTCCATCATATGCTTTTATGTTGAAGGGGTGTGGTCCAGGACTTTCACAAGCTGAAGATGAGGATAAAATTAAGCATTCAAACACATGGGCTGAGAAGAAGAGAAGTAGAGAGAGATGAAAGAGCGAGAGAAAGACAGGGATAGAGAGGAGAGAGAGAAAGACAGAGAGAGCAACGAGAAAGAGAAAGACAGAGCGAGACAGACAAGGGAGGAAAGAGACAGAGATAAATTATCTTGCTGAAGTTGATATAATCATTGGTGACATGTGTATGTTTATTACTGCTGAGATGGTTCTAGTTGGTCGTATAACATCTTAATTGCTCATTGAAGGCATCAATTAACTCCTTGCCCCATCACCCATAAATGCTGGCCAGATGTCAAAGGCTCTGATAAGGAGACTATATGTCATCATTAGATGAAATCAACTGTAAAGGGTCCCTCCTCTGCCAAACTTAATTTTGGTCTCTGGTGTTGGTTGCATATTTAACACATAACAACATAACTGGCGCTTAATAATGACCTTGATACTGTGAGTCAGAAGACTGAAAGATAAGGGACCCTAAAGGGCACATGGGATGGGATGATAAGTGCTGCTTTGTTCAAGGACACTTACCTTGGTTTGGGAGGCATGAGGCAGACACCAGTGCATTTTGTGAAAATATTAAATTGCCAAATTGTGACTGTGAAATAACGAAATATTTAGTTTTGAACTAACAACAGCCCAGAACAGGTCAAACCTCCACAGCAGCTCCACACATTTCTGTAGGGACGAGCAGTACTAATGCATATGTGCAGGCTCTCTGCGACGTATGTCACCTTCATCACATCAGTGTCCACTACAGTCATCAAAATCTATTTGATGTGGAGTAAAAAAATAAATTGATATTTGTTGGCACTGATCTTATTTCTGAAATGACTTGCCTATGCTCCTTCTCTCCAAATCTTACAATAATCTGTTTTGCCACGGCCTACAGTTACGCTAGGCTTTATTATAATGGGGAAATGAAAACTCAGTGGTTCAAAATGAGTATGATAAACTACAAAAAAAAAATCTTACCTTGGTGCCTTACTTGGTTTATGCCCTTTATCAAATGTTATTTGATAAATGTATACATTGTACTTATGAATGGTGGCTTAATTTTGCTGAACTGCATAACATACATGTATCCCTTCCTTAAAATATTGTCTTGACTGGCAATTCCATGACTGTGCAGTCAGTGTTTCTCTCCTGCACATTTCTAGGACACACTTTGCTGACATCTGTTATCGATAAATTCATCATGTTTCAGATTTAAACTACACAGAGATTAGACATGGTTATCTGAGTGTGAAAAGGCAGCCCCTCCTTTTCCCTAACGCACCTGACACCACCCGCGACATTTAAACTGAACGCTACTTCTCTGCCACACGGAAACACGCACACACGCATCCATACACAACCCGGTTACTTTGGAATGTTGCACGGTGCCGGCAACCGTGTATCCATTCCAACACAGCACGATCATATTTCACAAATCGCTCTGTTACTCACCCAGTTACCATGCACCATCATAGCGATCAGCTTGGTACCAGTTGTATCCGCTCCATAACTCATTTCACGCTGTTAATCCATACATTGTCGCACCACACCAACAAGCATTGACATCACACACACTTCCTGGTCCCGCAAACTTTCCGTCCCCCAAGAAACCTGAGCTCTGGACAATTGCATGATTAAATGCTGAGATAATTGTGTAATTGGGATGGGGGAAAGGGAATGATTTGTGCAGGGGTAATGTCATTGTGTATCATGTTTACTTGTATGTAAACGGACTGTTTAGTACCCTATTGTAGATGGTATGTTCCAATGAAGATAATTGGAAGGCTTTATTTAAGCTCAAGATTTTCTCACTTCTGGGTGGGAGTCTGGAGAGCAGGTAGACTGAAAAGCAAGTAGAAGTGATTTTGATTGTGAAGGAGAATTGTGCATTAGTAATTGGTTTTTGTTTGTTAGTTTGTCTGTTTAGAGTGTGTTTGCTGGCGTTTTGTCACTGCACTGTTTTGTCATCATTGTTTTTGCACTGTAAATAAATTCTCACTTAAGTTCACTGGATATCACCTTGTTTTGCCGTGTTCTTCACACCCTCACCCAAGACCTCTGGAAGTCCTAGGGCCACCATCCTGGTGTGGGAGTTAGCGCGAGGCGCAATCTTTTCACACTGAGATTTTAAAATGTTCATGAAATTGCTAAACTGCGCCTTATTGCACAACTTAACTGAAACTCTTACGTTTTGAATCAGACACACCAAAACGAGGCACCTCCTTGGCACCCTTGCAAGCTTTGCTTGTTGTATGGAATATGGCCTAAAATAAGTGCTTGGTCCTGGCTTGCAGACTTTCGGAAGTTCCAACAGGCGGTGCATCAATGAAATTGATGGGCTCAAGAAGTGTATATATACCATCATAACAAACCACCACTTCAGAATCAATAAATAATTAAATGATAGTCATGAAAGTCTGAAAATAGACAATGAATATTCAATGAAGTCTCATGTCTGTTTAATTATTATACTGAAACATCATTACTTCTGATGTGTGGATTTAGCTGTTTTGTAAAATCCAGTGTTGTTGCATAAACCTTGGTAGTGATGAAATTCCAACAAGTAATAGATGATTAATGATAAAAAAGCTAAAAAGCAAAGGCTCCACAACACAAAAAAAAATCTAAATTTGATATGCATGATGAACATTAGTTTAACTGGTCTTAATAACCATGCAAACAAGAGTTGGAAGAGAATGTGTTGATAATATTGTGTGTGTGTGTGTAAATGTTTGAATAACTATGTATGTTTCTGTCACCTGTCTTACTATTCGTGTTAGTATATCTGTTGATGCTAAACCACAAGCTGCTTGCAAAACAAATGTCCACTGCCTCACTTTCAGTTTGCCTTTCAACCACAGTATATCTCTGCTTGCTAAGGCTCACCAAAGGCAAAGAAACATCCTGACAAGCCATGCATCTTTAAAAACGTGAAATAAAGAACCCAGGCTATAGCAGTGTAATTGTGTGCCACAAGCACTTCGGATGGACACACAAATATTGTCACCGTGTGACTGCAGCCAGAGGGCAGCAGGGGTGCCTGGGAGGGGAGGCCGGAGTGATATCTCTCCTGCATGCCACTGTGTCTCATCCTCAAGTCAGAGCACGCCCACGCAGTCCCTTGGCAAGCTTCTCGCCAAAAGAGAAATCTATTCAGATTAAGGGCAGCCTTGCCATTGGGGTAACTTGGATGCAGAAAACGTTGAAGGCATAACCTCTGACAGAGGGTGTAATGGTTCTGGCACCTATATCTTACTGCAAGTTTCATACTAATGTCAAAAGGCCAAATAAACTTGCTTTATGTGTGTGGTCACCTTTTGGGCACTCATATTAATTCCACATAATAGTGGTTGTAAAGTGTTGCTGTCTTATAGATCATTCTGCTTCACACTGCTGAACATATATGGTAATGGTACTATATAGAAATGGTACAGAAAACATTACTGCTAATCAAGTCAGCATAAGCTCCTCAGAAAACAATCATTCAATCAACCAATGTTGATCACCTGTATCAGAGCTGTGTCATTATGTTACTTTTGTGTTTAATGCAATTAAACTGATTACGGCTTCCTCTGAATTCAACACTGTGTTGTGAAATGGTTTTTTTCATATGCAGACTGTACATAAAGATTTTTTCAAAGAAAAGAATGAAGGGAAAATCATATTCATGTTCTCCTCCGGCATGGAATCAATGGTAAAGAGTAATTTCTTTTTGACATATTGAGGGATTTAGAGGGGCCGAATACTATCTCACACAACTTCTCAGGGCTGTCGTCCTGTATGCAGAGTTGATTATGTCTCTTTACACAAATACTATATTAGGTCTACCTTTGCTGCCAAAAGCTAGTGGAATTGCTAAATTGACTATTCCGCTGAAGAAAGAGGTTGAGTATGATTGCATTTCTTGGTGAACAAAATGCTCTTGATAATCCACAGTAGCCTGCTATGAGAGGACATTTGTCCCTTTGTGATGCCCTGATTACCAAGACATTATTTACAGTTACGGTACATTTTTAAATTATCTTTATCATTTACCTACTAGAATAATTTCAACACAACACATTTTACCCAGTGATGGTCTATGGTTAAGCATCTGTATCTCAATTGGGCTGAAGCTGACACGCAATAACAAGACGACTAAGAAGTCAATGTAGTGCAATTTATCTCACTTTCACTTGTCATGCTATGTAAAAGGGTCCTTCTGTTATAATTTCTCATTTCATGAGGATACTTGCATGTCCCCAGACTACCTGATTCATCAGACTGCAAAACTGAACCTCTCCTGAGAAATGAAGTGGCGGTGGTAAGATAGTGTATGCACAAGATCATGATACCGGTACACAGTCTCAGAAGTTGGTTTGTCCTGTTTTGGAAGAGTAAGTAAACGAACTACAGAAACTTCAATGTAATCTACAAAATAAAATAATTAGTAGAGAAATGCCCTTGTGTGCAATAAGTCCTTTAAGATCTCTATTCTGTACAAGTGTGCATCTTCAATGGCCTCACGATTCAACTTGATCATGATTCATGGGCTAACGATTCTATTATAAAACGAGTCTCCATGCATCCTGTCATGTTTGTTCTTCATAAATACAAGCACTCAGATTTTAACTCTATTTTCCTTTTAAACATTTAATTTCGAAGAGCTATTTAAACAAGTAACATTATAATGATTCACATTACCTGTCAGCCTGTCTCCAAACAAGATTACACAGTAGTAGGCCTATGTCTAAATACTAAATATGCTGTAGACTACTGGAATACCACTTCAATACTAATTAAATTGTTTTCCCTTTTAAACTAATTCTGCCTTTATAACAAAAAATTACATAAAAGTAGCTGGCTGTCATCAATACAAATATGAGTATCTTATTTCTTATTCTCATTAAATAGGTAATTTATTGTAGGTAACTAGTTGGTCTTAACCTAAGCTTACTGATAGTGATGTATAGCAAAGCTCAACTTAGAAGGTTTGGAGCAAGCATGCACGTCAAAGAAAATAGCTTCTTTTAGCCACTGAGAGGCTCGTAAATGTTATTACGAGGGTCTGACAACATGGGAGGGGTCCCTGCAGAGACGCATCTGCGTCTGTTTACCTCAAGAACTGAAAGGAAACTGTAGAAAATAACTGTTGTACAGTCTGTGTTTTACCTTTCAGTCCTTCTGGTCTCTGAAGTAGCACCCCATGCAGTGCCCTTAGTCAATTATCAGAGGCAGGGGCTCTCTTTTGAGTGCCCACTGCAGCACCACATGGTAGACCAGTTGACTACTTTTGATCATTTTTCTCCCTTTTTTGTCCCAGCAAATCTAAAAATAGGGTTTGTAACTTGAAGTCCTGCGCTGTACTATACAGAGCCAATCACATTGTTGGAAACAGCTCAACTGGCCCCACCTGAACATTATTTTTATTTCCACCATAACCAGAGCAATAGAGTTGCAGAATTTTGTGCATCCGCAGTGAGCAAGTCAACACCTTATTTGAGCAGTTGGGGAAAATGTTTTTTTGCTGTTTATGTCGGATGTGTTTGTTTGACCATAATACGTGAAGTTACAGATCTCTCCCCATTTATTTGGATAGGAGCCGGGGGCATTACCAAGATGGCTGCAGAGTGGCGAGGCTTTGCTACTACCTTTGCCACTGATCCATCCTCTCATCCCTGAGCTGAGATCCTCATACAACATATTCTTTCATCTTTCCATTAACGCCAAATCCCCTCAGATATTGAACAGTAGCTGTCCCAATTCAAAGACAGCGTCAATGTTCTAACTCCAATTGATTTATTATTGAATTGAATTGAGATTCAAATACTGGTTTCTCAGAATCGCCCTACTTACGTCAAACTATATCACCGGTAACTCTCAGAAAACATGCAGAAGATGCTTAGAGTTCTTTTTAAAACAACCTGCAACATTTCTCTGTGGAAATGTGAGAATGTCTTCTTCCACATGCTCCCATCTCCATATGCTCCAATCAATATCCATCACAAAGCCTTCCTAGATACAGAGACAGGTCTTGTCACACATTTGCTCTCTGCCTCTTTGATCTTCAGGCACACATGAAGACCCCCAAGGACCCCCAAGAAGTTCCTTCATGTCTTCTGCTCTCCACAAAAAAAAAACAGCTGACTGGTTGGCGTACTGCCCATGCAGTGAGAAATTCCAATTGAGTTTGGGTTGTATTTTGACAACAAGCAGATCCAAAATTCAGATTCAACCGTTGGGAGATCTGAGGGAATGGAATAGGGAATGCAAGTAGTGTGTAGACATTCAGTCACTTAATGAGAAAGTAATGCATGATTTCCACTAATAGTAATGTTATATATAAAACATTATGTTCAACTTTGGAGATTTTCTCCAATAAAACAAATTCATTGTTCATTGGCTATGTGTATAGTGTTTAACACCCACGCCAAAAAGAGAGATGGATTGAGTAAAATAACGTTTCCTCGCTGATGACCCAAACACTCTAATTAGACTTTGCTCTGAAAGACATTTAACAACTTTGGCCCTCAGCTCCTTTTGATCTATAGACTTGTGCTTATTTCTAAAAACGTAATTACCTTCCCAAGGGCTAATGGAGCTCATTAACCGAATGCTTGAGTGCCACTGGTCAGGGTCATGTTTCCTAAACTTCCAATTTGACACAACTAATGAGAGAAGCCCAGGTTTTTGTTTTCAATTCTTTTTGCAATAACTATGAGGCACTTGTACAAAACATCATACGCAACATTAAACATGGCACTTAAATTCCATTCCATCAAAAGTCTCTTGTTACTGGCTGATGACGGTGACCTTCTTTAACAGGAAGGAGAGAGGTCATTGATTGTAGATTTGGGTTTTATGTTAATGTTTATGGACATTCAAGGAAATTCAAACAAAGCATGAGCTGTGACTTTCACAAACCTGCCATCCTTTAACATTTTTCTGTTTCTATTTTTCTATTTGAACAAATAGCACCACAACAATGCACTTCGCTCACAATGTACATTTCAGGTA
Organism: Sprattus sprattus; assembly: GCF_963457725.1. Classification (NCBI taxonomy): domain Eukaryota; kingdom Metazoa; phylum Chordata; class Actinopteri; order Clupeiformes; family Clupeidae; genus Sprattus; species Sprattus sprattus. Next base: position 16,323,163 of record NC_137908.1, on the reverse strand, counting down.
CTCTCAAAATAAAAATGAAATGTCCTCTGCCATAACAAAAAAAAAACACAACACACTCCCATTTTGATGCTCTTTGGCTGCTCTCAACAGAACTGTTTTCTGAGAATTCTAAAGCAGCAAGTTAAAGCACTGAGTAAACCTCACACACAAATTTGTGGCACAATAGCATCAAATTGAGCGATTGACTTGAATGTGAACTAGATATCCACATAGAGATGATTATCTATATTGTATCTGTTCAATCAATACAATTATCTATCTGTACGTATCTGTAAACAGGCTTTTTGTCTCGCTAGATCCTGCATATATGCCTCCTCCTACATGCAAGTATTTCCCTGAGTGATAGGTGGGATCAGTCAGCTTGGTGAGTGAATCAGTAGGGTGACAAAAGAATATGGCGATCACTTTAAAAAAAGTGTAGTAAATGAAACGACTCCTTAATTAAATCTAAGTCCTATGTTGCAAACAGAACATATTGTAGCGAGACTGGCTGTCTTTGGCTTAAAAGTTTTTTTCTCGAAGCTTGACAAACAGGAAACACACATAGGAAAACTAAAAACTCAATGGAACAACCAGAGGCCAGGTCAACATTCACACTGACGGACACATCAGAGGTAGAAAGATAATGCTAAACTAACATAATGCATAAAACAGCATAAACACAGACGAAATTATACCAATTACACACGCTAACATCAGACATAACACACACATTCTGGGGTGTCAAACATACGGCCCGTGGGCCGGATCCGGCACACCAGAGGGTCCAGCTCAGCCCGCCGGATGACATTGCTAAGTAGGATAATTACCAAAAAGACATAAATTGCATTTCTATAAAAGCAGCTGCTTTTTAAGTTGAAGATGACTTTGTGGGAGACAGCTGTCAAGTGGTGCCGTTGCTCATTCCCCTCATATAAGAAATGTGCAAATGACTGGAGTTACTGCTGACAGACATGAGTCGCTACAGAGACAAAATTACGGAATTGTTGCGGGAGTTTGAGCAGCCGTTTCAGGTCTTTGGTAAGCATGTGACCGAGTTTGCAGTTTTTTTCTCAGCATTTACAGTTAAGGCTGAGGATCTGCACATCGACATACAGCTTAGAGATAATTGACTTACATCAGGATTTAAAGGACAAATTTGCCTCGTCGGACTTGGACACATTTTTAAATGTAAATGATAAACTGAAGCACAGTATTGGTGAAATTGCACTTGTTTTTCTTAATACATTTCAAGTGTTGGGAATCATAATGTCTCCTGACAATATGGAGGTTTATGAGTACAAGCATAGAGAAATGTTGTCGTTCTGTATGCGTTATTATGGTATGATTTTACTGGTCTGGCCCACTTGAGATCAAAGTGGGCAGTATGTGGCCCCTTAACTAAAATGAGTTTGACACCCCTGTACTAGACACAAAAGGGATATTGAACCTAAATGCTTAAACAACAAAACATTGTCCAATGCCCAAGGCTTCCTGGGAAACCCCCCAGCATGCCATAACATGAATAGATTTGAAGAAAGATAATGGCTGATGCACAGGCATGTCAATCATGGAGCTGACTTTCTTACTTTGAATAATAACGAGCAACTTAAGGTAGAAGAAATATCTAACAATTTGCCCAAATGTTGGTTTTGGTCAATAGTTTAATTCAGTGATGGCTCTATTTGTTATTTTAGTGATCTTAAGGGCGAGCTGCAGTTCTGATTTAGTAGAGCACTTTTCAGCTCTTGACACTCACATGAAGCACTGTTTGTCACAAGCTACGTAGAAACAAGCTCATCAAAATGTCACATTGTGCCTCTGTATGTGGACTGGCAGAGGAATTGGGCATTTGGATGATTTTGTGACGGATTAGTCTTGAACACCACTGTCTGCAGTAAGAGTTTGGATTCATTTGCTGGGGAAGCTCATGCATGGGTAGGTTGTCTTTGCCAATAACCTGTTGTCACAATATGGCCAACAACCTTCTTTAGTTTTCTATTTGCCAACTGTCAAATACCAAATTCCTGACATTTATCATTCCTAAACTGTGAAAATGTTGACAAAGGTCACACTACATCATAATTGACGTTTTGTATGAATATGCATGTACTAGAGTTGTTGTTGTTTCTATTACACTAATATTAAATTACATATACTACTAATATTTTATATGAGAACATTTAATTACTCCATCCCTCCAGGGACAGAATTGACCTAGGATTTGCCATACGTACGTTTACAGCTCTGAGTAAAACCTCTTTTCCACACACATATCTCTGAAGGCAAAACATCCAATTTTGTTGTTTTTTTGTGTGTGATGTGAACATTTAAATAGGTAATTTTTCTGACCAAAACCACATAAAGGGAAAACATGGCTATTTTCATAATAAAATAATGATACAAATCTCATCATGTAATAACAAAGATATATTTTATATTACTGACTTATTACTGGGATTTTGTGTCTGTAGTTGCTAATTTTATTCAAATAGTCCATTTCATAATAGCCCACAGTCTTTCAGAAGCTATCTTACAAATGTTTTGCAGACCTTTAACATCAAATCCATGCCCATTCATATTCCACATTCATAACAGTGTTTACACATTGTTATTTAAAGTTGGCCTGAATATAAAGTTAGACAACTGTTTCTTACTAAATGTATCAACATTCTGTGACTATTTGCCATCAGACGGTTATACGGGGCATGTGAATCAAACTGACAAGTAGGTGACGGTGTTTTCTGAAGGGCCAGACAACAACATAAATAACGTAAATGCCTATTGTAAACTTTGTAAACTTCTGTGATGCTGAAGTGCAGTGGCACTCTTGGTTCAAGCTTCTTGTCATTACCTTCAAAGGAAACCATAGCTAAAAACACATTTGTACATTAAGCATTGTGATTGAATATATCCAGTATTTCCCTAATCTCTTCAGTCTTCAAAGCAATGGAATTATTAAAGCCAAAGAAAAACAATAATGGCGTTTCTTGAAGTCAGCCTTCAACAATGATTAAGTTCTGATATTTTAACATTAGGAACTGAAACGAATATGACCTCTACTGAATTGTAGGGTAAGACTTTTGTTGAACTTTCTGTTTGACCACACGTATGATATACCTGGTGGGGAACAGGTATTTCAGGAAAAAGAGGCCATATCTCCATCTCTGTTTCTGCCTGTTCATGGTCAGGAACACAACATGGCCATTAACTGCCTTTTGTATTTGCTCTAATTAACAAGGTGAATAGAGAGATAACAAGTAATCACCTGTAATTAGCCCAGAAATACCATTGAGTTTCCTAATGATTTCCCACTGTACTGTGCGATTAATGCACAAAATTAGCCAGCTAATTAATTTTGCTGTAGTGACACAATGGAAGTGTTAATAAGAGCAACCACACGGTTCAAACTCAGTAAGTAGAGGTTGTCATTTACCAGTGTTGACTGACAGCAAGTCTACTTGCATAGAGAAATGTGTGTTTTGTCTATTTTACTTCCAAGGGGACAAACAGCAGCTGCTCAAATTAGTAACTATTGCTGGGAATGAAGATTTTCATTCCGTCTATTTTACAGCATCAGTAAAATGCCAATACTGCTTATTTACATTGCTTAATTAAATGTCCTTTGTCAAATCTATTATGCTGTTCCAAGCAACATATTTATGTTTTAGCTGGATACTCTGGATAAACCATTTTAAGGCCCAATCCCATTTCTCATCTCTACCCCTACCCTTACCCCTACCCCTTCGCCTTCGCTTTTTCAAACGGAGCGGTAGCGGAAGGGGTTGAAACGCTAGCCCTTCGAATTGGGATAGCACTTCAACAATTACGTACGTCATCAGTACGAAGCGTCAGCTGTTACGTTACCGGAGAGCGACAGCTGTCACTCACCAGATATAAACAAACATGGCGCCTGCAGCTGTTATTTACACAATGCAACATTTCATCAAACAAGTTTTAAAATCATGAATTACAAAGAAAATACTTTCATTTGTGTGATGCTTTCCCTGCTGTTTCCGACATTTTTAAATGGACTCGCGCGATGTTTGTTCTTTAATGATCACGGGTTCTAAATGCATTGAGGGAAATCAGTCTACCCCTCCGTTTGAAGTGTGCCCTCGGAAAATCTTCGTTTGGAGCGGTAGAAAGCGCTTCCCCTTCCCCTACCCCTCTGTCTTAACGTGAATTGGGACAGCCCTACCCCTCCACATGAACGCGCAAAACGGAGGGGAAGGGGAAAGACGAAGGGGTAGCGGGAGAAATGGGATTCAGCCTAAGTGTTTGATTACACTGCCATTAATATCAAAAAGGAGAAATGTAAATGTGAACGTGAGAATACACGGCAAACATGTTTGAGTAAATCTGATCGTATCTGAGAGGAAAGCAGGGGAATATATGCCACTGCACAGCTGGAGTCTGTAAGGTCCCAGTCTTCACTGGAGCAGTGAGGGCATGGCGGCACTTTAATCATTCTTACGGAGCATCAGTCCTCTAGAGAAATCTTATGAACACACACATTTTCTCAAAACACACGTACGCACACATACACCCACACCCACACCCACAATCTTACACACACACCACACACACACGCACACACGCACACACGCACACATGCACACACACTCAAACACACACAAACACAGATTGAAATGTGTAGTTGTGGGGAGTATATCAGGCAGCTGGCCAAACTGGTTGGTCAGCCTCGGATCAAAGCGGCTATGTGGCCGCCTGCTGTAGCTACGGGGCGTGTTTGCTTGTCACAGTCATCTGTAATGAATGCATGGGGCCTCAGCCTCCATCCCTATGGAAGGCCTGATCTGATGTGACCCACTGTGTAAGAAGTGTGGGAGAGATAGTGTTCAGCACTGGTTAGCTGCAAGATTAAAGAGGCTTGGTGAACGTATGAATAATCACTTGGCAGTTTGAAAACGGAGCACTGTGTTACCAGAGATCATAGAACTGCGGGCCAAATCTGTCACACTGGATTTGGCAACTCTCTCAGGCTTGCCTGTGTGTTTTCCTTTCTCCTCCAACCTCTTTTTGTGCAACGCTGCAGAGTGGTGTTTTGCCAAAGGGAAAGAAAAGGGATTTCTTACTTGTGCACTTTTTTATTCCCGAGCCTTTCTTCAAGGGATGTCGGCTGAGTTTGCAATTGAAATTGTTTTCCCAAAACTCGGCAAACCAGATATTTCTCCTGTTGTTCTCCAGTGTTCGGCTGATGAAGTAGCGATCAAATCCTGAGGAGGTCAATGAGAGCCTTGTCACTGAAACGCTTCCCCCCAAACAGCATCAAGACTGTCCATTACGTGACATTAACAAATAATCAATTGCGGTTATCTAAGTCATTTTTAACAAATACAGTACTTTTTCTTCACCTTACTTCACAATTTGAACATGGCTGAACCAGGGCCGATATCTGATTATTGAGACCCACTGTTTCTGCTCATTGGGTTCATTTTAAACTGCATCCCTCACTGAGCAGAATCAATACACCCAGTGACACTATTGTCAATATGTTTTTGAACAAAAGCTCATGACAGTTTATTCTCAAAGTGCACAGTGCACAGTGCATTGGAAAAGGAGTAAATACACTTTTTGCTAGGTCTTTGACCGTTACTTCATGTAGCAGTGACAGTCTGAAACCTACTATAAGGAGGACCGTTCGCTCTTTTTCCATACCTCTTATGGACTGGCGTTTTGGGAGGATGGTGATGGCACCCTCTGCAACTCTCTCTTGGTGCTCCACAGGGGAGATCTTTGACCCCCAGCTGTCTGATCCCACCCACAAGAAGTGGCCGATCTTATTCTCTTGCTCTGCAGCTTGCAGCAGTCGTCTGAAACAAGATCACAAGCAAAATTAACAAAAAAGACCTGTGCAGCTACTGCTGGACCAAAATAACCATCAGATGATTCAAGTTACAAGTTTTCTGTTTGCTTTGTTTGTTCCAGAGGTTTGACCACAGGGAAGGTTCAGCCTGTAGTGAAATATGGGTTTTTGCTAGATCTACATGCAAGTTGCGCACATCGTGAAGTGAATGCTTAAAACCCATTCTAACATTATACTGTGTTGCTTTCTCCATTAGAGCAGGTTGCATAAAACATGATGGATCACAAGACTAATGGGACTGCCATTTGGGAAAATATGCCTTGTAAGCTAATGATTCTACCATATTTCTGCTATAGGTCATCAGAGCCACCCTTTTGAGCCACCCACCCTTTTGAATGTGCACTAGATCCTTTCAAAGAGACAGTTATAGGGACCATTTTTCAAAGTCAGTCTCCACCCCAAATGTTAGAATGCAGAATGTCCATCTGAAAACCTTTCTGAAGGGATTCATCTGCACAGAGTATTGGAGGTTTGTGTTCTGCAGTATCTCGTTCATTAAAGGTGTGATGGTGAGAATTTTAGGGCCCTATTAGACATCATGTCTCCATCACATAACCAGTTACTACACTGCCTGGGACTTCTTCTGCACACTGCCTGGCTGACAAAACAGGACTCTGAATTAATGTTCATATTTCCCCACATGCTACTGCCAAGCACCATAGTCTGAGTCCATCACTAGGAGAAGCACAACTTTTTATATAATAATAATAAACTTGATTTATATAGCGCCTTTCATGCAAAAGAACGCAGCTGAAAGTGCTTAACAGTAAATAAATTACGTGCACAAAGAAATTACATGCACAGTGGTCCACATAAAAATAAACATCAAATAAACATAAAAACTAGGATAAAGTGCATAAAAAGAAATAATTAAAATAATTAAAATTAACATAAAAACAGTGATAAAGATACAAATATATTTATAGACATATATCCTCTAATGTTCTCAGAAAGGTTAAATTACACTAGAAAAGATTTCTGTAACATGCTTGTCTGCCATACCCAAGCACAATGTTTGGTGTCCTACTTCCTCCTACTTCCAAGTATTTTTTCAATTAAGCTATTTTAACTTATTCCAAATAAGCTTGCCATTCCAGAGGTCTGGGTATAGGTTTGCTCTTTGTTGCCATGTGCAGTTCTAACTACTAATGTAATATGAATCCCTTTTATCTTGAAAAGAAAGCAGACTCACCTACAAATCATTTAATATCCATTCTGAAATTGTGCTCTTGGCACACAGAGACATGGGAGTTTTACTTAGAATGTTACTAGTATCCCTTGAAAAGGGTCAAAATATTGCTCAACATCACACCTGCACCTTTCTTATTCTGACAAGTGAATGGTAACGTCTTCCTGGTATTTTGTTATACACATAACCCAAGCATGCTCTCAACATTTTACCATCTCACCTTATGTCATCCTCATTGGCAAAGAGAATCACTACTCTCGCGTTAGGGTTGTCTGAGATTCGCTGGATGATCTTCACAAACTCTCCTTGCTTTGGCTCTCTTGGGATTTTAACAGACTGTGAGATGCACACACTCCCTGTAAAGAGACCAGAGGAAATGAAAATAGATCAAGAGGAGAAGAGAATGATGTCATAACATTCATAATATCGCTCATCATACAACAGTTATGTCCGGTTGAATGATTTATTCATTTCTGATGGGACAAGAGGCATTCCATGAGTGTGAATATCCGGGCACAACGGCACTGAACAATCCATTCATTGAAAGAGAGCATAATGGCAGGAAACGATTTTATAACGTTACATTTGTACATTTTTTGATTACGGAAAGGGAACCAATAGAGTAGGGGAAATGTAAAGACAGGCACAATGTTTCTGACTCAATTTGGTCGCACGGCTTGATTACCCGCGGCACTCAGCCTCCGGCCGAATCACAGCCGTGGGGATATCCTTTACCAACTCCACTTGCACTCGTGTCATATTGCTTAAACATTGGTAAAAATCAGACTGTGACAGTAAAACATATACATTGATATGGTAGCATGTCAATTTATGAATTGAATATTCAGCCTGGAGAAAAAGTGAAATTCTTCACTGACTGCATTGGATGGGCTTCGTTTTAGTCCCTGTTTAAGAACAAGCCTGAGCAGCTTGGCCTTCTCCAGAGTCTCTTACTTCAATTGGAAAGGCTTAAAGCTGCCTGCAGAGAAGCCATTTGTATTTGGCTCTCTTGTAATTGCCCAACAGGGGACCAGGCACAATCTGTGACTACCAAAGCAAATGTGATTTAAAATATGTTAATATGGAAAATGTGACTTGGAGGGACTTCCATAAATGCATTCCGTATTAGGGGCTAGAAAAATTGAAAATGAACATTAAAATGAACTGAAAGACATTCCGCTACAGTAAAGTTCAATTTATTAGGAAAAATGTCCTAATCCTGTGAAAATTAGAGGCCAAGCCAATATACTTAGACATTTATTTCTGGCTTGCCAGCAGCATGTGTAAGATACCCATACCAAGCAGCAAATCCATCTATCTAATCCTAGGCCGTGTCCAAGGAACATTGACAGAACTGGTGTTCTTTAACATAGAGAGTAGATATGAAAAAGGATAGCCAAAGAAGCATTAAATGGTTTAAAATTGATCACCCACTGTCATTCTCTGAAAGAGAAATGTAATCAGGCCTCTTTTTAAAGCGAGGTGCATTGTAACCCCCAGATCTATGACACATAAGAAGAACTGTACATTTAGCCTATGTAAATACCAAATGTTAATGCCAAAGTACAAATAAAACATTACAGATTACAGTGTTGTGATTGAATTGTCTTTTTTTCACAAATTAACTTCAGATATGAATCAATCGTGTACAATTACAAGCTATTATTAATAGCTTGTGGTGGTTTTACATAATCAAATGAAATGAAATTAATTTGTGGAAATGGCCAGAGCGTGGAGATAACTAGATGTGTGATTAAATTTGGCAGCATATGCACTGCATACAATTCTGACCAAAAAGAACGGACTCAGACACACGGACCTGATTCTATTTGAAGTGCTATTCATGGTAACAATGACTGGGGGAATCAACATATATCTTAGAAACACATCGAAATGTGCATGAAAATCTGTTATAAAAGAATGACAATGAACTAAAGAAGGAAAAACCCAGCAAACCCATATCCAGCCACTCGTTTCACTGATCCAGTACATTCTAACAAACATGTCCAGTCCTGCTGAGCTACATTGAGATGTCCTTCTTCAACTGACATTGTTGTCATGTTAATTATCCCAATATTATGAGTGGCTTTGATCATTGCTGACTGTATCTTTTGATCATATGTATCAGAGTTATTAGACTACTGTGCCTTTCCTTTAACACTATATTATACAATAGAACAGATAATAAATGCATGAGTGCATGTATCATGATGTAAACATAAAAGGTCACAATTGTTGTGAATCCTTTACCAAAAATATGAACCAATAACTTGTGGAATAAATGTAAATATTTACATACAATGTTGTATTTTTTCATGAACTTACCATTTTTACCATAATTTACCTAAATGTATACTGTGAGCCACTAACTTCAATAGACAGAGGTCATGACTTGATTCAAGCATAGGGACACCTGTGGAGACCAGGGGGATGTGAATCAAAGGACGGCTGTTAATGACTTTTACCGTGACCAGGTGTTAGTGCCTCCCTCCAAGAGATGAGAGCTCTCGCCGCTTGGCCTGCCTGCTGGACTGAGGCTTTGCATAAACAGAGCTCCCATGTTAATGCCAGTACCAAAGGACATTAAAATGTGGACAAACCACATCTCTTACCATTTTACTAAAGTGAGTATTGGCTCCATGTCTTTTTTTGTAGGTATCATCCCCCTATATACAGTACTCATAGGTCACTCACAATTTCTGCAGCAGAAATCACTGCACTTAGTATCAGAGTTGGTCCTGAGGAGACTTTGGGTGGGGTTTTACTGCAGCTGGGTGGGGTTTCCCTGCAGCTGCATGGTCATGGTCTTACCTCTGTTGCACTAGCTGCCTCAAACTTTTTTCACAATCTAGGTCAAATGTAACTTCAGAGCAGACATTTCCTACACTGAGGATGGATCTTAACATCAGGGGCTCTACCCCAGTGAGATAAATGGTCCCTGGTGTGAGAGGTTGGGAAAGTTTTAGGTTTGGGGGAAGCTCTATGTGGCATGTAGAGGGGTTTAGGGGAAATACATGTATGTCTACCTCTAAATGTGTGAGCTACCATTCCAAATGTAAGAGTGCTTTGTGCTAGCATGTCACTGTAACATCTAATTTACAATGCTTCTAAAACGTAATATTCTCCGCAAATGTTGTTTGTGCCAGAATGGCCCCCAAGATATACTGTGCTGTGGAAATGGGTTATGCTAAGTGCCTAGGGGTCAAGTTAAGGCCTCTTGCCATAGAATGGCCTAGTTAAAGCTAAGTGTCATCTTTTCCTGAAGCCTTGGTTTGCCGGATCTCACCTTCAGAAAAGAACATCAAATCTTCTGTTCCATTGTTTTCCGAATGTATAACTGCTGTGTGAAACTGTTTGATGTATGATTTACACCCTTCCACTGATTTCTGCTCTCCTCTCCCTCCAACACCTGCTTCACCCCGGCTCCAAACAAAGCAGTATGAGAAATTAAGTCAATGCGACACTAGCATCACGTGATTAACAAGTACTGTTAACCTGAAAATCGATGTAGCTGCTCGATAACTATAATACTCCAGCAATCTACGCAACCCCTACCTTACACCAATAATTGGCCTATGGTAAACTGACAACCAAGTTTATAAAGTGAAGGTTTCTGTCTCTGTCTCTGTCTCTGTCTCTCTCAGTTCAATTAAGTTCAAATAGACTTGCTTTATTGACATGACCGTAAGAAACTGTATTTCCATGCACACTTGGGGAAAAAACACAGAGGCCTACATATAGGCTAGCTTAGAAAGGTAAAAACTATTTTTGTTTCAAACAAAACTAAATAGTTTTATCTATCGTCACAGTTGTAATCTTAATATCTAGGTTGATTTACCTCTCCCATTCACCATTGCTGTTCTCCATTCTAAAAACAGAAAAGCCCCAGGCAAACCTGACTTAGCCTGAATGTTTTTTTTTCAGAGCAAGTGGTTTAATAAAGCTGGCAGATTGACTCTGTCCAAAAAAAATTACTCTGTACTCTAATTACTCTGTACATTTTTCTTGTCTTGGGTGCAAGGTGTTTACGAGGAATTAACAGGAAGTTGTATGGGAGAGTAATCGCCAAAATTAAAATTAGCTGGCATTCAAGACGTAGTCGTAAAACTTAACTGAAAGGACTGGCATTTGTTTATGAGTGTAACTGCTGAAGACTATGTGAAGGAGTGACTTGCTTGCTGTGGTTATTTCTGTGGCTGTGCAGGTGCTACTGCCAAGGCAAAGTTGCGTTCCTAATTGTCACTTCCGGGGCTGGATCGTGCCTTCTCTGGGCTACCTCTTTGGCCAATCAGGGCTAAATGGTGCTTGAGGCGGTGTCAGGGTGAAAGCCAGGGGTGAGCGGAGTTAGGTAAGAGAGGTTCAGCACTATCAAACGTACACCTAATTAAATAACCTTAACTTATAATAAAACATGGAGAATCGTTGTAGCACCCTCTGCTTAATATTTGGGCTAATAAAAATAAAATAATTTAAAAGGCAAGAGAGACTGGGTGAAATAGGTGACGTTTACCAGGGTGGCATGTTATGGGTGGGTTTTAGGACAATCATGCAGATAGTAGAGGGGCAAATGTTTTTTTTTATTGCATCGAAATTTCACCTGACAAATTACACCTGGTCATATTATATTGCCAATGAGAACGCACTGTAATTTTTATTTTTTTACATTAGGTCAAAACGGTTATTGTTATTTATTCAAATTCTGTTGCTATTTATAGTTCAGTTTTAAAGTTTTAAAATAATAGTTATTCATAAAGCACCGTTAACGTTAAATAAAACAATATTTTCTGAAAGGTTTTATCGAATTATTTAAAAGTTGCTGCTGCTGAGAACGTTTGTCTTGCTAAAATTAGCATGCTGGCTAAGTCACTTCGGTTTGGTGAACTTGTAATACACCATAATGAGTACTGATTTAAAGCTCATTTGAATTTGATTTACATTGAACTTGAAAACTTACCTCGACAGCAATGGTTAAACAGTAATTATGTTATATGTATAGCATCTAACATCTATCAAATGGTATCTTTGATCTAACATAAATTGTTACCTAACAGGCAAGGTGGTGTCCAGACTGATTTGTGATATGATATGTGACAAACTAACGTTAGCCAGCTAACTACACACACTGGCTTCCTGTTACCTTTAGAATTGACTTTAAGGTCCTCCTCCTCACATAGACAAAGCTCTAAATGGACAAGGACCTAGCTATATTGCTAACTCTGTTACTAACTACACACCAGCTTGAACACTGCGATAATCAGATACAAGTCTGTTACAGGTCACCAGAAGCAGTCGTATAATAAGAAGATTGGTGATGCAGCCTTTGTCAACTACTGTACGCCACAAAATTATGGAACACATTACCTATTGATATTAGGGAATCAAACACGCTAGGCATCTTTAAAAAGCTTTTTTTTTTTTTTTTTTTTACCAAAGCATTGTATTCATTTCATCTGGCTAAATTTATTTCTCTGTAACTTGCACTATTTTTACTATTTCTCTTTTAAACTGTTACTTTTAATCCTTTTATCATGATTTTTGTAATCCAAGAAGCCTATCAGAACACAAGGTTCTGATACGATGTTGATCATTTTTATTTATCTTTCACTCCATGTATTGCTCCTGCTCCTGCTGCTTGCTTTTATTGATTTTATGTAAAGCATTTTGAATTGCAACTCTTGTATGAAATGTGCTATATAAATAAATAATAAATAAATAAAGTCTTACTTACATTTCTGCTTTCCTGTCTACAGTCATTGGCTACAGCCATACTAAAGCATGCCGGAAGATACATATATATATATATATATATATATATGTGTGTGTGTCTATGGTAAGATATGTATAATTAATTATACTGTCATTATTTTATGACAAAACTAAGACTTAAATTATTCACTGAGATGTATAGGAAAACTAAAGGTACCCACAGTTCATCTTTGACTATCTGAAATATTACAGATGTAATTTATGCTAAATTATGACTCGTCCGAAAATATTTCGGTTAAGCTGATTGTATGGAAGGTATTCATCTGGGATACAACATAATGCTATTGATATTGTTGATCTGAAGTTATCATAAAGTTGCCTCCTATAGTGTCACAAACTCATACATCCTAGATATTATAAAAGTGTGTAGACCATTCTTAATACGGGTGACAACTTTAAAGATTCAATATCGGCTAACCAGTCATAGGGTCCTTCAAAGGTCTATTTAGTAATTACACAGGAGACAGACAACTTTGATACATTAAAGAAATTAGCATTGTAGGTCAACATGGCTTCAGAGAATGACTTAACTAGGCCTTGTGATTGAGGGTGTTTTGGTTTTCAGGAATGGTCAAACATTTATGTCTCTGGTCTGATTTTATCTGCACTGTTCTCTCTCAGTGGCTTGTTCTGCTCCCTCAACACATTTAGTTTCAGGGGGTGACATCTCGTCTTCATGGTGAATTCATGTTCAGTTGTTGTTACCCTGCAACGCCAATTTGTTGCTATATTCCACCACTGTATTCTATAATTGTGCTTTCCGCTGCACTTGTGTTGCCGTTACGCATACCAATTTATCCTGTGCAGCAGCAAGTGGGCTAAACAGTTAATGTGTGTGCAGAGTGGTGTTCATCTGACAGGTTATCTCCTGCATCGGGATGACATTCTAAAGCCTATAGCCCTATCTGAGTCCTTTGTCCTCAAGGCCATGATTTTTGGCACAGAAAAGGGTGGTGTGTGTTTGTGCGAGCGTTCATGTGTGTGTCTGTGCGTGTGAATGCAGTTGTCACAACCATTCTTTTAAAACTGGGCTGTATACCAAGAAATTGCATTCCAGTGTATGTAGTTTATGCTGACCACAGGTATCTTGCAACGGCAGTTTTTTGAATGTATCTTTTAAAAACAATACAAGGGAGGAGTTCACATTGGTGTACAAAAATGGTAGTATTGTGGTGTTTTACTAACCTGCTCCCTGTGCATTTTCAGACTACATAATTCATGTTTCGTGTATAGATTCCAGTTTCCAGTAAGCAGTTTGTACTTTTACTGGACTACAAATAACATGGAAGAAAAGTTCACACGCATGACATTGCCAGCTATACTGCCAAAAGACACCAGTTAGTGTGTTGACAAGCTTTTATCAGTGTCTGCTGGGCTGTTAGTGGTGTTTGCAAACAGAAATCCGTATTGCTGCTTAAAAGCTTGTGACATGTGTTTAAACCCGGGTGTGTGCGTGTGTGTGTGTGTGTGTGTGTGTGTGTGTGTGTGTGTGTGTGTGTGTGCACGTGCCTGCTTGCGTGTATGAGTCTGTGTGTGAGTGAGTGCAGTTGTGTTAATATCTGTCAAGGTGTCTCTGTTTGTCTGTCTGCCAGTCTGTCTGTCTGTCTGTCTGTCTGTATGTGTCTGGTTGCTTGTGCCTGTGTGCATTTTGGACTTAGGCCCTGAAAATAGAACGTAAAAATAGAAAGGTAATGATGTCCCAAGAGAGAAGAGGTACAAAAAATCTGGAAAAAAAGATTGGTGTTACTGCACAAAAACAGACTATCCTACAGTATTTAACCCACTGTTTCTTTTTCACTAAATTACTTTGATGACTTGCACCATGTCACATGTCCCTGGCCAATCATACTGAGACAGGCATCAAAGGATAGATGCAATTAGCATAAGGGCATCAGGATACACTGCATCAGTTTCACACAACTGTTCGTACATAAGGTTGATATTTGTTTGGCGAAATGTTAAATGTGAACTTTCACTCTGTAATAAAATGTATCTGCCATTGTATTGTACTCTATATTTGTATCTGAAAACTTCCACCCCATTTGGCTGCATAAGACCACTGTCTTAGAAGTCGAGTTTGACCTAAAAACTGACTCAAAGGATTCAATAAAAAAGCGCGCTTTTGCTGGCCTGGGGTTTTTGGGGAGAGGGGGTGATCTGGTGCATACATTTTTCAAACAGGTCTCCCACCTGATGGGATTGTGAAGTTTTTCCAAAGGTTTGACCTGACCTTTGAACAACAACAACAACAACAAAAAGTATGAAGAGAAAAAAAGAGAGAAGATTAGACTGCAGCGTAGCATCAGATGTGTTAAATTAAAATGGCGTAATATGGGATAGGCTGGGAGTCAGCGGGATCCTAACGCTTCAGCGCACGGCCTCTGACCCTTGCATGCCACGCTCAATCACAAGTAATTTGGGGAGCAAACATCAATCCAGTGAGGAGCTTCAACTCTACAGGCAGCCAAGTTTAGTTTTTATGCTGTCTCGGACAGGAGGATGTAAGGACTATTTGAGCAAGCAAACACGTTAAAACAGTCTCTCATTTAATTGAAGCTGTACCTTATTGCATGCTAGCACCTGCTAACAGCAAATGCTTTCAATGTATTGGATTCACTGACCCTTATTTCTCTGTATGGATAAAGCTTTATGCTTTAAGCTTACTTTGTGACATGGCATGCCCTTCCTCTTTGGTGATGCACAGCAGAGCGAGAGGTTTCTTAGAATGAGGGACCATCAACATTCTGTGACCTTTGCTCACTGGAGGCTCCTTGGCAGACTGACATTTTGTAAGTGACACATACTCGAAAAGGCTCAGAGCTAAGGCTAGCTTAGGAGTCAAGTGAAGATTATGGCACACGATATATATATATACTGTATATATACGTATATATCTATATATATATATAGAGAGAGAGATACTCTGAGGACAGTTCCTCATCATTAGCAGGTCTTGTTCCCCTGAACAAGGAACCTCAGAGGAGAAAAACAGGAACTCACAGAGAGAGATGTACACACCACCAGATGCGTTAGCTGGTGATAGCCTCTTTTGCACTCCACCAGTTAGTGAGACTGTGTCTATGTGCCTAATGTTATCGAGGTAATGCTACTACCATGTAAATAGCCTGCTACCTTCTCATATTTAATTGTGTGTGTTCTGAAGACAAAGGTTGCAAATTCAACCTATAGCCTGTCTCAGTTTTCCCTTAACACAGCACAGGTTAACGGGTTGAACTCTCCTCTCTTGGTGAATTTTCATGGTGTTGAAATAACACCCCTGACATAGATCATTGCAGCACTCCTCTCTAATGGTCCTGAAAAGGTGTTGTTTAGCAATCAAATATACTTAGAGGATGGAGACTGGGGTCACTCTTGTAAGGTTTGTGTTTAGATCCTCTTGTGGTGAAAGCTGAAAGGTAACTGTGATAAAACCAACTTTGAAACAAACAAACGAAAACAATCATCAAGTCCTAAAGCAGTATCATGATCAAAGGGACGGAAACAGATCAGAATATTCCTACATGAATGACTGTTCATGTAATGCTTGTTGGTTGTTTTAATAAACAAACCCAAGTCTATAGAGAGGCTGCACAGAGTTATTTTGATAGGTGAATAGGTGAAACAACCATTGCAGCTGACTGAAAGAGTTAAAACATAATGGCAGGCATGGATGCATCAACCAAAGATTTTCTCTGACCACCTTTGATAATATTTTTAGTGCAGTTTCAGTTAAAAATGGAAAGTGGGTGATTTTGCCAGTCTATTTGTTATATGAAAACAGAAAAGAATAAAGGGATGAAGGGAATGCACAAGAAACAGGATGAGCGGCTAAATAACTGGGGTTGGCTGGTTCAGCCCCGTAAAATGGCATTTGTCCAATTTATTACAGAACACATTTTCAAAAAACCACAAAGTCAAAAGAAAGACAGGAAGAGCAAAAAAAAGGAGAGACTTGCTTACAGTTTAACCCCAAACTGCCAAATATGGTGCAAAATGTCTTCTCATTAAGGGGCTCTTGCTGAGACAGGGGCACAGAAGACATCTGCTCTTCTGCCAGCCTCATCCTCCCCCCATCCTTTCCCTCCATCCCTGCCCTGCTTTCTGTCCCCAAACTGAAACCAGGCTGATTAAATGCATAACTTCCCCTTCAAAGCCCAAGAGCATACCAGTGCATATATATATGTATACATGTGGAACATGCAGAGTAACACGTTATACACATCTAGCTATACTCATAGGAAAGAATACAAATCTTCTACCCAATTACCTGATGTAAATTTGTATGCATTATAAATACAGTACAACAAAGAAAGAAGCGTCATTCATATTTAAACAATGCACATAATGTAGCATAGTATGGGTACTCTCAGGGAAGGGAACATCGGAGTGATTTGAATTCTTACAAAGTAAATGCATTTAGCCTAATAAAATCACTGTATTGTGACTGATATTTATTAGTTATTGTCTTGCTGCTTTCAAAAACTCAGAAGGCATGTTTAATCTGGCACAAAAATAAGGCTTCCTATGAAGTGAGAGATCTTAAGAGGTTGTTTGGGAACCCACCAGGGCTCTTGGATAAACCACCATTCCTATCCTCCCAAATCTCATTTTGCTCTCAGTTTCGCTCATTGAAATTGACACTGCTGATTAGTTGGCTGAGATTCAATTTGACAAATTTGTTTAGATTTGAAAATCATCCTGAGTACTGTGTAGTCTGCCTGCTCTCTGACAGAAAGCGATTCCCCCCACAGTGAACATCATCACACTGCAAAACCCATTTGGACTGCTTTCCTTTATAAACTTGAATGACCTTCCTTGCTCTGCACAGCCATTTAATCACAGCCAACTTTGGTCAATTTGGGCCATGTCCAGGCAATTCATTTTATGCTAATGAAGCCTCATCTGCCTAATAGGTCACAGACTGCTGGTGGAGACAGCAAGTTCCAATGGACCAAAATAAGTCATTAGTATTAGCATTTGAGGTTTGTAATACTCAATTAATCTTATGTACTCACAAAATGGCTACTTACAGTATATTAGTTATATAACTTACCGGTATATGAGTATATGTGTTTGTCTAGTATCGTTTTGTACAACTAAATAGGTTTGTTATTGTTTTTGCTCTTTTGAATTACCAGCACACTTCACCTCATCTTACTATGAAATTCATACAGAAAAGGTACAAGAGATAAGAGAACAGAAAACATGTTCAGGATCGTAAATGTTGACTGTTGATAAGAATCACACAGAAAAAATGACCACCTAATTTGGACTTTATATTTCAGATTCAAATTAAATTTGCCTTTTTCTGGGCTTCATCTCTAAAAAGTGACCACAAATCTAATGTCTGAAATATGTCATCTGAAGGTCTGAGGATTAGGCCATTCAGCATGACAAACTGCTCAAAGACCCATGACCTGCAGCATGTGGCAAATACATATTCCCCGCAGGATAGACCACACATCAGGTGGTGTGTGAAGAAAGGCTAGAAAGGATCAGTATTTTTGTGATTTTATTTCTCATGCGTATTTAGGCATTGCTCTGGTTTCAACAGACATTTTGAAGCATGTAACAGCCGTGAACACAGGACCTTGAGGCAGAAGTCAACTTCAAAATGGCTTTGTGGAAAAACATCATAGTTATTTCTAATGCAGGTATGATAAGAGTTGAGAGCATGAGGTCAAATTTGGATTCAGGCTGATTTTCATTTGTCATTGTCAATCCTCCCTCTATTAAAATGTGAAGGAAACAAGGAAATAATCTACCTTTACTTATAACCACATGCTTTCTCCAAAGGTCATTTCCTGTATAATAACATCCTTATTCATCTAGTGGACCCTCTTACTCAGTGCTGCCAGTGGTACATTTGGACAGTTGGTTACTGTGTGCGCCATAGGAATCAAACCCAATATATGGAACGTCTAGAAAGACCGCATCAAACTGGAAAAGAGGAAACAGAGTATCACCTGCTCTACCACAGCAAAGTACAATGCATTTGAAGAAGGTAAATGCATCTGTCACTGCAGCGTTCTCTCACCTCCTGTTTCTTAAAATTGTCAAATAAATGACACACTCAGTCTCATTACACTACCACATGCAATTATTCCTGCCAGTGTTGGAAATACTTTTTAAGACATGCAGTTTTTAAAGACATGGATGAAAAGTCATCAGTGAGACTCTTAGTCAAGTGAAGTGAGTGCATTAATTCAAATTTCTAGTAGGAGGAGGGTGTTATCCTGCAGCTCCTGTCTATCACATGTTTGACAGCTGGGAAAGAGGAGTGCTCTGTTCGACTTAAAAGGCAAATGAAAGACTATTGTCTCTAAAGGATCTGTGCATCTCTCACCATTCGGCAGTTGTCTGTACTTTTTTAAGAGATAAAACGACATTGATGCATTGTCATGGCCATGAAACGGTGCACTTGAAAGTTTTTCTCTCTTTTTTTCTCAGTGTTAAAACTATTTAGTTCTGGATCAAAGAAAACCCTTGCAATTCTCGTTGCTGTGTATACCCATGAATGGGTAGCGTAGGTGCTCCTCTGCTGGTCTTTGAGGAAGTGTCATATTAAGAAAAACAAATAGGTAGCTTTGTTGAAACTTTGTACACAGCAAATACCATATGCTGTTAGAGCTGGGCACAAGAAGTATCTCCATGATGTGAGTGTCTATGAATTCAGTAAATGTGGATAGATAGCACAGGTCCTCTTTCGTTTGTCTTTGGGAAGGATGTTGATGGATGAGAGGCCTCTCACTCTGGGATGTTCCTGTATCTGTTGCATCTATCTGCTTCAAAGGCGGGCTGTTCCAGTTTCGGCACACAGGGTGAAGCTTTTCAGGCTATCCTTTCGCCTGACGGAAAAGCGCTCCCTCAGGCTAATTATTTCTATTAATCAATCAATCAGTCTAATGATGGGTGCAGGCCTCTGCCAGGAGATGGGGCTGAAATCTTCAACCTGACTTTTTAAACACAGAGCCCAGACTCCTCATGTTCTGTCACTTGGTGTAGTTCAGTTGGTCTTCAAAATAAAATTGAAACACTGCATTTGAATAGTTCTTCATTTAGTATTCGCAGTTAATCCCTAGTGTGGTGTAAAATCTTTGATATGGTCTCAATGCAAAGGGCCACTTTGTAAGATTTTTTTTTACACCTGCAAGGGTAAGTACATAACTACGTCTGTACCTCACGATGACATCAGATTGACTAATATGTTTGTGAACTGATTTATTTTGCCGCCTACAGAAGCAGTGCCCTGCAAAACAGCTCTTAAGTATGTAAAATATGTCACCATTGATGCGCAGCTTTAGTCATTTCCACATGATGGTTCTGCCTGTTATCATTATATCTCATAAAATGTTTTATTCTTATGTAAACTTGACCAAAGCAGCTGTTTGGCATAATGGCATAAGCACATGTATCCAAATACAAACAAGATACCAGTCGTAATCTAGACACCCACCGTTAGTGAAATATGTAAGGTTGATTGATTTTTCAATTTATAAATGTTTAAAACTATTTGTCTTTTTTTATCGCCAGGACGGAACTAGGGAACACTACGATAGGTGTCTTGTAACCAAAATCGCAGTGTTATCTATCTGTCTGTCTGTCTATCTATAGACTGAACATAGAGTATATTGTTTTAAATAGATTTCTCGGGACACTACCATTAACACCATAATGATGCGAAATACATGAGGAGATATCTCCCAGCTCACCAGCAAAAACAAATGAAATGGTATGTGCAGGCAGTGACAGCTATTGCACACTGTCAATTTGAATCCACAGAGGGAAACGGTCATTAGAGTTGTAGTCTGCCCTGCTAAGGATTTTTGGTATAGCAATATCATATTGGCGAATCAAACACCAGCCTCACCCACAGTCTTTGATCACACGCCTTTGATCAAAAAGTGCGTCATGCAGTGTTGCAGACCTCCTGCCAAGCCTTCTGCGACGCACTGTCACTGGGGTTTCTTGAGGCATAAGGCAGATGTTAGTCTGAATGTGGTAATTCTGTTTAGACAGAACCCAGGAAAAGGCAAAAGGGCTGGTTAGCCACATGATCCCCCTGAAGTGCTGGTTCACACAAACGACAGGGCTGGAAAAATGAATTTGTATGGTGCTGCTGGCATTGTGCATGGTGTGTTTTTCTGACAAACATTTGGTCCGCTGATACAATTGGAGCAACGTTTTAGTACCACATTGAACATGTTTGTGTATCAAGTGGCCCTGCTCATTGCAGCATCCATCTGTGAATGGCCACAGAATTATAGTCCACAAAGTTAGAGAGCTCTCTCCGAAAACGGTTCTAGAAATGCAAATACTGAAAGAACTGATCATTTTGATTAGAGATCCACCACTGAACATTTAAGGAACTTGCAGTGGAAAGAACTGCTTCCCAGTGCTTTTAATACCGTAATTCCCGACCTTGATCATTTGAGCCTTTTTTATTTTATTTTTAAATAACACATCCGGCAATTTCAGTGTTTTATTCAAAGGAAATTCAAATATAGTTGCTCTTCTGCTTCTACTGAGGCTGTTCAGCTCAGAACAAAATCCAATATCTGATTGATTTCAGAATCTCAGATTGACAACATACTGACTAGTGTGATTAAAGGTTCTGCTCCCAAGACCATAAATATCACAAGAGGCTACACACTTGGCATTTTCACTTAACCGGTTTGACCTGTAATTGCACAATATACATGCTAATGACACTACCCGTAAGGAAGAGACCAACACGGTCCTTATGGTGACGACACCTAACATTAACATTACTAACGCTCATTGAGGGAATATGAATGTAAAGCTTTACCAAGAAAACTGAACCTGATTTCCATTCATCTCTGACAGTGTACTCACAATGTAATCCCTCACAATGTATAATAATATGTGCATTAATGTGAGTGTCAGTGAGCAAAGACATAGCTCCTCCAGCTAGGATGTGCCGAGCTGTCACGTTTCATCGTTTGTGAAATCTTGTTTTCTCTTATTTCATGGTTTAAATATTTCATTTCACCTAACTGATTAACTTCCCTGTTAGTGACTTAGTCATTACTCACAAATCAAGGTGTGAATCTGTTAAAAGACCCGCACAACTGAACAGCTGTCTAGATCTACAACTATCAATTGTTAGAGATCTTATTTAAGATGTCGTTAGAGATTTTATCTAAATGGTGATGTATTACTGTATCAATCTATTACCATTTAAAAATAAAGGAGAATGTACACTTTGAGGATTTCCATATGCTAACATGCATGAATATACATGGTAAAAGTCCTCCTACATAGGGGACATTTAAAAGACTATTTTTATTTGTAAACTTGTCAAAATCATTTTAGAAATGATCTTTCAAAATCTTTTTACATACATCACCTGCTCACATTTGGAGAACACTGCTTGGCAGTGAAGTGAAAACAGGGGGTATTGTCTGAACATTACGTTTCTTTTTCGATTCTATCTTCAACACAATACAATGGGTAAGCATATACTGGTGCTATTCGCGTGATATGACCTGAGTCGCTTGGCTCACCTCTGCATGCACCAACTATGCAACACATGAGTGCTTCCCTGTCTCTCTGGTGAAACTTTTTCTGCTGTGATACCCCTGGAATGTTTTCCCATTTGTTTTCATGTCTCAGTATCTGTGCCATGTCAGTCACCAACAGCCTCAATGCATCTATGCTACTTGTTGTTTGACCCACAGAGACTTACTACGACGATCAATCCAATAGTGAGGCCTGAGAGGATTGCCATAGCGATGTTTGTATCTGCACAAAGGCTCATTGCATGAGTCGGAAATGGGATTACAGCATAGCTAAAAGACGTGTGCCTCTCTCCGCATGTGTGTGTGTGTGTGTGTGTGTGTGTGTGTGTGTGTTTGTGCGTGTGTGTGTGTTTGTGCCTGTTTGTGTGTGTGTGTGTGTGTGTGTGTGTGTGTGTGTGTGTGTGTGTGTGTGTGTGTGTGTGCGTGTGTTTGTGCGTGTGTGTGTGTGTGTGTGTGTGTGAAAGAGAGAGAGAGAAAGAGTTCTGTAAGTGTAGGCCATTCACTGCGGTGCTGAAATGTGGCCGCTGTCCATTGTGCTGAAACTCTTAGTTTCCTGCTACAGTATTAGAATAGAGTGTTATTGTGGAGACTGTGAGTGGGTGTGTGTGGAGAACGGATTTACTCCTGTTTCTTGTGAATGTCCAAGATTTTGCAATACAGAGTCATTTTAATTTAGATTTATATAGATTTAATATAGATTGATTTAATATAGATATTGATCTATTCTTGTTTTGAAATGTTGCTTGTAATGCTTGTGGGAGGATCAGTGATTAGCCTTGAAAAATATGTGAGATACCTCCAGTCAAATTCAGCTTTACTTAATTATCAACAGAATATAATTAATACAGCACAGAGCAGTTCTTGTGATGACGTGGTGGTCTAAATAGTTGTGTTTAATTACACATAATCTGTATTATCACTGCAAACAACCATAGAGATTGTATCTTCGAGTGTGAAATCTGTTTACAGCATCTTTTGTAGATGGTCATTTTCATCCCTGTCCTCACACAAACTTCACACTTCTGCAGAACCACACTGTCCATGAAAAAGTGTTGTTTTGACTCTTTTCCTGAAAAAAATCCTTTGTCCGTTTGTTCTTTCCCCCTGCAGAGGAGTCGTTTCGTGGGTCAGTGTGTGGGAGAGAAGCATATGCTCACTCCTTCCTGCTGTACACAGTGTGTGTGTGTGTGTGTGTGTGTGTGTGTGTGTGTGTGTGTGTGTGTGTGTGTGTGTGTGTGTTGTGAGGGACGGGCTGCAGAGGAGGGGAGAGCTGAAGGACATGAAATTGAGGACCCAAGGGCTCTGTGATATCTCCTTTCAATTGTTCCCTTTCTCTGCATGAGAAGATCAGTAGGGGACTAGGGAGTCTCTCGTCATGGTGATTTGTGGTACACTGCTCGCAAACCATGCCAGTTGTTAAACACCAGATTCAATGACTGGATGGTGCCAGAGAGAGTACAAGTAAAAATCAACAAAAATCTCATTATGAGCTGCATAAGGCCAACAATGAAAGCCTGTCGGTTTTTGGCCACAAGGCTGTAAAACGCTTCACCGAAAATGCTTTGTGACAAGTGTGGACAGTTCCAGGGAGCCGTCTTATATTTTTTCGGTCAGCCCAGATATCCAAGTCACTAAAAATGCATTCTTTCCATTTGTTTCTCTGGCGATGCAGACAAAAAGCTTTCATCTCTTGTCCTGATGCTGCCAAATGGATCGTACTTGTCAAAGTGGATGTGAACCTTAGCTGGCAAGATAAATGGCCAAGAGGGTTCAGAAAGGTGAAGAAACTTGAAACCATATCAATCATTTCGCTCTATATACCTGACACAATCCTACCGCTGATTGTAGAACAGTGTACTGCAGAGCATGGGGAAAAAACCGGACTCTCTGAGCTGGTGGTGTGTTTGGCATTACTCCTTGGACTGCTTAGTACAGTGTCCTGTCTGGTAATCTTTCAGACTCATGGAGAGCAATCATGGGGGTTGCCCTGCAATTGGAATACCTGAAGGGTGTTGAAGTGTGGCCAGATGAAAAAATCTTTTCACTACGTTCTCAGTGATGAGACATTTAATTCCGTGGCCAGAGACCAATTGTAGGAACCAGACCCACAATCTCTGACATATACGTATATCAAGGAACATACCTACCTTAGAGCAACAAAAATGAGGGACGTTTTTTGCAACATGTGAAGCATTTTAAGAATGGCCAGATGCTTGCAAACTCACACCATTCTGTTTTTTTTTAAATTCAGTTGTTTTGGAACTGATATGGCTTGAGTTTTATACATAATTGGGAATGTGGGATTGATTTCATATTTGCAATATCTGAAACCTCACCAGGGACGTGTTTTTACAGATACCACATAATACAAACTCATTGATTACTGTTCAGTATTGTGAACATTGTTTGCTTTGATCTGTCTTGCTCTAGATTGCTCAGTTGATACTGTTACCCCCCACCTTAGTAGGCACTCCATGCAAAAAGAGTGGCACAGCACTCACCATCCTCTCTGGACTTTTGGATGAAGGCGTCCACACCGCTCTCTCCATAGCTGCCTTCCGAGGCCACCGTGGAGACGTAGCTCCAGTTCATGGCCTTCACAATGTCCACCATGGCCTGGGCCTGGTAGGTGTCCGGTGGCACCACTCGGGAGAAGAAGTCGTAGCGGGTGTTGTCGCTTAGCTCGGGTGCTGTGGAGGCGTAGCTCACCTGGGGGATCTGTGGAGGGCAAATACAATCAGTTCAGCACAGATTCAAAGCCATGGTGTCGACAGCGAGGGGTTGGTCATTCGGGTCCAAGAGGATAGGGGCACGTGATGTGCTTCTGAAAACTAAGTGGAGTGAGAACACTATGCTTTCCAGCAAATATACCTCTGCCAGTCAATCGGTTCCGCTTTTGAGAACAACTGTATACCTGTAGACCTCTGACCCCCCCCCACACACACAAACACACACACATACACACACAGAGACACACACACAAGCAAATACAAAAGCCTTTGTGACCACCACTCTGGTCTGGTTCAACCTCATTTTCAAGAGCCTCGACTTAAATACCAAATAAAATAATTTTAATCCCATGTTTATCGGTATGTGCAGCAGTGAAAACCTGAGGCAAAGATATGTACAGTATGTCCCACACAAGGGTCACTACATGAAAAAAACAGCCTTCAGCAGGTTTATCTAAAATACAACCCTCAAAAAATACACAACAACAAGTCACTACCAAAACGAAAGCCTTTCAATAAAAGATGTTTCTCAAACCGCCCAGGCGGCACCGATCGGCTCGCCCTCACACCGGAAACCATCATCCCCGCAGCACACAAGAGCCTAAACCAGATGCGGCGCTGAACTTACACGTCTGTTAAACTGAGCTGGCAGGTGGGCGAATGACAGCAGCCCATAGATTTCATGCCCACTTCCAGCTGATTGTGAGACAGTTCATCATTGGGGGGGCCGTGCCCCCTGCTGGGTGCCCTCGTATGGAACGCCGCATGCGGTCGCGGGGAGAGTGTGGGGGCCGGGGGGGAGTTCATTTAGAGATAATGCGTGTCTGTCAACTTGACATGCGGGGGTCACCCGCGGCCCACAAACATGCCCCCAAGCTAAAGGATGTGGGCAAGAACACACTGAGCCCTGGCTTTTCAAGATAGCACTTAAAAGGTATCTCCTGCTGTTAATGAGTTTGATGGTAATGAACGGGAGGCACATGTACCATCAGAGTTTGGCGGAGACTTGAAACAGGATCAACAATGTCATTTCACTCATATCACTTTGTCATGACCCCAGATAAATGATAATAATAATAATCATTTTATATTCCATTACCCTTGTGGAATTATAATTGTATTATATTCTCTGTACTTTCTTCTTTACCTTGAAGGGAATGACTGTATTCCAAACTCCTAATTGTCTGGTAGGTCCAAAGTAGCAATATGCTTATACTCCCTATGCTAGTATTAGTGAGCTGATACACTTCCTTCCTCTAAATACTCTGTGCTTGGTAGTATAATATTCACCCTTTAATGGCGAGTGTAATGCCATGTAAAATTAGGTGTCACCAAGTACCGTTTCAAGAAGGTTTCAAAGGCACTGTTCCCCTGTACTATCTATCTTTGCATCTCCCAACACTTGGCACTAATATCAAGGGTACTTTGAAGAGCTTAATGAGTATTTGCCAAAGCCAGGAAAGGCCACAAAGATCTGATCATGACAGGGATTTCAACTGATTAAAACATTTACTTTCCAAATGGGATTGTCTTCAATAAAGCTATACATATTGCACAGAGTTAAAAATAAAGAATTCAAATGTTTCATTATTTAGATTATGTAAACAGCAGGGCTCAGGCAGCTACTAATGCTGTCCTTTATGTAATGAGCCATTAATAATTCTCCATCTTGATACTACTAATATTTCAATCATGGTGTCATATTAAAAGATATTTACTTAACTTTTTTGTAGTCATTGCCAATTAAGAGTAATTGCCAGACTGTGTTGGTCTGGAGATTGTACAATTCATGTATAATTCTACAGAAAACAGACCACACATCTCACATAGTCAAGGGCTGTGTGTATCCTTGGTGCTAAAACGCTTATTGAATTAATCTGAGATCATAAAGATATGGAACATGAAATTGGGACAGCCGTGATCCATTACTTTTTAATGTCTCCTCATAAATCAGCCTGTTAGGAGCTACTTTTTAGTGACTAGGACCCCTGGTTTGTTGCACCAGACCCAGTTATCTAATCTGAGTAACTATTCACCTAAAGGATAAAGAAAAAATATGTATATATATATATATATATACAGTTTACTATACAGTATACAGTATATATACAAAGGTGTATTAGCTTGCCAAAGTAGGAAGAGGGGCCGTCAGCAGGTCCATAGGTGTCTGGAAGTGTAAGTGCTCCAAATGATGCTGGGCAGGCAAAGCTTTGTGTTCCAGCTCTGTGAGTCAATAGAACTAATCCATTAAGAGGAAAAGGAAATGACCCATTTCGAGGACAGTAAACAATTGAATGTTTCATTTTTGGGAATTACACAGTTTGGTCTTATCCGTGTGAGACTGAACACAAGCACAAAAAGCCCAGTGCACTGGATCAATTACCCACTGACCGATGCCGGAAGACACAGGCCTCAGTGGCGAGGGAACAATGAGAGCTTTATGGGCATTGGCTAAACAGCAACAGAGTTTTGAGTGGCTCTGTACAAATGTGCCTCCATGGATTTAGTCAGGCTTTAAGTGTTGGTCATAAAAACGAAACATGGTATAAGGTGGGGAGAGCAGAATCTACATGTTTGTTACGCTCCACCTTATTTTTTACCTTAAAGCCCTATGTGGTTACCATGACAACAAGCCAGATAGATACTTGCATACACTCATTCATGAAGGCACGTTTATGTAATGAAACATCTCTCTGTCCTAAAAGGCAGCACATAGAACTAGCAAAAGAGGAGACACTTTGGTGTCAGATTTCACACAGAGTTTTATGGAATAAATGATCAAACTTTATCCTCCAAATGCACATTTACATTTTAATGTCAAAGTTAATTGTTCCTCAAATAATTAAA
The DNA here is from genome assembly GCF_963457725.1 of Sprattus sprattus. Lineage (NCBI taxonomy): Eukaryota > Metazoa > Chordata > Actinopteri > Clupeiformes > Clupeidae > Sprattus > Sprattus sprattus. Next base: position 16,295,221 of record NC_137908.1, on the reverse strand, counting down.
AGTACATCAATTATGATAAACTACCACCTCTGGAATATTCATGTTTTCCTGATATTGCTGTTATGATTATGATTAATTTGTTCTTTTTTTAACACTGTCTGTTAGAGATACTCTTTGTTACTTAATGGGGTGTGATGTCTCATTCAAAAGCTGTGAAAAATATGTAACATTCTGAGGGAAAAGCCATTAATGACAAACAATGTGTACTTTTTACAGTGCGAACCCCGATCACCGAACATATGGCCCTCGCTTCAGTATGTGATCAATGACTGGCATCCACGGTCAAAGGAGTCATCAACCTCTGGAACTGGGTAAGCGGTCGGGGGGCCAGGTGCCCCGCTCTGCATTGTACTGCACTGCATTTTGACCTTTTGTCTCACATCCCGCATATTGGGATAGTGTCCTGCAACTTCATTAGTCATTTGGTTTTTAAATGTCAGAAATAAGACCACATGGATGCATTCTTTTACCTGCCCTGCACACCAGCTGCTTATGTCGTTGCAGAATGGATTCTACTGTATTCAATAGAGTAAAAAGCACTCATAAAAAAAGCTTATACCAATGCAACATAGCCAAGTTTTTCTAACAAAGCAGTGAAGGCGGTCTTTAAGAAGTCAATTACACTGTGTGGGCTTGGGGCCGTGGGCTCCTCTGCTGCATAACATCATCAGTCGACATCATGGCCACAACGAAATGAAAATATTCTTTTAGTAATTAGTGTGATTTGAACAGCTAATCGTATCTTTCTTAGAGCAAAAGCTGTATCTTATATGTTTTACAATGGTTTCCTATGAGAGACATTATGTCAAAGTTTTTGGTGACAACTCAGCATTGCTAACATGTAACTACTCGTCCCACATTTGGTCTGTTTGAATCTGGTCACCCTAGTAAGAGTTCTTTAAATGTGTGATTTAATATGAAGATTCATATTTGTCATTCTTTATCATAGGAATATACGTAAACTGCTGCTTAGTCACAGTTGGAGGGATTTTTCTTCTAGCAAGTTTGAAAGAAAAGAAAAGAAAACAGCAGAAGGCCTTAAGTGTTTCACTGCAGTCCTGCATCCCTGAAGTGGTGGGTGTGATACAATTGACTACAGCTGGATAGGGAGGACTAAACGTAGTAAATCTGCAGCATTTATTTTTAGAGTGCAATAACTTCACCCATAAGAACGGGATTGTCGATATCCTATGGGCAGCTTTTAACAAAGGAAAAAGGGGTAGCTGCAGTAATTAGCAGTTAACAGGACAACCAGGCTGACCTCAGCAAGGACCATTTTAGAACGACACAGAATGCTTGAATGGGAGAAAGAGTTGTTAAGAATTACGCTTGAACGTTTGTTGATCTGCTGAGTCTGTAGAGGAAACAAATGAGGAATATGCTCCATATTTGAATAGTACTAATGTGAAAAATGTAGGATTGTGCACCAGCAGACGTGACTTATGCTAAACATTTACATTTTGTCATCAGCCATAAGGAAATAAACTAAACTCCTGCAGTAAAGCAATGCCAGCCTTCAGTCAGTGTTTCCCCAAGTTAATTTAAATAACGTGACGATCAATGCATTATCAATCCCTGGAAACAATATAACTAAAACAGATGAAGTACACCTGAAGGAATCCATCAGTAATTTTGTCCAGGGGAAGTTATGCATTTAAATTTGCATTCATTTATTTAGCTGACAGCTTTACCCAAAGCAACTTACATACTGAATGGCTTTTTCTGGTTTATTTTGTCAGATATACTGCTCCAGGGATGATGGATGTCCTCCATAAACCAAACTCTTTCTCGACACACTGGCATGTTTAGTATTGTTCTAGGGGGTTAACAACATTCATCATTTGCAGACTAAATGCCTTGGGGCTACACCCCCCATTTACTTCTAAGTTAATTAATGAGAGATCACACTCATTCACAGTATTAAATGATAAACATCCAAACTAAACAACACACTGAAACGATTCTGAGGTCGCCGAATTATTTTATTAAAAGAGTTCAAGTTTTAGGTTTTCAGTGATGTGTGTAGATTGCACCAGGCAAGTTTTGTGTCTTATGCAGGTGTGTGAAGATTTATATATAACCTAACATTTTATCCACCACTGTAGGTTTACTGCAGAGTGTACTGCATAACAGTTACTAAGAGATTCTCTGTATTAGCCTCTGTGCACTTACTCATTTCAAAGGAATAAATTAATGTCAGCTATTGATCTCCACCCATCACACTTATAGGGCCCTATCTTGCCGATCAGAAACGCAAGTAGGACGGCGCCAAGCGCAAGTAGCTGTGTGGGCGGCTCTATGGCGCAGTTGCTATTTTAAAGGCGGAAAAAACACACTTGCGTCCAGCGCAAGTGTCAAAAGGGTTGGTCCAAAGGAGGTTACTCAGCCATAGGTGTGGTTTGGGCGTAATATGCAATAAACCAATCGGAGCGTCATTTCACATTCCCTTTAAGAGCGAGAAGCGCATAGTCCATAGCGGCTTGTTATTTTGATGGCGGAATTACCTGGTGGAAGACCGGAGAAGTTCACAGCCGAGGAGACCGACGTGAGATTTACACCAATTTTTTGGCAAGCCATATATAATTACAAGGAAAATAAAGGATTTACCACTTGAGGAAATCATTGTGAAATCCATATCCAAGATATTTTAAAAATAAGCATACATGTAGCCTACACATTGACCCAAATGATTCAGGTTAATTGAAGCTGCGTGACATTTGATTTATTGTATGGCTTTGTAAAAAGCCGGGAGATAGATATATATGGGGATGCGAGAAACCCTCCAAAAGTAAGCAAAGTCAAGCAAGCATGTCAAGATATTGCCGTGATTGTTTCTGCAACGGGGCACCCGAAAACGTTGCCGAAAACGCTATAATGACGTCCGGAGACGTGGGACATCCAAGCTGGAAGGTAACACACGTTCTCGTGCCTTCACGGGAGGTGGATCTGCCTCGACCCAGGATCTGACGGCAGCAGAGGACATCGCCACGTCTACCCTCACGCCTGAGAGCGTGCAGGGATTTGGGGGCATGGAAATCGGCACCCAAGCCAGTGCACCAGCTGACCAAACCCAAGGTACATAAATAAAGTCCACATACACAGAGATGAGTTTACAAGATTTATAATAATACTGGCATTAAATAAATGCAACAAAGCCATACAATAAATCAAATGTCACGCAGCTTCAATTAACCTGAATCATTTGGGTCAATTGTGTACGCTAGATGTATGCCTAGTTTTTAAATGTCTTGGATACGGATATCACAATGATTTCCTCATGTGGTAAATACTTTATTTTCCTTGTAATTATATATGGCTTGCCAAACAATTGGTGTAAATCTCTCGTGAAGACGACAGAAGTAAAGTGTAGCCTACAGGTCCTATACTGTGCGGGCAAGCACATGCGCCCTTAAAATAGCGTTCTGAATACGCGTTACAGACTTTAGACATTGCGCCTCACATTAGACCAGCTTTTTTTTGGTCAATGGCGCACGGCGCACGGCGTTGTTTTGAAAACTGCAAAATACCACTTGCGCCAGAGAAACGCCTTCTCTGTTCCGCCCCCGCCCATGTCGACGCAAGTTCATTTCGAAGCGGACCTCTGGAGGGAAAATCGCGCTGTGCGCCGGGTGCAAGATAGGAATGATACTTGCGTCGGTGACAATGTCACTTGCGCTGGGTGCAAGATAGGGCCCATAGAGTTAAAGAGTGTGTTCATGTTCAAAACCCCTAACCCACACCTATGGCAATGTTCATGTTTCTCTTCAAACTTATATTTCATATCCAGTGATGAGAATAAAAAAGCAAGTGTTGTAAAGGAATATGTTTAAAAGAGCGAAAGCAAGGCCAAATAACCATCATATCTGAAGGTCAGGCGTGTTAGTGCCGTACCCCTGTTTGTAATGAAAATAAAGAGGTATGCAGCCATGACCTTCAACACTTCAAACTCAAAATTTAAATATGTACGTGAGCACCAAGAGGGCTGGGAATAAAAAAGGAAAACTTCAATAGGGAAAACATAATGACGATAAAGCAGCGCTCGAGATGAATCCACGAGGAATAAACAATGAGGAGAGAGGAGAAAAGATCACTGCTGAGACATAGTGTGAAGAAACAGATGACGATGCTGAACTGGCACAACAGCAAACTGAAAGCCACACAGGAGAGGAAACAAGGGCCCACTCATTGGACAATCAATGAGCTGATGAACAGTGGATTGTGGATTAAGCAAGGGCTTTCATTAATTTACCCATTAAACAGAGTATTCCAAGCTGAGATGGAGAAAGTCTTTGTAAAGTAAAAGCTCTAAGACCAAGTGTAAAGAATATTTTCTTCTTTTAAGTATGTTTCCTTCAATGCTGGAGTTCTGCAGTGGTTTCATACAATATGAGATTTTCTCTCCCACCAACACAAATAAAATAAGCTTGATAAATATTAATTGAAAATCTAGACAAAATAACAGTGACTCAAAAGCAAGCAAATAAAGATAATTTATGTAAAGAGATCCCACAGACTGCAAAGTTGACTACGTGTGGCATTAGCATAATGAGTTTGTGTATTTTATAAGAGCTAAGAAGTGAGATAAAACATCCATTAACGTAACGAATGTAATTTCATTCTGAGTGCATTGAGAGCACTGAAGACTAAATTCTTCTGAATGGTGTGTTGAATTCTCAAAATGGTATCTAAAATTAAGTTGTGTTGTCTATCAATGATGCTTCTTTAAAGCCTATCCATTGTGGCATATGCAGCCTTCCTATGACGTTAGTTAAACCCAACAAGGCAACAACAACAAAATGATTTCATGTTTCTGTCAGGACCAGCAACGAGCCCAAATGTCTTGGCATGAAATAGTTTCAGCCATTTGCGTGGATGGGAATTTTAAGATAGACCTTGAATGTGTTCCCGACAGACCAATTCAGCCCAGTCTGACTGCCAGGTTTACCTCACCTCCCACATTGCACACCCCAGTGATTCGCTCCGTGACCTCTGAAACCAACCTCCCTCCATCACATTCTCATCTCTATCAGCCTCTCCCCCTCTTGAAAGTGTCCTGCAGGGATATCAACCACACGCAATAGGTCAACCTCAAAGCCTGTGCATAGAGCCAGTTGCCAAGATAATTAAGATTGATTTTGCATTCACGAATTTCGATTTCATAAATATATGGGTAATTTGCATAGTGTAGTTTAGACATTGCACAGCCTTGGTAGTCGGTTTAGTATGTTGTACAGCTTCATTCATTTGTTTTCTCTTGTTTTCACTGCCATAAATCGTACTTAAAAATACATGATTAGGGTACTGACTCAATTGAAAGTCATGGCCTTATAAACACTCATCAAGATGTCTTAGGTTTGAATTTACATTTTATGATATGGTACTGACGTGCTACCTACAGATACATTTTTGGGTTTCTCACCATCTGTAAGTTGTCAATTGACTGCTTCCTAAAAAACCTCATCTATAAACAGAGTTCATCATTAACATGTTAGAATGTATTCAAAAGTGTTGCATGTTGTAGTTACATTTGCAGTAAATCCTATTGCCCTTTATTCAGTTCACTTCTGCCCACCACCTAGAGGCACCGTTGGAACTTGAATCACTGATGAACTTACCTAGCGATTCCTTGCATTTTGCCTTCCATCATTGTTTTGTGATTCTTATTCACAGTTTCTGAGTTCCATGATTGTGTTGTGTGATATATAATAATGAATGTGCCAGTGATGATTTCCAGCTGACACCCACTAGGCAACGGAGTTGTGCAGCAAAGGCTATTTGGTGCTTCACCATGTAGTGTTTGTGTCACCTCCTTCTTCACCATGTAGTGTTTGTGTCACCTCCTTCTTCACCATGTAGTGTTTGTGCCACCTCCTTCTTTAGCATGTAGTGTTTGTGCCACCTCCTGCTTCACCATGTAGTGTTTGTGCCACCTCCTGCTTCACCATGTAGTGTTTGTGCCACCTCCTTCTTTAGCATGTAGTGTTTGTGCCACCTCCTGCTTCACCATATAGTGTTTGTGTCACCTCCTTCTTCACCATGTAGTGTTTGTGCCACCTCCTGCTTCACCATGTAGTGTTTGTGCCACCTCCTGCTTCACCATGTAGTGTTTGTACCACCTCCTGCTTCACCATGTAGTGTTTGTGCCACCTCCTGCTTCACCATGTAGTGTTTGTGCCACCTCCTGCTTCACCATGTAGTGTTTGTGCCACCTCCTGCTTCACCATGTAGTGTTTGTGCCACCTCCTGCTTCACCATGTAGTGTTTGTACCACCTCCTGCTTCACCCTATAGTGTTTGTGCCACCTCCATTAATTGCATACATGAGCAATGCAAACAGCCCCCTTTTTTATATCACCCTTTTGTTTGTGCAAATATTCCCACAGAAACTTAGATCACACAGGCATAGATCTATTTAGCAAACAATATAATCAGGGAGATTTCCCACAGGCAGGACTTGAATAATTTATCTTTTTTTGTTTGGTTGAGACTCGATTAGCCCTTTATCTTGTTAGGATAGCATGTGATAGTATGATGAAATTATGAAGCAACCTGTAAGGTCCTTGCATCTTTACATTTTTAATGACACCGCCTCCTGTTCTTCTTGTTCGCTGAGTAGAGCAAGGGATCAGCGATGTCAAGGCCATGGTTTAAATCCCAGGAAGGAGACATGCTGATTAAATATATTCAGTACCTTTTGCTGTATAGAAATGTATGAAAACTAACCATTTGGATCACATGCTACAAAAATATGACAGCCAGCTGTTGTTTAAGAATTTGAGTTACAAGCAGGTGACATTACAGAAACATCACAGCCATTTGGTGGTTTCAATTTTCAGGGCAAACGGGAAAAGGAAGAGCTTTTTTCCCCCTCTACAATGACATTTGTGTGTGAAGAGCCACAGAGACAGAATTCCCAAGACACTCCTCTACAGATTAAAAAGTCTTTATATCCAGCCATGCATGGAGCAACTTCATCAGTATACTTTTTACTCCATTTGGTAGCACCCTCTACTTGGACATTTTAAGTGTCATCCTCAAGCCTTTTGTCACCAGAAAGTCTGGAGTGGTGCAGATATCCAGATTTCTCCTGTGAAGTGGTACTCCAATCTTGCTGAGTGAGAAAGTGTCTGTATGGTTTTGTACCTCCAGGTCAAACTCATTTTTCCTTGCACATTTAGGTAGACTATCTCATTCTTTGGTCTCACTATAGTTACAGATTACACTACTTAGTAAGAGGACATTGTCGACCACAATAACCTTTAGCTTTTGAGATGTAACTGTACTTTGAAATGTTACTAGATAAAGCAGTGATGCTGGTCCATGCCAGACTTTACATTATGTTTTCACTGCATAGTCAATGTATTGATGCAGGGCACTGATGGTGTTTTCCCACTGCAGGGTGTAAGTGGGCCACAATGCATAGCCTTTTATATTCAAACAATCAGAGCTTGAACAAATTAGGCATTTTGTTATTTAAGTCTGCTATTGAAGCATGAACTCAAGGTTTGACTTCAGCGCACCTGAGGCAAGGACATCCGTCACCTTGTTGTATTTGGGCATAACAAAATGATTAGAACAAACGGCCAGTTCTTTCTTCAATTTGACACATTTTATGGTTCAGGCTGCCAGTGGACCTCTCAGTGATTAGTGGAAGACAAGAATGACTCTCCATGTTGAGAGAAGGGCATCTTTTTTTGTTTGTTTGTTTACGATGCCACAAAATATATTCTGTAAAATACACTATAATGGTGTATATCCTGACCAAAAACAAAAAGAGCAATGGATCCACACTGAATCATACAATGAACACCATACCTAGAGAGTAACCTCAGCTGGTGACCAAACACATCACGCATTCTGCCAGTCACTACAGAAACTACTACCAAATGGCAAACTGTTAATGTAACAAGTCATATATAAATAAACAGCCTTACTAAAAAGGGAAATAACTGAGGCTTAAACATGGGTCTGAGTTTACCTGAAATATTTGAAAGAGCATTGACACAAGTGTCTGAGACTGAGCGAAGACTGACATTATGGAAGTGCAAGTATAAATAGGAACAGTTCACTCCAGCAGATGATTTGCTTGGGGAAAAATGCAGGGACATGTAACCATGACAAATCAAGGCCACAGTTTTTAACTCTATAGCCCTGATCCAGGAAAGAGTCTAAGATGGGGAAATGTTGTCACTGCCTCATTTCCATAGACGCCCTTACACACTCCCTATCATTTTGTTCTACTGGAGGGACTCTGCTGTCTCTTTAAAGGCAGCATCCTTTTGATAAGTCAACTTCATTAGAGGCAGGATTTGAATTTCCAAGAATCATGTTACCTATGTGGAAGTTAATATGCTTTATATATTATGCAGACCATTACAGAAAAAGAGGACTGGCACCCTTTGAAAACAGGCTGCAGAAGCAAACAAACAGGTGAAAAAAACACCCTTCACTATATCCACGAGTGCTTGCATTGTGACAATGAGGGGCCTGGAACAGTGTTCCCAGGTGTTGGTGCACCCCCAAGGCAAACAAACAAAGAGTGCGCTTAGAAGAGGCAATTTGTCAGCAGCAAACGGATGTGAAAAACAACATCGTATATTTAGCTAAAAATATTGCACACGGGGAGCTGATCATATTGTGACATAACGCCAGATTGATTTTTTTTTCTCTCTCTTAAGTGTAGGTGACAACCCAACAAAAATAAAATTCCATAAGGAACATCCCAATTCTGAAAGGAGACTTAGAATGAGGGACTTCAAAGTTTAAGCTTTCAATTACAGCATGACTGAAGAGAAGCTTTTATTCCTGCCTTTTAATTAGCGTAAATATAGCTGTAAAACTTTACAAGTAATGTGTCAGAGAAAAACATATGCTTCCCTGACGTCAAGTTGCATATTAAGAAGCAGCTTGTCCAATTACAGTCCTCAAACAGCGGGGAAAGGGGGGGGGGGGCTCCACCATGGCAACACGAGGAAAAAAACAACTGTCAGCCCAAATTGCCTAAATGCAATTTATCTATTACTCAGCAGAAGATGGGAAAAAATCCACCCAGTGCAGCATGTGACAGCTGTGGATGAGCAAATAGAACACAGTTTTATGAAGACCCCATATTGCCATGACATTGTTGACTTTCCCTCAAATCTTTCTAACGGCTCATAAGAAAAAGCCCAGTTTTGTTCATGGAGTCCAATAAAGAATGACAGATTGCGGCGCATGCATCATCATGTCATCTTTCCCCAATGCTCCAGTGCAACGGCTGTGTTGTTCGCAGAGATGTGCAGAGATTCAAATAATTTGATCCAGTTTTGAGAATGTGATGGAACCAAAATGTCATATATTGTGATTGATTTCATTGTAATGGCAATTAATACTTCTCATTCATTCATTCATTATTATTCTTTTGTTAATCATAAACACAAAAATAGCATACATTGCAACCCTGACAGGAGAACAAAATGACAACTGCTCCTATGGGTTTAATTAAGTGACTTTTCTGAGTAACTGTGCTATCTTAAGCATTTCAGGTTTTCCTTGAAACTAATTACGTGCATTTTGCCATTCTTACTCCACCATTAGAAACATGAATGCAGCTCATGCTCTATTTAAATCTCCTTCATACCTGACGTAGCTCAAGGAGCCCATGGTGGACATCACAACTGAATTCTTAGGAAAGGCTGTGTCATCACTCTTCTTGGTAAAAGCAAAGAATGAACACATACCCAAGTGAGTCACGCTACAGCATTGTGAAAATATAAAGGTGCCTCTTAGTAGCTACATGTATATACATGTATGAGTTTGTAAACATTTTATCTACTCTGGTGCACAACCGTGCTAATATTTGAGTGCCGTAAAATGAATATTAACAACAACTAGAAAGTGGAGCACTAACTGCAAAAAATTAAAGGAAATTACTCTTACAGGGGCAATATTGATATGATGAAGTGACTGTTTCTGTGGAGGCAGGTCCATTTGTTTAATCTGTCTACTGCGATATGAGTGGGATTGTGTGTTTTACTGAGTAGAAAACAGACAATTAGCAACACCTACTTTACCTTTGGGAAATAGGGCAAGGCTGATCTCTACCTTGTTAAAACCATACATGGAAAGCAGTTTCGATACACTAGTTCTCAAGGCAAAACAGGCCACAAGCGAGATGGGAAAACAAAATAGAAAGAAGACAAAAAAGTGGTACGTGAAGAGTACACAGTGAACCGGAGTCAGACCTTTACCTCATGAAAAACTCTCATTCATGGTGGCAGGGTTTTGCATATGTTAAGTAAAGGTGTCAAACACTGAACCATTTGGTCATGTTAATGCTGTGTAAATGCTATGCATGTCCTTGGCTCCTATATTGATCTTTCACAAACTGGAGCAGTTGTCAGTGACTTCAACCAGTACTTTATCAGACTCAGCAGTTTGGTGAGCAGTAGGGGAGATTTAACATACTGTAACCTGGTCCTGACAGATTGTGTATCTGCTGAGTTCTGTATCTGCTAGTGTGATATAATAAGGAGGTATTGTCTGAGATGTTTCGCCTTCCCTGTCAGTCAGTTGAAAAGCTGGTTTAAAGGTAGGGTAGGCAATGCTGAAGAACCTAGCAAGAGTAAGATCCCAGGCGCTTCCTTCAGACCCCTCCAAAGCCAATCCTCCAAAACACATGAACGCACACTGCCTGACTACTGCCTGACTACTGCTCGGGACGAGTCAGAGAAAGAGAGAGCGTTGAGGATCGCTGTCATCACTAACTGTATCCAACTTCCTTTCGTTCACATGTTTCATTCTCACAACCACAAACAACACATATAAGCTACACCACACACATACACCACATTTGTAAAACATCCCAAAGCCAACATGGACTTGCAGAAGACATACCCTCAAATGACACTACAATGCAAACACTGGCACACATATACACATCTAGATTACATACAAGGGAACATACAAAAGCCTTCTAGCATTAGCGTTAACATCCTATCAGAGGACATCTCTCTGATCTTCTCACACCAAAAGACCTCCATTGTGTGTATTCACAGCAACCCCATTAGCACATATTAGCATGGCCTGTCCACAGCTTAACTAATTACCATATCCTGCATTCCTAACACCTGGTTGTTTGCTACAACCTCTCCCACTGACACAGACAGAACCACGGATGTTTGTGCTTTCCAAGTTATGTGCAAATGTATATAAATATATAATCATGTTTGGTCTTTCATTGATCCTTGCGATGTGGGCAGCAATCTGATCATGGTTTCATTGTACCTGCCATAGTTGTAGTATTTGAGTAGAATGTTCACTTTAGTTCTACCCAACTCATGTCTTTATCTTTTTTCACTCATTCTGGTTGGGTTGAATTTGGTCATTCAAGTGTATTTGGTTTAATTGGCATCCAACTTTTTAATTGAGTGGTTGTTATTATTCACAGTTGTAAGTATCCATTTGGTTAACACTCACCATTACTGTGCCACTAGCTTATCTGCTGCTTGGTAATATTGGAGGTCATTTCATAATTTCATGGACTCAGATTAATCGTATTTTCTGCAAAATGTACTACTATACGCATTTTTCTACCCCATAAAAATCAGAGAAGCTTAAACCTTCCAGCCTGGTGCTTTTCTGATGATTTGGTCATTTCTGGCTGTCCTGCGCGTTGGGTTAATACATAACCTACATTAAATAAAATTCCCCCCTAAACAAATCAGATACTTTCCTGTCCAATACACCATGACATCACTTTTCAGGTCCTTCAACTCCCTCAGTGGTTGCCATCATTATCTCCAGACCTGCTGGGGCTGTGTTGGGTTGAAGGGTTAAGTGATAGCTTGTTATGCTAACTGCCCCAACACCAACCACAACCCAACAACCGCCTGGCTTCCTGTCCCTAGAGTGGGTGCAATTACTGAACAGACAAGCAGCTTGGCTTCTGGGCACCTTATGTCCTTCCTTCCTTTGCTACCCAAGGACTTCTGTGGCTGACTAGTTGGTTGGTCAGTCAGACTAAAGGAAGAGGCATGTTGGGTGTTGGGTGTGTGCATGTGCAACTCTTACAACCTACGTATTGGATTGTGCTTCTAAGTTTGTGTTATAGAGTTTTGTGGACACCTTTCTGGTACACAGTCCTTGTGCTTTTGTCTGTACTTCTGTCATTTTTTTCTTGCTTTGTTTAGCAGTACAAGCTGTTGTAGTTGTAGGTGGAACTGGAAGCTTTCTCTTTCATTCTTGTGCAACTAGCGCTCTAGCTCTACCAATATGTCTGACTAGCCTTGTGGACAAGTCAGGTAACATACAATGAGTGCACTGGCAGAGTGTGTGCAGATAGGTAGGGAGACAGGAAGGGTGGTCATCCAATCATTTCATCCAGGCCTTTTTACAGCCCTGCGTCTGCCACAGAGGGCAGATTTTGTATTTGATTTACAGTTGACTGTCAGGATTTTTAAACAGAATTTCAAGAAATATATATAAAATCCCTACCCTACCTTTAAGTTCTATTAGGAAAAAAACATTGTTTAAAAAATCACCTGGGTTGAAATAGGGTAGCCTTCTGTGAATGAATGCTGATCCAATCACCCATTATACTTCATTACAGAATGAGTGGAAGGCAATGCCAGGCTAGAGTCAATACATATTTGGGTGATGGCGTTGATATCTTCCTGCAAATGTATCATTCCATAACAATGTCCACCAAACACTTCGTCTGAAAGTTGATCAGGTATCCAAATATGAACAAAACTGCCAGAAAACAACATGCATCAACCTTCCCTCATCCAACATCCTCCATTCTCTCTGGATTCAATGCAAGCCAAGCAGGGAACCCTCTGCCCTCTGGTGCTGCACGCCAGCATCGCTGATGAAGTGCAGAGGTGATTTTGTATAAATTCGTTTCTAAACAAATACCCCACTTCCAAATCTGACAGTGCACCCCAATTGTTATCAGCTGTTGTTTACAATGAGAAGAGCTGAACATTTCACATCTGTTGCTGTCAAGCTAAGTGGAGCAGCAAATGGCTGAATGGTAAGAATAGGACAAGGCGCGGCATAATTATTGAATAAAACAGATTGCCTCAGCTCCGGGAACAGACAGTAGCCTGAATGGTGTGACAGAGCCTCTGGCATCTGAAATGTCACATGTAATGAAGCACTGCTAGACTGACATTTTTTTAAAGAAAATCTGGATTTATTAGGAATAATTTATTCAAGCAGATTACACAGACAACATTGAACAATGGCCTTTCCTGACATTGCTTTCTTCCACTGATGCCCAATATACAGCCCTGTCTGATGCGTATTCAGTATGGTTTGCAATTGGTAAAATCCGTTTGTCATGAATAATCAAACTTCCATCAGACTAAAGAAAACAAGTTTCGCTAACAGACGATGCCTCTGGCATCATCACAGAGAAATTGCTTTTAAACTTGTGAGAAGGGCATTCAGTTTGTCATAGTTTCCTCTCAGGGTCTGAACATTATTTATTGTATTTCTAACATCAAAATGACCACTGATCAAGATTGAGGCTGCCAGCCTCCTTAGATATCTTAATTATATTAAATTAACCTTACCTTGCTTCACCTGCAGAATGCTGGGAATGATATTCAGAGTGAATGATGTCTCTCATTCAAACATGGTAGGCTGATTTTTCTGTTAATGTGTTGCTATATTCTAACTGTTAGAATATGTGAATATGATTCAGATATTTCCAAAAATGTTTAAGCTAGCAGCCTGCACATGTACTCCAGGATATTACTGATCCATAGCCTATTAGAAGATACAAGCTATCCACCATATAAACACTCTTAGTAGACACACATTAACATTGTGTCATAATTGCCTAAATTACTTGGCTGTTGATTTTTATATTCTTTGTTGATGTTTTCCATACCAAAATAGTTTGAAATGGCTAAAATAGTGTGTCTTTTCTTATCAATAACAATTCATTCAATGAAGCACATATTTTGCCTTGCCAACTGCGTACAAGTGAGGGAAGTCTTCTCTCCAGTACTTTCTCGTCTTCTCACTAGTACTCTCTTGCATAAATAATATGTGATGAGTGATACATACATTTAAATGTAAAGACATATTAAACAATGCTTTTGGCAAAAATGTGGGGTTTTATTCACAAAATATCATCCCTTTTAAGATAAGTAGTCACAGCAGCATTACTGCCATCATCCTCATTATCATCTCTCTGCATCTGAACACACCATCACAAGTGTAACAACAGCCTCTGTCCTCAGAACAGCCTGCGCTAAGTCCCTGCCACACCTTCAAGCTCCTCAGACATCACACAGCAGGTTGTGCTTCTTTCCCTGATCCCTCTTCTGAGACTTGTAGCATGGCATTGGCACATGTCGACTTGAGAATCCCGCAGCAGTGTGTGGCCGCAGTGGCATCCGCTCTGTCGTTAAAGCTAATCTCTCGCGGGTAGCAAGCTGCCGCTCCGGTAATGTTTGATTGTATGAGGAGGAACCGGTGAAAGTCATTAAAAGGTCCCCACTCCCACCCCGTAATTTTATTTTCAAAAGACTTCCACTCTTGTGCTGTTCAGCCTCAGTCTTGAGAGCCCACATTAAAGCACTGAGAGGGATAGTGAGGGAGTAGAGTGGGAGCCTGGCTGGGCTGGAAAAGGTTCAGTTAGACCAGACAAGGACGGACTCTGCCAACGCAGCTGCAGCCTTGGCAGCTGCAGACCTGCGCTCTACTCTGTCAGCGCGGTTGGTAGGGAGCCCAGACAGGTGAACCTCATCAGATAGATGGATAGATAGATAGAGAGAGTGCGATAGTACTTCATTTATCCCCAGATAATTTCATTGCAGTAGCAATTCACATACTTACAAAAACACACACAATGAGACAGAACACAGATACAAAATATTATATACTGTATATATATATATACACATACATACCTACACTATAATACAGAAGAATACAAATAGAATTGAACTCTAAGGCAAGATATTGCTATTTATGTGCAAAATAGATTAAATGCATTGTGCATTGCTACTCAGAGGAGGAATCTCCTCTCCTGGCACCAAGGGAGGTGATATTAGCTGGCTATGGCTGTGGACCTCCTCTAACTCAGTACTGCAGAGGAGGGTTGTTTAGGGGTATGCAGTGTTGTTCATTATTTTGGGCAGCTTTTGCAACATCTTTCTCTGCACAACCAACTCTACGGGCTCCAGAGCAGTCTCTAACACAGAGCCAGCCTTCTTTACCAGTTTGTTCAGTTTCGCAGAGTCACTGGCTCTGAGCTGCAAAGAAACAGATGACTGCAAAGAAAATTGCTCTTGCCACAATAGAAGATATGCAACATCTTGCTGCACCCACCTAATGACCTACGTTTCCTACGAGTCTACTCTGTCCTTTAGTGTAGACGGCCTCAGTGTTACATTTCCAGTCCAGTTTATTGTCCAGGTGAACACCCAGGTATATGTAGCCCTCCATCATCTCCACCTATCCTCACAGGATGGAAAGGGTTTTCAGACTAGTCTTGGTCCTCTTAAAATCTACAACCATCTGCTTTGTTTGCCCATCACATTTAACAGAAGGTGGTTGTTTCCAGTGGCGGCGCCAGGGGGGGGCTAGGGGGTGCTAGAGCACCCCCTAGATTGGCCATAGCACCCCCATAGCACCCCCAAGAAAATAATGGTTTATTTAGGCCTATTATTGTTATTTAATTTCATTCTGAGTTCTTAATAAAATGTATTGTGTGATAATAATATTTTAATCACAAAAGAAAATAACAGATTGAAATAAACAGATTGTTCACGTAGCACGACACAGACACGTTGCGCGTGAACGTGATTGTTCAATGAGTAGTAGGCTAAGTAACAGTAATCCTCGCGAGCGGTCAATTCTAAGTCAAGCGTTCACAAAATCACGAAAATGGATCGGTATTTGATCCGCAAATTTCCTAGAGTTGAATAAGATGTTCAAGAGGAAGAAAAATGCAAGAGGTGTTGGATTCTGATTCTGATGTAGAAGAAGAGGAACATCCTGGTCCAAGTCAACCCTTCACCTCTACTGAGGGCGCTGCTAGCCATGCTGCTAGCACCCTGGGTGACTTAAGCATGAACGCCCAGGATGGTCCGAAAAGACCAATATTACAAAAATGTTGTGGAAAGCTTGCGCTACACTGCTTGTCAGGGGATCTCACAGCGAGGCCACATTGAAGATGAGGATTCAGCAAACAGGGGTAGGCTAATGTCCGCGAGTTGCTATCTGTAATTGGAAAATTTGATAAAACCGTTCAGAAAAAGTTAGATAACAACCCGTCAAATGCAAAGTATGTGCACCATGACGTGCAGAATGAGATCATCAATGTAATGGCAGAAATGATTAGGAAACAATTAAGGGATGTTTTAAGCATAGTTTTGTGCGCACTTTTTGAAACACTTTTTGATCTCTTATTATTGTGGTTTCTACTGTTTGGTCTCATTCATGTTTTTATTGATTGTGACCTAAAATAATATAGCCTACACTTTTTGAAAGCATTTCTGACTCTTTGCCTTTTTAAGTTAATTCTATCTGATATTCTAATCTGCCGTCTTTAGTTAGAAGTGTATTGAACTTGGTATGTGTGGTGACTGGTAGTCATCTGGCGCAAACTTAAATTCACACACTGAAGTAAGTGAAGTATTTGGGATTACGTTATCTATAACATGCTGCATCCATTTTGACCGTCGGAGATGAACGCAGCTTTGTGCGCGTCCATCAGAAGTAGCCTAATGATAATGATAATACGATCGATTTGAATGACGCTTTTTATGTACCCCAAAGACGCGTTAGAGATCAAACGTCTAAACATATGTGACGATATGGTGGGGAGGTGTTGTAGTAGAGAAAAATGAGACTCATATGCTATCACCCTAAATTCATAGCACCCTCAGTAAAACGCCGAGCACCCCCATAGCACCACCAGAAAAAAATCTCTGGCGCCGCCACTGGTTGTTTCTATACCCAGCAACAAAGCAGTTCACCAGTTTCCCGTTCTTAGTCTCCTGTCCACTACTGACACACCTCACAGCTGCAGAGTCATCTAAAATGTTCTGCAGATGATATGACTTTGAGGTGGTATTATAAGTTTGAAGTATACAGGGTGAAGAGTAAAGATGAGAGTACAGTCCAGAGGGTGAAGAGGAAAGGTGAGAGTACAGTCCCAGCTGCTCAGACAACCGCCCCCCTCTGAGGCTCTCAAAGAGACGCTCTGCCCCTCTTGTGCTCCTTAACCCACACTGACAGAAGCGTCCCCCACAAGAGCTCCTCAGCCGCTAAGAGAATACGCTTAGTCATAGTTTCCATTGATCAGTGTAAAGCGAGTAAGGTAAACTAGACCGTCTAGCCACCAGTGCAACAAAGTCAACCAGTATATTGCAGCCTATCTTACCCTGTATTACTGTAAAGGCATGGCAGCATATCAGTGTACTGGCTTGTCAACACTTAAATATGCTGCATGCAAGAGCAAGGTGGAGCCTCTCATGGCAATGACAGACATGTCAGTGTCCTCTGTTACCACGGCTGGTGGCAGAGTGGAACACTAAAAGAGCCTTGACTTTGAGTGCTTTTGAGACATGATTATAGACCACAATGCCGGAAAGGTTTAAGAGTGTGAATATGTGTTTGTGCAGATAAATGCTCAAAGATGGTGTAAGGGACGGATGCAGTCACCCCACATTTTTGGGATGTGGCGACTGGACTTGGTGGTGAAGATGGGGAAACGCAGGGTGCAGGAGATGATGACTCTTAAAAATAGATATCTATTGATTTACTTATAAGGGGACTCTCTCCAGTAACCCCTAAACATATAACCACAAAATGAACACACATAAATCAAAACACACACAGTACTCAAGGTACTCACAGAAATAGGCACAATTCACACATTTTTGACTACACTTCTGTACCCCATCTCCCAACTACCTCTATGGTGGGAGGGACCTGAAATTTTCTGATCTTGCGCCTTTAATCCCTTGAAGTGTTCATAAGTGTTGCACTTGAACGAAGCCCAGAAACTGATTAAACAAGTTTGAAACGGTGCTTCATACTCGCATGATTAATTCATGGACAGCATTCACAGTGTGTAAGTCATTTATAATACATTACAATGTATTCATTGTTGAATAGCGCTGTGATTTGCTTTTCCAGGCAAAAGTGAGACACTGTCTAAGAAGTTCAGACACTATTTCGGGAGACTGGCAATAACCTCTTGCAGCAAACCACGGAGCATTTTGCCGCGTCGTCATCACTCACTGCTGACCTTTCCAAGTTTCAACATCAAGTGGCACAGTGGGAAATGGCCAGTAATGTTTGTCTCATATCCTGAAAATGAATGAGACTATCCACCCCATGCCAGTTGCTCCTGTGCTCTACCTACAGCTCCTAGAGCAGAGCAGATTTCATATATGGCTCATACCCCACTCAGCTGGCAGCTGACATTACCACGGCCATCTGATGCAAAGGCACACATGAATCAGAAGGCTCTCAGCTGGTGCCAGATTACAACACACTTTCAAAAAGTAATAAAGAAAAGAAAAGGACAGAAAAATAAAAATCTGATTACTTTGAATTTTGATGTTAATGAGTTGCTACCGGTGCCCTGTACACTGCTAACAAATGAACGTAGCTTCAGACAAATTCATGCATTTACAGGCAACCTCGGTGTTAGTTCTTTTTTTTGTCTGCACGGAAGTGGAAATGCCACTCTTGGAAAGAGGTAGAAACTAAACAGTGAAACTTTTGCAAAGATCAGCACTTAAGAGTGTTTAAAGAAAATTCACACCCCATATGGGCTGCAGCATGTTCGCCAGGGCTTTAGCAGGTCCATTTGTTCTAGTGATTAGCCTTGCTGACCTCTGTCACAGTAACCCATAATTAAGGATGAGAAGCTGACCTCAGTATCTTTGTGGTAGCTGGAAAAGGTCCAGGGCTATATAAGGCTACCCACAGTCTAGCTTGCCGTCTGCCGGTGGACCAGATTTTCAGATTTTCCTTCCCAATCAGGCAATTTTTCGGGACCCTAGCTGGGTTATAGGCCTGTGATCACTGAAAGCAGAGGTTGGCAAGTTGGCAAGAGCAAGTTGGCAAAAGCCCAAACCGCTCCAGGTATTGATTTGTTGGTCACACACTTCTGTCTAAGGTATCTAACGGTCTTGCATGCCAACAGTAGCCATCCAGGGCCTCGGTTGGTTACCCTAGATGCATTTGGATTGCAACACTTATGTCTGTACTGCACAAATATCTGCAGACACTGTGTCAGTGAAACAAAGATCCATCCAAAGATGCTTCATGACAGCAGAAGCAACCTTCTGTGTGATTGCTTCTGTGAGTTTCTAGGATGTTGATTACGTACCTTTTTAAGTGTTTTTTTGGTGGGGGGGGGGGGGGGGGGGGGGGGGGGGAAGTTGTGTGTTGTGGCAATGACATGCTGGATAGAGTTTAAATGTGTGTGTGATTTCCTTGCTTCTTAAAAGTAAATGAGCAGTCTGCTTATGTCAGCAGAAGTTGTGGCAAATGTAAATTAATGATGTCCCGGTGGACAGGATCATGTGCTGAGAGCGATGGGAGGCCGCTAATGGGATGACTCATAAATTTCAGCAGTCTGACTTTGATTCTTCATTATCCTTGCTTTGCAATTCATGTCATGATGGCAAATAGCAGCTGCTGACCCTTTCTGTGCTGTCACCTATCTCAAATGATCCATGATAATCTGGAATCTTCGAAAATGGCCGTGCGGTGATATTGATGTTTCTACCGAGGCCGATAGAAAAGCAACAGATAATCAGCAGCGAGAGTGGAAGACTCAGGCCATGATCATGTGGAAGGGATTTTCTTCATCTGGGAAGTCACAGATTGGAAAATAGAGATGGAAATGTATCTTAAATGTTTTTAGCAACTCTTAAAGGGCATTATTATATCCAGCCACAAAAGATGAATAATTGCATGATGAATGTTAGCATATTAATAACTACACAATTTTACACAGTGGTCATAATACTTACTGCTATAAATGCAATGTATCATGTTAATGAGTTTTTCAGTGGGTTGTCTGAAGAAAATGGTTGGGTGATTACTATGTTTGTCTGAGCATGTTGTTGCATGTTTTATATACCAGGGATTAAGTTTGGTAAATCCTGAATAATAATGACCAGGAACATGAACTACTATGCTGCCCTCTTGTGAATGAGCAAAATGCCTAGCATAGTCAGATTTAATTATTTACAAGCCTGAGCATTTACATCCAGCAGAGAGCAAGTTGAGGCTCCAAGGCTTTAAATGCAGTATGGAATGTGGCCTTCATCACAAAACTCAAGGATAATAAAAAACAGTAAAGCTGTCAATGTAAGACAAGCACTATATTCCAAATGGTTGTGTTAACTGCTCCTCTTCTATGGCAAAGACTTCAGGCTGTACTTAAACATTCCTGTACTCCCCCATAGGGCCTGTACTATAGTGAAGATGACAGCTGTGTCCTATCCAAGTGCCAGCCTGACTACCTCCCTATACACTTTGCCTCAGTTCTCTTGAACTGCATGTCAGAATGGTTAGATTGGTTCAACATTTTATAGTTTCCATCTTGAATCACAGTTTGGTTATCAGCAGTGAACATATCTAGTTGAATGACTAAATCTTGATTAAAAGCGTCAAGGGACGCCTTTTCAGTGCCTCTGGTCCCACCCACTCATTCTGATGCATGTGACTATTTGAAACATTATTGATTTTGGCCTTTTAGTGCATTATATAATGCAACTGCCTTTTCTTTGAGGGTGTGATGACACTAAGGGTGAAAATACTGATCTCATCCGCACACACAGAGCAGCTATTCATTTACGAATACCATTTCCAGGAATTGGGCATGTTTTGTATTTGAATATGCAACCAAAATCCCTCTGAATGTACTTACCTTGCCTGTCAAAATGGTTATCATCACTGTCAAATGAGAAAATCATAGCAATCAAATTCTAAGTCTGTTAAGTCAGACGAACTCTAATTATTTTAGCGTGTTGTTTGCGGGGTTGTCACTGAAGCTACATTTTCTTGAGTTCAGCCAAGCGCAAGAGAAATATCTGAAGAACATAAGCAATTATTTAGGGGTGCTTTGTGAATTATTTATGATCATGATGGACATTTATTATTAAAAGGGTTTTTACACGATTCTGTGACCACTGTGGGCGAGGTATTGGCAGGGGAGATTGCCACCTGCTTAATTATGCTCATTAGTGTTGGGCAAAGGCTCTGGTGCACTTGCTCTCTGTCCATCATCTCACATTAGGTCAGTGTCAGAGGACGTGGTGACATTACCGATTTAAAAAAAAAAAAAAAAGAGAGTAAAAGCTCAGGCCTTTCCTTTGATGGTTCAGAGTTCACACATAATTAATGTCTCCAATTAACAGACACTTGTAAATCCGTGAGTACTTCACATCCCTGCAATATTAATATGGTGATTAATATTTCTCAGCTGTGTTTCAACTCAGAGAGGATCTGCAGCAGAAGTCAGAGTTCAACTGCAGGCACGGAGAGGAAGCTAGAGAAAGACATAAGTGCGATTGGCTTCTTTTTGCTCATGGTTGTTCATGAACAGGCAAAAAACAGTTTATTTGCTACTGTTCATCTCACTGATACTTATCATGCTTGGAAATGTGCGTTTAATTGCCCTGACTTTATAACCACATTATAAAGATGCATGTGGAGACACAGGTGTGGTCTTTCCCCCTAGTCGTCTGAAGACGCGCTGGGGATACATGTTAAGCGGTCTGGATGCAACTGTCAATATCTACATTATGTAAACAAGGCTTTGCCATTGGCAATCAATCTGGCAATGGTCTTGGGTGGCACAGCGGGCTTAGATCATGGAGGAGCCACTCTCGCTCAGCGTTTAGAGGGTGCTTAAGGCTCTATTTATGGTGATCGAAATCCCCACTGCCATCAGATAGGTGCCTGATCTGAGTGCACACATTTACCGATCACACAGCAGGCCCCTACACATGTAAAAGGAAACCTGGGGAATTTAGCATGAAGCAAATCTGTATGTCAATTTCTGTAAGAGATTCAACAAATGTGCTGGCAGTTTCAGTAGTATTCTCAAAATTATATTTGACCACACACATTACACACATGCAAGGCCTACAAGTTATGTATAAGTTTACTTCTAGCATCTAGCTCCAAACAAAAAGCCTTGCACCACATTCTATATATTTTCATTGTAAAAACATCCCTATTCACTAACCATGTGATGGTATTCAATGGTGTTGCATTTGGAAAAACACAAAAAAATGTGGGCTAGGCTTAGTTTATTAGTACAATGTACCTTTGCGTAAATATAATAAGTTACAAGCTGTACTTTGGGTCAAAGTTTAGGGTACGTAAACATGGACGTCGGATTCATTTGAAAGGTGCTGGGGAGAAAGATGGGATTTTAAATAGGCCATCCTACCGGTCTCTGGCCTATAATGTTCTGCCTCAGCTATTGCTATATCTGCTGTCTGCTATATAAAAATGCAAAAACATCATAAGTAACTGTGATTTTGTAGTGGTAAAATGATAAAATATGATAACAACAAGCAGAATGTATCTCTGTCAATAAGAACTCTGCAGTGAAAAAAAACGAATTCCTGAAACTGAAACTGAGTTGTGCCACTGTCAAATGAGCATCATTGTGTTTGGTATGTGCGTTCTAATGACCACTATGTGCACTTTGTAGCAAAAAGCAAAAGCAGTCACCTTGGTGGAAGCAATGCTGTACTCGTCATAAACACCTGGGCTTCGCTATGTAGGGCAATCATTTGTTTTTGAGGCTTGCATTGGCAGGATCTGCCTGTGTAAAGCTGTGACTATCACCAGTTGTTAAAATGAAACAGGTGTTAAGTAGCTGACAGAGTAAACAAGGCGTGTTAGGCTACAAGTAATATCATTTTGTATCCTGTAGCAGGACTTCATAGTACCATTATGGCAAGTATGTTTTGCGTTGTTGTAGATCCATTTTACATTGACTTGGGATGTTTTTGCTTTTTTTCGGCAAGGTTTTTAATATCTCGTCCCACTTCACAGACACACATGTAGGCCTACTGTCCATAATGACGAATCTGCGAATGACAACACGTGGAGCTCAAGAAGTAGAAAACGCATATCAGACAATGTGGCCACCAGTTTAACTGGAACACCTCCTTATATCTGTGAGTTTGCAATGCAAAACGGAGTTTGTCTACACCTTGTCCAATATTTTCATATCGGGACAGCTCGTCATCCGTTAACCCTGACTTAACCACCAAGTTAACACAACACCACAATTAAGTTCTGTTTTTTTTTTAAACAAGTAAAATACCCACAGACATCAGAGGATTCCAAAGACATCAACCAACTTGGAAGGGGCATGGAAGGTGAACTCGTGTCGTCACCCCCGGCAGGGTGGGGGAGCAGTGGCTTATTATTATTTAAAGGGACAGCACTCAAACCAGTTGCTCTGAACAGGGCTACATGGTGAGAAGGATGCTGTAGTGCTTGATCCTTGTGGTATTTTGACATTTCATTTAGACCCCAAGGAACCGTGCCAACTTGTGGGAAAACAGTTTAAGCTGTCTCCTTTATATCAAGATTAAGATTAGTCATTGCACCCATCAGTGGACACAGTATGCCCTAATTAGAAATGGCAATGAGCTGTGCATTATGCGTGTGATGTAATGACAGTCTGCAAATGGCACAACCTCAAAGGGGAGAATTAAAGTAGAAGGAAGCTTTTGAGGGACAGGTGAAATGGCATATTTATTTGTGGGTGTGCCGTGGAGTTCATACCTTTGAGCCGTGAGCCTATGGGCCTCATAGACACGCATGAAAGCAAGCTACATAAATATTTGGAATGTTTTATATGTAGAATATAGTGGAAATGTAAGTGAAGGGGTTAGAAGGGATGAGTAGCCTAATTTCTCAATTTAGTATTCAGTCTGTCAAACTGCGTAGAGATAAGATTAGATGCGCTTTCCAGACATTGAAAAAAACAAGATACAGGTTACAGTTCAAAAAAGGAAGAGACAGAACGCCTTACTCCGAAATTAAATAACCAAAAAATTGTGTGCTAGTAATCAAAATAGCTTAACACAATGCCCTTTTTGAGTTGCACATAATAACACACAGTGTTTATGTAGTAAATTACGGCACGGAATTGGAAAGCTGTCACTTATTTCAGAGACTTCTGAAGCATGGCCCCTCCACATCCCCATTGGTCATTATCTCTATGATCTGGTCAGATGACTGACTAGGTGAGGGAAAATGTATAGTCCACTGGTCAGTGTAGGAAAATAAATCCCAGAAGGACCCCGAACGTGCAGTGATTCGTGTCTGCCACTGAGAAAAAGTAGTTCTTCACGCAAATAGAACTTATAAGTTTCAGTTAATAGTTTCATAGCAACGTATTATTTGCTGACTTTCAGTTACAATGACTTTCTCTTACGAGAAGTGAACAAACTTCTTGCCGAATGATATGAACAAAACCCGTTGTCAGTGGCAGTGGTCATTAATGTTTTGCGGCGTTCATTATAAACAAAAGAAATAAAGAAAATATTGAAATCCTGAACATTGGGAGGTCGCGTACTTTGGGCTATGACGTGACATGGGAATTTATCTGACAGCTCACTGCTTGTATTAGCATGCTTGCAATGGTCACTTAATAGACACCCTTTATTTCTGAGCACACTTTGTCCTTCAGCTGGATACTGAAAGGAAACTCTCCGGTCTGTGAGCCTTTGATTTGGTGATCTACTTAGTGTTCAAGATATTCTGCACATGTGCTGTACAAGAGAGGAACACTTGGGCTCATTTCATTTTCTTTCATTTTTATTCAAATTTTTTGAAAGAAAAGGAGTGAGAGTTCCTGCTGTTAGCTCCTGTTCTTCCAGAGGCATTTATTTAAGAATGCATTTACAATACAAAAGAACCCATCGCATTTGTACAGTTATGCCGCACCTTTGTATCAGTTTTTTCCACGTAACAGGTATGTATATGAGAAAAAAAACATCCCTTTCCTCATAGATATATCTGCCTCAGTTGGAATAAATTCTCTTTGCGGTGAATGATTAAACTATGAAAGTCCCCAGAAGGCACAAGAGATAAGACCATTTCATGTAGCCACAAGAAAAAAACCTGCCTGAAAGGAAAGCAGACATGATGTGCCAAAGCCAGAGGGGTGGAAGCAATCGAAAAAGCCAATCGGTAAAATGAGAAAGTCCAATCTGAGTTCACCAGACTTTTCACAGCAAGAGTGGACATTTTATTGGCACCGTGGTCGGCAGTTTTCTCAGCCCTGACAAGTCAGCCACAGTTCACCAGCAGGCAAGTGCAGCATTGGCTGCATATAATTGGATGTCCAGCATCTTCTATAAGAACCTTTTAATGATGTTTACGCTCTAATAATGAACATTTTCTGTCAGTTTTTGTGTCATTTCTTTAATCTACTCTTTCAATAATATAATGAGTTTTCTATCTGCATCCATCATTAAGAGCATGGTGACATATATGGAGACCACAAAAGATGAAAAAAACAAAAGGGTTGGGAGAGACTGGAATATACTTAAAATCATTACATTTCCTTAGAAAAAACTGTTTATAAAAACAATTGAATACCTGTATGTTTACATACATGTATCTGAACACTTGTATGTCTACGCATCGAAATCTAAAAACCTATAACAATAATGTTTTAACCCTTTGAACCAATTTGAACCAGAACCAATACATAGCATCAAACAGACAAACGCATGTATTAGTAGACATACATGTAAAGGTACATTTTCGAATTCATTAATCATAGAAGCATTTTTAAACAGCTATACTGAACTCTGAAACCTTGGAGTCTAGTATTCACTAATCTGCCGTGGCCACTTCCACTGGCTGAGACTGAGTCTGACTGAGAGAAGAGAAACTCCGTGAGGTCGACAGTGTTCTGCATTTTCCGGTGTGTGTCAGCAGCACCATGGAGCTTTGCCGTTCCAGTAGCTCACAGACCTTTCTCCTTCCTAAGCCATAAAAGCTCCATCAGCCTGAGTTACTAACGGGGAACTGCTGGCTGGAAGTAGATGGCAACTGTGAGGAATTCTCAGATGTCGGTTCTGTGCTGAACTCCAGCTGATCTTCAGGTCCTGGCATTATTCACAGCCACATGGACAGCATCATCCATGTCCTGTTCAAACTCACTTCAGTCCTATGTCTTGCTGATTCTCCCTTGCTTATTCACTAATACAAATCCCTGGAAGCTTCTTTGCTGTCTATAAACAGAAGACAATGCCACCACCACAGACTGCAGGATATGATTGATCAGAATAGGGCTCATACATTATGGGCAGACATCTATAATGACCAATGCCCACTGTCTTGTCTTGTGATGTGAGTAAAAACTGAAAAAAAAAATATATATATACAGCCGCGGAAAAAATTAAGAGACCACTTCAAAATTATTAGTTTCTCTGGTTTTACTATTTATTGGTATGTGTTAAAGTAAAATGTACATTTTTGTTTTATTCTATAACCTACTGGCAACATTCCTACCAAATTTCAAATAAAAATATTGTCATTTAGATCATTTATTTGCAGAAAAATGACAATTGGTCAAAATAGCAAAAAAGATGCAGTGTCTTCAGATCTCGAATAATGCAAAGAAAACAAGCTCATATTAATTTTTAAACTACACAATACTAATGCTTTAACTTAGGAAGAGTTCAGAAATCAATATTTGGTGGAATTACCTTGATTTAAAATCACAACTTTCATGTGTCCTGGCATGCTCTCCACCAGTCTTTCACATTGCCGTTGGGTGACTTTATGCTACTCCTGGCGCAAGAATTCAAGTAGCTCGGCTTCTTTTCATGGCTTGTGACCATCCACCTTCCTCTTGATCACATTTCAGAGGTTTTTTTTATGGGATTCAGGTCTCGAAATTGGGCTGGCCATGACAGGGTCCTGATCTGGTGATACTCCATCCACACCTTTACTGGCCTGGCTGTGTGGCATGGAGCATTGCCCTGCTGGAAAAAACACTTCTCAGAGTTGGGGAACATTGTCAGAGCAAAAGGAAGCAAGTTTTTCTTCCGGGACAACGTTGTACTTTGCCTGGCTGAGGTTTGTAAAAGACCATAAGGATTGAACCAAAGCGGACTGGAAGGTCTCCTAGTTCGTCTTCTCTGATGAGTCCAATTTTCAGCTTTGCCCAACACATGGTCGTCTGATGGTTAGACAGAGACCTAGAGAGGCCTACAAGCCACAGAGTCTTGCACCTACTGGGAAATTGGACTCATCAGAGAAGACGAACTAGGAGACCCTCCAGTCGGCTTTGGTTCAATCCTTATGGTCTTTTACAAACCTCAGCCAGGCAAAGTACAACGTTGTCCCGGAAGAAAAACTTGCTTCCTTTTGCTCTGACAATGTTCCCCAACTCTGACAAGTGTTTTTTCCAGCAGGGCAATGCTCCATGCCACACAGCCAGGCCAGTAAAGGTGTGGATGGAGTATCACCAGATCAGGGCCCTGTCATGGCCAGCCCAATTTCGAGACCTGAATCCTATAAAAAACCTCTGAAATGTGATCAAGAGGAAGATGGATGGTCACAACCCATGAAAAGAAGCTGAGCTGCTTGAATTCTTGCGCCAGGAGTAGCATAAAGTCACCCTACGGCAATGTGAAAGACTGGTGGAGAGCATGCCAAGACATATGAAAGTTGTGATTTTAAATCAAGGTTATTCCACCAAATATTGATTTCTGAACTCTTCCTAAGTTAAAGCATTAGTATTGTGTAGTTTAAAAATTAATATGAGCTTGTTTTCTTTGCAGTATTCGAGATCTGAAGACACTGCATCTTTTTTGCTATTTTGACCAATTGTCATTTTTCTGCAAATAAATGATCTAAATGACAATATTTGTATTTGAAATTTGGTAGGAATGTTGCCAGTAGGTTATAGAATAAAACCAAACTGTACATTTTACTTTAACACATACCAATAAATAGTAAAACCAGAGAAACTGATAATTTTGAAGTGGTCTCTTAATTTTTTCCGCGGCTGTATATATATATATATAAATAAATAAAACTTTAAACTATAAATAAAACGATACTCTTACACCTTATGCTGTGCTGTTTATTATTAATTCACTGCAGCTGTCTCCCCCCCCCCCCACCCCACCCCCCTCTGTTGCTCTTTTTCTCTCCACCTGCACAGCCCCTCCTCCTGTAGCTTGTGCTATGGCTCATCCCAGTCAGAAGCACAAGGAATACTGACACACAAACACAAAATCAGAGGCACATGCTGGGTTGGCTTCCTCATCGTTACCAGACATACAGTACACCATCCATCTTCCTCTTGATCACATTCCAGAGGTTTTTAATGGGATTCAGGACTGGGAATTGGGCTAGCCATGACAGGGTCCTGATCTGGTGGTCCTTCATCCACACCTTCATTGACCTGCCTGTGTGGCATGGAGCATTGTTCTGCTGAAAAACCATTCCACAGAGTTGGAGAACATTGTTAGAGCAAGAGGAAGCAAGTTTTCTTCCAGCAAGTTTATGGCTGAGATTGACTCTGAGAATTGAGCATCATGACGTTAAAAAAAAAAAGTGCTAGTCTCTGCGGTTGGTCTCTTCTGAGAATTGACTATTTTAATTGCACTGTCTTTCTGCACAGCTATCACTCTTTTAAGCTCTGCCTTCAGCAGGCACTGGTAACAACCAATAACTAGAAAATGCATTTCCTGAAGGAAATACCAGTGCATGAAATGCAAAGGTTAAGAAAGGAAGAAGAAAAGAAAGAAGAGTGAAAGAAGGAAAGAAGAAAGGAAAGAAGAGTGGAAGAAGGAAAGACAAAAGGAAAGAAGAGTGAAGAAAGGAGAGAAGAGTGGAAGAAGGAAAGAAGAAAGGAAAGAAGAGTGAAAGAAGGAAAGAAGAAAAGAAAGAAGAGTGAAGAAAGGAAAGAAGAGTGGAAGAAGGAAAGAAGAAAAGAAAGAAGAGTGAAATAATGAAAGAAGAAAGGAAAGAAGAGTGAAGGAAGGAAAGAAGAGTGGATGAAGGAAATAAGAAAAGAAAGAAGATTGAAAGAAGGAAAGAAGAAAGGAAAGAAGAGTGTAAGAAGGAAAGAAGAGTGAAGAAAGGAAAGAAGTGGAAGAAGGAAAGAAGAGTGGATGAAGGAAAAAAGAAAGGCAAGAAGAGTGGAAGAAGGAAAGAAAAATGGAAGAAGAAAATAAGAAAGGAAAGAAGAGTGGAAGAAGGAAAGAAGAGTGAACAGGA
Organism: Sprattus sprattus; assembly: GCF_963457725.1. Classification (NCBI taxonomy): domain Eukaryota; kingdom Metazoa; phylum Chordata; class Actinopteri; order Clupeiformes; family Clupeidae; genus Sprattus; species Sprattus sprattus. Next base: position 16,265,969 of record NC_137908.1, on the reverse strand, counting down.
GTGGCTCTGGATGAAGAGATAAAGAGAGAGTGAAAATATTGAAAAAAGGAGATAAAAATGGAGGGAAGAAGAGAGATCGAGTGTGAGAGAAAGTTGACTGAGAGAGAAAGATGGAGAGATGGAGAGAAAAAAAATTGAGAATGGATGGTGTCTTAATGTTCCTAGTTACAGTTAAATTGAGAGGGACAGAGAGAGAAGAGGTTCCTTGGATTTGGCACAGGTGTCAGTAAAGCACAGGTGCAAGCCAGTTTAAAGACCCTATTATGATGTCATAATGGCCCAATGTAAGTCAATGGGAGAAATGTATATTCGTTTTTCTTTAATATCTTAAAAAGTATAAATTTTAGAAAAGTGAAAAATACATAGCATAAGTGTCGTTTACAAGACCTACGCGACAAAGTTTGAATGAAGTTTCTACGTTAAGCGGTTCGGGCTGAATTAATCGCAGAAAAAGGTAAGAAGAAGAAGAAGAAGAAGAAGAAGAAGAAGAAGAAGAAGAAGAAGCCTAGGAATAACAATACAGGGCATTTCATGCACTGTAATAAACATGCTGTTTTAAATTGCCAGTGCAGCAAGAAGATGGAGAGAACCCAGCCCTGAAAATAGCACTTCTCCATTAACAAGTCTGACAGTTCTGAATCATACCCTGCAAGTGATATGTATATATATAGTATATGAATTATATCAAGTGTATAATTTGAAACATGAGAACCTCAAAAACTATCCAGTTGAGATGTCTATCCTACATATTTTCGAGCTTTTCTTAGCTATCTAAAGCTTTTTAAAACGATTTAAAATGTGGATCACAGGTGATAATGTTGCACTGCATTAAAACCTTCTCATAAAATAAATAGCACCACTCCAAACTTCACTATATATGCTGTCAGACTTACTCAGTTCATAACTATGTTTTTGCAATGGAAACATTGATCACTACTTTAAACTTCCACAGTAATACTTTTAATTTATACTTTTTATTTAGTAGTCTTGACCTTCTTCGGCATGGTTCCATCTATTTTTTTTACAATTTTTTACAAAACATCCAAATTCAAATTTTAAAGTAACAGTATGTACCAATTGTACTTAACACTCTAAGGTCCAAGGCCTTTTAGACTTTTCTAAGTTGTCTGACATGCCTTGATGTTTTTGTACATTTTGCTTAACTAAAAACATTGATGCACAAATGGAATATATGATTCTATTCTAGAAGACCTCAGCATTAATATTAGAAAAGGGTTCAATGTTTCCGTGGTTGTTCTTTTTATGTCTCTAAGACGAAAACTCAAAAATAAAAATATCCCGGACGAGGGATATAGACCTTAATAAAACAGCTTTAAAAAATTGGAGCGCTACAATGACGTTTAATATAGAGAATGTCCTCTGTGCCATTGCCATACCAGGGTCCGTAGGAATATTACTGTGCATATGTAGGTTTCTGGAAGCCGCCCGGGTACTACTCTCTGCCGGACTAGTAAGTAACTTATTTGCGTCTTGCTTTGTCTTGTGTTGCACTTGCTTGATTTTTGACTGTGTTAGGAAAGTTGTTGACTCCATAGTTTGTCATAGTGTCAAAGTAATCAAAATTCAACAGGTTTCGCTAGGTTTAGCCCCTAGCATCTCATTAGCGATTAGCAATTCCCTTGTTGTGCAGCTTTATCTTTTTGTGTCAAACAATGGTCTGTTTCTATTCCATTCCATGAAGCAAACACATGATCATGAATCCCTTACAAAGCTGGGGACAGCCTGAACCTAGAGCCTGATTTTACATTATATTAAGTAATAAAACTCCCTCCTTGCAAACATGCTCATCAACAAATCATTGTACTTGACTGGGTAGTTTAGTTGCTCTATGCTCTCACAGAGTAATCCACCATTCAGTGGCCAAATAAGAGAGATCGGATAAGGCCATTTCAGAGCACTGCCTTCCCAACAGCTCATAACATATGTTATTTTGTTTAATCCCAGATACATTGTAGAAATTCATCAAATTTACTGGATAATAAGCATTTATGGCATTGAGTCTATACTTTATGCTGTATTTTCTACATATGTTTGTATTGTGATTAACCACAACATTTCTTCTTGTACAAAAACTGTATTAGATAAAGGTGGAAAGTCAGGACAGGAGCTTAACAGGCAATTCCCCCCTTTTTTCCCAACTTTCACAGGGGACCATGAATAGTCCTCTAAATACCAAGTTCCTTAGCCACCGTTCCCTTAAACCTCAGGAAAAAAAGAGGATCTCTCCGATGGCGAGGAGAGAGTGACAGTTCACAACTTGCCTTGAGGGGCTAAAGCCTAGCACTTAACTGCTTGTCTGGCAGGCCTTCACACAGTATCATGGTGAGCTAGAGGCCACTCCACCCACCCCTAGCAAACCGCTTGCCAGAGCCTGGCCTGTACTGGGAACTAATGGGATATGACAAGCAGCTGAAAGTGAGTTAAAGGCTAATCTATTTACCATTAGGGCAGCAGAGTGAACATAGACCGGGACGAGGCCCCACCATTCATGGACCTAATTTCTCAGTTCAGCACAATATAATATATTATGATCCCCCTCATGAATTATAGAGGATCTTGGTACGTTTTTTATTTCACGCTCACCAAATGCATCATTCATGATATCACCATTACGACCATAAAAAACGTGTTTTATTAGCCATTACTAGGGTGTTTTCTGTCACTGCTTGTGGATAGATGGATCTCAGGTGTTGCTCCGTGCCCCCCAGCTGCCAAACGTAGGGAATGGACGAGAGGGTCCAACCAGTTACCCGAGCTCGTCCCTGAGACCCATCTACTCATGCATAGGAATGATATGCCTGCGTTCCCATTCCGAGTAATTCAGTGTGGGGCATATTCATTAAGAATTGAAAGCAATTTCTGCCTGGAACTTTGGATTTCCATAAGCTCATTAGTGATCATGTTCCACCACAGATCATCGCGGTTGAAGCAAGTAATTATTATGCTAGAACAGGAACAGGCAGTTAAATAAGAATATGTTCATTAACAATGTCTTTGTATGCATGCTGATTCAAATTCTTCAGGCACAGGGATACACTAAAGCTGAGAATAAAATTCCAAATGAAAACTTGAGATAGGTGAAGCTTCCTTTTGTCTTGCAGTAATAGAATGTTAAAGTGTAAAATGCTTCCTCATTTTATGGAGTTCCACCACAGGAGTTCGTCATACATTTCAGATTAGCAGCACCCTGATATAAGTCCATACAGAGTTATAATAAACTTCTGAATGTAGGTTAAATGCAAACCTAGGTAGACTTAGGTAGCTAAGTCACGATTTCTTGTTCTACCAGTTCACTTTAAATGGTGCTATCATATCTTGATTTGTGTAAAATGTCAGAAATGTCAGATCCTTCTTCTGCACCAATGGTGATGGGTTACAACGAGTGTTTGACGACCGCCTGTCAACAATGTAAAAGCATGACAGTCAGTAAGACATCAACAGAAGCTTGTGTGCGACGCAGAAACTTGTGGTTAGGTAAAATATAGGGTTTCGTCCGAAGGGCTTTTTGAATGCCATGGGAGCTGCAGTAGTTTCCTGTGCAAACACTAGAATAATAAAACTCATAACCTGCTGTTGTCTGTGGCCAGCAGACTCCACTGCTGTAACAATTAGTTCTTTTAACAGCACACCACACATCCAAATCCACAAAGAAAATGTTAATTAATGTTAATGTTACCACATAATCAACATTTTGCACTGGCCCTCCTGCTCTCTGAACTGGAACTCTGCAGAGAACCTCAGGTATGAACTGAAGCCCTTAAGCACAAATAAATGGACAAAAGAAATGGTCTGGAATATATCCAATAGCCCTTTCTGGTTAAGATAAATGGGAAACGTATTTAATTCTAAAATGCATCCAGTGTACTGTATGCCGTATGTCTTTGCGTAAAGACACGCAGGGTTTCTCTATGAGTGCCTCAGGGAAAGAGAATAATACAAAAGGAAAACAACTGATTTGCAGTGCTTCGTTTTCATGAGAAATCTCTTGGACACCCAGCAGATAACTCTCTAGACACTAGCCTACAGTATGCCATATGCAGAATTTTAGAGAGAAAAAACTAAATTCCTGAGATGTATAGAAATAAAGATATTGCATATACATGCCCATTCATATGTGTTTCAGCTGAATATGGGAATTACATCATCTTTCCCACCAACTCCAGTCCTACAATGATTCTTCAACAACATCAACAACAACGACAACAACAAAAAGAGCTGAAGCTCTGTGTGAACACTTTTTAACCTCACAGTTCTTTGATAAGCTGCATTCATTGAAACTTCCGGTATAGAGGACATTAGAGAGTTGTAAACCAACTGAATGTTTTCCTTCTCAATCCGAGTTTGTCCTGCAAGCTCACAAGTTTGCAGCACCGTCGATGTGGGTGAATGTGGTTCATGCAGAGGGAAAGCAATGTGGTCAATTTTACATTGGAAATGCATTACATGGGCATTCACAGAGAGTGAATTGATCTTTTGTCATGTACATAGCAAATGCATTTTTATACAAGATTCACAGAACAGCTCGGCAGACAATTCACAGAGGATATACATTATTTTTGTACAAACAGACAGTGCATTGCTATTGTTATGCATAACAGAGACGCTGCATTGTGCTCTCAATTTTAGGGCATGGTTTCAAAGCTCGCCCCATACACCTGAGAAACCCTTTTGCCCAACAAAAAATAGACAGATGGGTTTAAACTAAAAATTCTCACAAATGCCATTGCAGAAGCAACATCCTGTAAATTGCAAACACCTAAACTCTTAAACACGTTTCTTGTCCTTTTTTTATTTTTTGTTGGGCTGTGTTTTTAAATTTCTCAATTCCACGCCCTGACCATTGAACACACTAAACTGTTTGCAGTGTGTATGTTCCTCCTGATGCTTCCCAGTGTTATTACTGCCCATTTATAGAAGCTGAAATAGAGCGGCCGAGTGTATCTATTCCTCAACAATGCTGTTGTCATGGTGCTCGCTCTGATCTTTGATTTGTCAGTGCTATCACAGACTAAAATTGGAGGCACATTCCCTCTGGCATCTGCTTGGATGTTCTACATCAGAAGCTGTAGTTTTGCTCATCAAGCATCGGAAAGCTTTGAATCCATTAACTTTTTATGTGGTAAAATTTCCGCTCAGAAATCAAAGACTTGGCTAGGCAAGAAGTGTTTGTCATCAGACCTTGATGTTTATGTGCAACATGGAGCCTGCTTGTCTCATTGGAGAAGAAGGTGCATCACACATAGAAGACATTTTGTGTGCACCAATCCATTTATCATGCGCACAAACTGAGTGTAGTCATTTTAAGGCACTCTTCTCTTCAGGTACCTTACAACCTATAATGTTTTATGGGTGTATACCTGGACTGTATTTCATATCTTTATTGGGACACTACAATTCTGTATTTGTGTAGGAATGTACTTTCACAACGGAAATATTTCGATCAGAAATATTAAATTATTTATTTTTGTTTTTACCTCAGAATAGCATCATAGCTGTTTTTTGCCATCAGGCTGAGTTTGAATTCAGCTAATTGTACAATTTGAACCATTAGCCTATAGCACTAAGAGCTATTTGCCTATTGTTCCTACATATGTCACTTTACACAAGCTAGTCAATATCATCTACCTAATGTCAACCAACTCATATCATGTCAGCAGAGCTGGAAAACAAAACTAAACAGATAATATTAGAAACTGATCTTGAAGCTCCCATGAAGTAACACAAAACAGCCCTTTATGTGTAAAGGTTGGCCATCATATTCCATGTTGCCAGCTGACATGGTGTTCCTTAGTTTTCTCACAGCCCCCCCCCCCCCTCAGCTTGTCAACAAACGCAGGAGGAAATAAAACATAAAAGAAGTCTACGGTTTGTCAAGCCAACAGTGATGTATAAATGAAAAACACAAGGAGGCCCAGGAAATTGTTAAATTACAATTAAATGTCTCTCCGGTAAACCCCACCTTAGTGTCAATTGTTTTTACAAGATGTAATCATTATAAATGGATATTTCTCGGTGGTACTGCCACCATGCCCAAGACACAATTTTTCTTAATAACTGACAGTGTGTCATCAAGTAAGCTTTCCAGGGGAAAAAACATTCAGTGTTAGCAACAACTGTTCTTGGATGTCTTCCCGGTTAACGTCTCCACGCTTCCAGAAATACGATGCCCGTTGTTTGTGTTAACTTTGAACTGATTTGTATAAACACACATACACATATTAATACTTTTTTTAATCTTCACACAGAGAAAGAATTACAGATCCAAAAAATAATGGAAGCATGCTGCACCTTTGTCTACAGACACAGACTGTTTGGATAAGACACAGAATGCTTGCCCTACCTATTCATTATACAACTCTAGTGATAAGGGGTAGACATGACATTGTCACGACATCTTTAGATGGACACACTACCTATTACAGTTTTTCACTATTGTTAAGAAGTATAAAGCGAAAATTCGGCACAATCTGCACAACCTTCAGGTCATGTATCAATCGCTCGCCCCAAGTGGGAAATACTTAAGATTCCCTTATCTACATTAGAGTCCGATTTTCCTTGTGAACACACTGATGTCAATTGCACATCACGTTGTTGTCAAAACAGTGTACACAAAGTTCTGTTGTTGCACACAATTTTCAAGTAAAATCTCAAAGCATCAACCTGCAAGCCACAAATAGTAAAATCTCTAAACTTTCAGGTCTTTTGACCAATTTGCAGTGAGGACTGCACCATAAAAGTGTCTTGAGCCTCTGTTTTGTTGGATAAACTATTGAAAACTTTGAAAAGATCGACAACCAGAGAAGGAGAGGGGTAAGAGTGAGAGGAGGAGGAAGAGGAGGACAAGAAGGAGGAGGAGTAGGAGGTTGAAGAGTAGGAGGACAGAGAGAAGGAAGAGGAGGACAAGGAGGAGGAAGAGAATGAGGACAAGGTGAAGAAGGAGGAGGATCAGGAGAAAGAAGAAGAAGAATGGTCATCTCTAATGAGATTTGGGCCGCTGTGGTAGACCATGTTTTCATGGTTTTTCATTAGAACCTTCAGGATGGAGAACAAGTACGAAATCTGTTTGCCTTGCGTACTGTAATACTGCATATCAATATAATATACGTAGTGTGCTCACTGTATTTGTATTTTGCAGGACTGAAAGAGAACCACACTGTGGAGGAAGAAAACACACTTTCAATATTTTTTGAAAGCAAAGTAGCATTTTCCAGGAGATATAAAGGGTTTTGCATTTTCAGTAAGTTGCTTTGGGATTTGTGTTTAGAGTTTTGAGAACGAGGCATGCTTTCAAAAAATGTGTGTAAGCAATTGAGAAAAACTATAAGCATTTTGTATACAATTTTATGTCAATACAATCTGGTGGAACAGGAGACTGAAATTGTAAATATGGTTGGTGAGAACAACGGTATTGCTGTTTTATGTTTGACTATGAAAAATGTAGGCCTACACTGATACATTTTACAAAAGGAGAAAGGGCTCAATGAGTCATTGTCATTCATATGGTGTGTTTCGATGATTGTGTTTTTAATTTTGCACTTCTGTGTGCTGTAAATGCTTGGTAGTGTGCAGCTAATGCTTAGTTGTGTGTACTAAATGTATGTGTGTGTGTTTTGAAAATATGGCTGTGTGTACCAAATGAAAACACGAGTTCCATTTTGTGAACAGTTAAGAGATTTGATAGCAAAGAGTCATCTTGCAAAGGGAGTGTCAGGTTTAGCATTTTGTGTGTGAGGTTTTCAATTTTCTGTGTGCAGTTTTGAGAAAGACGTTACTGTTTTGAAAAACGGGTTTTAGCAACAGTGGAAAACTGTAAGGCAGAAATCCAGCAGTACTTTGCTCTTCTTCTTTTTATTTTTTCATTTGGCTTGATTAAACTACCCAGCAACAACCCAGGGAGCTGTATTGTCATCAGCGAACCAGACCATTTGAATAGCACAGTGTTATACATTCTTGTTGTTACCTCCTGCACTTCTTTAATGCTTTGTGACACAAGGTCCACCACTCGATCATGCCTAGCTGTGTAAAGGCCTTTGTAATAACTGCACATAATTTACCTAATGCTTTAATTCAACCCAATTAAACAATACAAAATTATGCCGGACCTGTTACCTGATCTGATTTTTTTATTGCAGAATGAGTTACATAAATTTGTGCATTCTTTTGCCTGGAGAAAACTTCTACTTTTAAACAAGAGCAAAGTGCCCTCTGTCAAACGATAGTGAAGCCTACTTGGAAGAAATTCAGCACAAATACTAAACACACTCCTGAATTCAACAAGGATAGGCTTTAAGGCAAATTAGCCTACAGGTACGTATCCTGTAAGGAGATTATGAAAAAGTTGTAGATTGCACACTGGTAACAACGCAAGTGGAAAATATCAGCAGTATTAAACTAGTCTAGTTATCATTAGAATCCATATCAAGGTTGTTGATAACCATCCCCAACACTGCTGTCATCTTTGCCTTCACACACTCACACACTTATTTTTGTGATGTGTCTTTGTGAGCCCCAGTTGGCCGTAGTAAGCCTGTGCTGCACCTTCTAAGGATTGGATTAATTTAGCCAATGATGTAAGTTAATTATTTATTGCTTAAATATTGATATTAGTCTTTGACGATGTTTGACTCATCTGCTTAAATTGCATTTTCACTAACCTGCCTGCAAATGACCAAATGACATTCAAAGTATTTGGCTTGACTTGTAACCAACCCGCTCATTTAAGATCAGTCCGCGCGTCCCTGACAGGCACACACAACACACATGCAGAAGAGTACACTAATATGTTCAGCTACTGACAGGCATACACACAACATACACGCAGAAGTGTACACTTATATGTTCAGCTACTGCCAAAGCTCCTCTCTAAGGAAACATCAAATGTCAACCCTCCCATTTCTGTTTACCTAAATGACTTGCTAGTAATTACCCATTACAATACAAACGATTGTTGTTCAGAGCCAAAAACATTATTTCAAGTGGGGACCTTTGTAACAGGGGAAATCAATCAAATGGGAAGGGTTTTATTATATTCTAAGAAAGCTAATAATACCACATACTTCGCTTAGCAGCCTTAGCATTGCCACGGCAACAATTGATTTGTTTCTAAGGTTGCAAATTAATCCGATATATAGCTATAGTGCAGGGTAGAGTGTCACAGACATTGCTATTTACAGCATACACAAAGCATTGAATTAATTAGTCAACAAGAAAGAAGAAACTACACACATTATCACCCATTACTTGTGACATCCATTTCTACATCTACATCTATTTTCATTTGGTGAACCACCACGAAAGCTGTACAGCTCACTGTCTTGTCAGAGTCCAAAAAGATTGAATGCCTGAAGGCCAACACATCGCCTCCTCCTACACTGCCAAAAAAAATCTGCCATTAAGGTCTTTAAGACCCTTCAATAAACTTTCCTTTTGTGGCCATCACCATCACAATGGCTTTACAAGATTTTGTGGAGGGCCAACAGAATCAGAGAACCTTGCTCGTGACATTGTGGAGACTCTCATGGAAGTACCATTTTAATGTCCCAATAATGCCTGAAGGAGATGAGGCATCAGCAGGCAGTTCAAATTCTACCAATGGCTTATAGTGTGTGTGTGCCTTGCAGGCCCCCCGAGTCAGGGATCATATTCTAATTTGAATAATTAATGGGATTTTAACCCCTTTCGATCATCGGGCCAATGGTTTGTCATCCAGCGGGTTATATGTGCATATCCTGACTCATAATCGTCATCATTGATCATTTGTATTTGTGTGGTGATGAGATGAGGTGACTCACTTGCTCGCTCGCTCTCTCACTCACTCTCAAAGCTCACTCTCACAGCATTGCCCTCTGCTCAGATGAGTTCTGTAGGCCCACTTGCTCAATGAAAGGGCTGAATTGGCAGACACACATGATGTTGCTCCACATCTTTACTTGAAAGAGTCTCCACACTATTATTTCATTCTATGCTAGTTGAACACTTACCACTGGCTCACTGCCAAGACACAAAAGGACAAATGCACACATTCTAGAGACATGAATGCTTCTCTCAAACTGGCACACACACAACAAGCTAAAATTCAGTGATCATATCAATATTGTAGACAAGCTAAACACAAAAAGACTTGAACCTTAAGAACTTTCTCAACATGGTAGGTTACCTGACAAGGCAAGGCCATGCGATCTAATAGCTTATTAACAGGCTAAAGTCTTTTTGGATTGCTAATTGTTCTGGTGTCCTCTTTGCCTCTGCTTATCCCACTCAGTTTGTTCTGATGTGCACTGACAAGACTCACAGATTTCTAACTGTAGACTAGATATGACGTTTTTAAGTAATGATAGTTGCTGTGTCTATATTTTAAAATTACTTTTTGTCATGCCAGTGGTCTGTATACCACAGCGTAGAGGCATATTCATCTGCCGTGTGCCCCTTGTGACTATTGGCACCAGTGCAGCTGCACCGGCTGCACTGCCTATTTGCCCCCCTGGTTCGCAGTATAAATGCCCCTCTAACCAACTAAGGAGCCTGATAATGAACCTGGACCTCTGGACAGGTCCTATATGTCAGTCTTTGTGGCCAACTACCTGACATCTGTGGAAAGGCACTGCCTACCTCATTAGCAACTTCAACCCACTTGGACACGTCTGCCTCAGCAACCCCCTCCTCCCACTTCCTCACCCTTCCATTATTTGTTTTGTCATTTCCTTTGTGCAGTGTCCAGAGGATAAATCAAGCCAAGACAAGGTATCAGTGTCTCTCAGCAGGACCCAAAGGCAATCGCCCACATTGAAACTGCACTGACTATCTAGTGTGAGATGCTTGTAAGCCAAAGGTTTAGCATGGATCATTTTCACTTTCATGTTATAATTACAACCGTATTATGGCATGAAATGCCTTTTAGCATTTCAAATTTGACTGTAAAGTGGAAACATACAATGTCTGTATTCAAGATGCAAGTCAGGTGTGATGCACTGCACAAAATTTCTTTAATCAGATTCACCGTAAGCATTACTATAGACCTGACAGTTTCAAAATAGCCTCCCTTCTTTCACATACATTGTGTAACAAATCTATATTATGTTTCGAGCATGTGAACTGCCAGAAACAAGGCAAAGAATACAAAAAATATCTTTTCAATATGAAGAACAGCCATCCCCTGCGGCAATCGCTCCATTAAGCATGAGCATAGTAAAGTTGGCATTGGTGGTTTCAAGACATCTGTATCAAGCAATGCCTATACCTGACAGACAATATTCACTGAGCAAGGCCTGGGGAAAATGGAATATTTCTATTGGTGCTTTGTGGTGAAATCACTGTGATCAACTGTGAGTCACTGCAATCATACAAATGTATGCTGATGTTCATGTTGAAAGGTATAAGCGTGGAGAAATGACTTTGCCTGCAGATAGCAAGGACCCCTTTGCAGGTTCATTAAGCACACGTATGACTGTTAGACTGGCAATATTCATTCTTGCTAAGTGTCATCAGTGTTTTTGGCGGATCTTGCGAATGATGAGACATGAGCACAGGTTAATCAGAAAGAGAGAGCGGGTCACAGTGGCCCCTCCATATTGAAGGTAAGACTTCATAGTATAGCTAAAGGTATGCACAACTGAAAGACTCAACCTTGGATGTAATAATTACATATTGATTGATTATGTCGTCATCAGGAGTTACATGTGTAAATGCCAAGCAACTAAATATATAGTTGAAAGTTGTGGCTTCAAATGAATGGGATTGGTATACATACAACTCAGATATGGAGGAATTCATGGACTCTAATCATATAGCATTATTCAACAAAAATGACAGCCAGATCTTGGCTTAAGAATGAATTTATTCAGATGGGAGGGGGAATAAGTGGTGGTTTGTCAGATTGGGGTCTGAAGGAACATAATGCATCACATTTTAATCCACATTTGATGATGATCATTACTATTTGTATTAATACTTTTAGTATTACTAGTAGTAGTAGTATTGATAGTATAATTGTTGTTGTTGTTATTGTGGTTTTTGTTCAACCATGGAAATGGTCCACAGAAAACTAAGGAAATCTCCTTCCCTTGAGTTTTCAGAATGAATAGAACAACAAAGAGCTAAATGATTGCTCATGTTTGTAATGAAGAGACGAGTGGAACATCAGACAGCAAGATATGAATCCATAAATGATATGCTTTCAGGATGTTCTTATGCAGCGTAAGGGACTGTATCAGGGCGTGTAGCGAAGGGAGAGCATGGTCACCCCAGCCAGGCTCTTTTGCGGTGTGGTAAGAGTGCATGTTTGGCACCCTGAAGACCCGGGTCCGGGTGAGCTGAGTATGCTCTCCCTTGGCTGCAAATGGTGTCAGAAGTGTGATGGCTTTCAGTGATGTCATTGGAGGCATGCCCGTAAAACTGTATGAGGGACCCCCAGATAGGTTGAGCCCTGTATAAGGGACCCCGCAGATGGGTGAAGCGCTTGTGTGTGGGGTGCTCTGGATGGGAGAAGTACAGTTGGTGGATGTTCGAGGAATGCCTGTGTGCGTAAAGCACTTCCCGAAGGGGATGGCAGTGTGAAGTTGTGGATACCAAAGAGCCTGGCTCTTTGACGTTGCAGGAAGATTGCATGCTTGGCACCCTGTATACCCGTGTTCAAATCCGGGTGGGGTGACAACGCTCTCCCTTCGCTACAGGGTGTATATTTTAAAAGTTATTATCATGTTGTCATCATTCCCATCTAGAAAATCAGTGCACCAGGATTCAAAGTCATGCCATACAACAGTTCTTCAAACAACAGCTTTTACGCCAGCCAACCATCTTCATCGGAAGCAATGGCTAGGAGGTTCATTTTCTTCATCGGAAGCAATGGCTAGGAGGTTCAATTATACGTTATCAGGCTAAAATTTAAGAATTAGTGTACATCACCCTTCCTCTAAACATAATCCCATTTGAATAGCCCAAACGTACACAACTATATTGCCATCTCTGATTGGTTAATTCCAAGAGAACGACATGGGACCCATCTCTGATTGGTTCATTCAAACAGAACGACATGAGACCCATCTCTGATTGGTTCTGATTAGCTGGGTGATCAAAAGAACCCACAATCGTCTCTAGATGTGTTCACAATAGGTACACGCTGTTTTAAAACCTAGTCTTGTAGAAAATCACGACTGGACTTTTGAGAGGCAGAACTTATTTGATTTCAGTAAGCGCTCATAACCGACATATATGTCCATGTTTCTTTTCGATTCCCATTACAGTTTTTCACTATTGTTAAGAAGTAAAAAGCGAAAATTCGGCACAATCTGCACAACCTTCACGTCATGTATCAATCGCTCGCCCCAAGTGGGAAATGCTTAAGATTCCCTTATCTACATTAGAGTCCGATTTTCCTTGTGAACACACTGATGTCAATTACACATCACGTTGTTGTCAAAACAGTGTACACAAAGTTCTGTTGTTGCACACAATTTTCAAGGTAAAATCTCAAAGCATCAACCTGCAAGCCACAAATAGTCAAATCTCTAAACTTTCAGGTCTTTTGACCAATTTGCAGTGAGGACTGCACCATCAAAGTGTCTTGAGCCTCTGTTTTGTTTGATAAACTATTGAAAACTTTGAAAAGATCGACAACCAGAGAAGGAGAGGGGTAAGAGTGAGAGGAGGAGGAAGAGGAGGACAAGAAGGAGGAGGAGTAGGAGGTTGAAGAGTAGGAGGACAGAGAGAAGGAAGAGGAGGACAAGGAGGAGGAAGAGAATGAGGACAAGGTGAAGAAGGAGGAGGATCAGGAGAAAGAAGAAGGAGAATGGTCATCTCTAATGAGATTTGGGCCGCTGTGGTAGACCATGTTTTCATGGTTTTTCATTAGAACCTTCAGTATGGAGTACGAAATCTGTTTGCCTTGTGTACTGTAATACTGCATATCAATATAATATACGTGGTGTGCTCACAGTATTTGTATTTTGCAGGACTGAAAGAGAACCACACTGTGGAGGAAGAAAACACACTTTCAATATTTTTTGAAAGCAAAGTAGCATTTTCCAGGAGATATAAAGGGTTTTGCATTTTCAGTTAGTTGCTTTGGGATTTGTGTTTAGAGTTTTGAGAACGAGGCATGCTTTCAAAAAATGTGTGTAAGCAATTGAGAAAAACTATAAGCATTTTGTATACAATTTTATGTCAATACAATCTGGTGGAACAGGAGACTGAAATTGTAAATATGGTTTGTGAGAACAACGGTATTGCTGTTTTATGTTTGACTATGAAAAATGTAGGCCTACACTGATACATTTTACAAAAGGAGAAAGGGCTCAATGAGTCATTGTCATTCATATGGTGTGTTTTGATGATTGTGTTTTCAATTTTGCACTTCTGTGTGCTGTAAATGCTTGGTAGTGTGCAGCTAATGCTTAGTTGTGTGTACTAAATGAATGTATGTGTGTGTGTTTTGAAAATATGGCTGTGTGTACCAAATGAAAACACGAGTTCCATTTTGTGAACAGTTAAGAGATTTGATAGCAAAGAGTCATCTTGCAAAGGGAGTGTCAGGTTTAGCATTTTGTGTGTGAGGTTTTCAATTTTCTGTGTGCAGTTTTGAGAAAGACGTTACTGTTTTGAAAAACGGGTTTTAGCAACAGTGAAAAACTGAAACAGGAAACAGGGTCTGAATCTGAGGAATCCTTGGGTCTACCAGTTTAGTTTAGCTTGACAGTTCTGTCCAGTGCCAGTACAAGAGCTCTTTGCATTACCTCCCTTCATGAATACCGGTCACATTGTTCGCAATAGTTTCATCAGCTTCCCAACTCATGTTAACCCAGTGAGCAGTAGGCATCCTACTAAGTGCACTTTCTGAGGTTTTGTGAGTATGTGTGCCCGAGTACCTACTTGCTGAACTGGCACTGCCCTCAAAAAACAAGTGAGCTCTCAACAGACTCCATCCTATTTCAGAAATGCAGAGCTGAGGACTGATTAAGGTGACTGACTGACAGATGGATTAACTTGTTGATTTAATAGTATAATAAGTGAGGCCAGGGTTGATCGAAAGCCTTGCTGATCAAATTGATTTATTCGTCGACGCGCTGCCGAGAACGAGTGCATGATGGCTTTATCAGCGCAGTGACAGCTCAGAGGGCATATTTACAGCCTTTTGACACCGCCTGCTAGAGATAACACACAAGGCGGAGAGGAGAGACCTCAGAGGTATTCTTGCCACATGAATTG
Source organism: Sprattus sprattus (assembly GCF_963457725.1). Classification (NCBI taxonomy): domain Eukaryota; kingdom Metazoa; phylum Chordata; class Actinopteri; order Clupeiformes; family Clupeidae; genus Sprattus; species Sprattus sprattus. Next base: position 16,250,750 of record NC_137908.1, on the reverse strand, counting down.
GACCGACCCGAACTCACAAACTCCAATTACTGTTTGTGCAGTGCTACTACGGGGCTCTTTGTCTAGATGACAGATCACTTTATCACGATATGAAAGATAGCTGTTTATGTCTGTATTTCAGCCAGCCTGGCTAAGGGGACGTGTGGCGGGCAGGCATGCCTCTGCGCTACCCTAGGCTGGCCTCATGCATTTTTAATGGGTGCGCGAGCCGCTGAAAGGCTGCTGCCGGAATCTCCAATCATATATTTGTCTCTCTCACTGTGATAGAGTGCACACATTGTAACAACTATACACACATACACACACACACACACACACACACACACACACACACACACACACACACACACATGGATATACACACAGTAGTGCACAAACACATAACTCCCCTACATACATACCAACATATGGCAGCAAACACAGTCACTCACATAAAGATACACTCTGTGGGTTTGTGTGTGTGTGTGTGTGTGAGTTATGGAAGTACAGGGGCGAGGTGAAGAGTAAATATGTTTCTGAGTGTAATTGGGCTTACAGTAAAAGTTAATGCAGTAATTGTAAATGTATCTTATTTAATTTAGTTTGGTACAGACATTGGCACTGTGGCGATTTTAGCCTGAAATTTCTAGTGGGGCAATTTTGTATGACGTCATGTCACCATCACAAAAACAAAGTAGCAGGAATCATTAACTCTTATGATGTGAATATCAACTTCCTACACATGCACCATGAAGCAAATAGCAGAACTGAAACAAATAACAGCAACAAATGATACTGCTGAATGAACAAAACTTTGCAAAAAGTCGATTTCATTGATACATAAAATGTTGGCTTTTACAGAAATTATTTCAGGCTGCAATTTGAAACACAGGGGTTAGTTCTTTATAGTTTGTCCCTAAAAGTGTCTTGTTATTTGTCACACATCCATAAGCTCTAACAAAAGAAAAGAAAAGAAAGCTTAAACAATGCAGCTTATATACATAGGATATAGTGAATGACACACTGTCCAAAAACATGTCCAAAGCAACACATCAGTTCAAAAGTCAATCCAATTTGCAGTGAATGGCGCACTGTAAATGTCCAAGCGAGCTTTAGCTTAAGAAAAGGTTTGTCTCACCAATGCAGATCACTTTAATAGAAGTTTGGTCTACATTATTCATTGTAGGCTTAATGAAAAAAAGTCAAAAATAGTAGAAAACATCTCGGTAACGGATGTAACCTTGGTTCCCTGAGCAGTAATGTTACTGGCGTAGATCTGTCTTATTTTTTTTCTTTCTTGGTCGCGGGGTCAGGGTACAGTTTTCGCCGGGCAGCAGGCACCTGTTGCTAGGCAGAATTCAAGGGGCAGTTAAGGCTGCCCCTTTACCCAATGTAAGCTTTGGGATGTGTCAAATCACGCTCACATGTTGTTTCCATAGCAATCGTCTTAAGATTGCCGCACTGCCCCACAGAGCAGAGGGACAGAGGAGAGCAGCATTTCAAAGAGCAAGCAAACACATGAGAATCAAATTACTCCAAAATAGCACTATAATGCTTGTGAGTGTAGTTTATTCACACAACAAACATTCACAATTGAATCACTACTTCGCATATTAAATAAAGTGAGATATAGTTTGCCACAAAGCCCAGATGTATTGAGCTTTCTGCACCACAGCGCCATCTGGATCCGGTGGAGCGTGTTCCTAATGTAAAAACGCCACTTTATTGGCAGCATGTATATATTTATCTGAGAGTATGTACAGATGAGTGTATACTGCAGGTATGCCAAATGAACTATTAATGGACAGGTAACTGTCCTTTGTTGAATATGCCTTGTAAACAAAGAAGTACTAATTCCAAAATAAAACACGAGACATTCTTTGGGAAACGTGTTAAAATACTGATTATTAAATTTGGTGCTGCAATGAGATATCAATTGTGTTGTATCGTACCTTGCTTAGATGTTCCAACATGAGCTGGGACACAGAGAAATTGAGGTACCACTGTACATTACAGATCAGTTATAGATCTTAACAACTCACAAGTTACTTAGAAGTTTAACAAGTTGTTTCTAAACAATAATCCACCTTTGTGATAACAAGTCTGTAACAAAATGGTGATATTTTGCGGTTAATTTGGAACTACCTTTTAAATTTAGTAGTAATGGTGAGATTTTTTAAATGAAGTAAAGAAAGATATTTTTTTTCCCCCCCAGTAATTACCCAGAAACAAAATAATTACTTTCATTGTAATTATATGGTATCAGGGCTGTCATGTATTGATTTGAATATCTAATTTCTCTGCAGTTCTCGGCATGATTTTACTTATCACCATGATACTACCCGTTTATTACGGATCTGTAAGGAAAAGTGCTAACCAAGATTACCATTGGCCTCTGTAATTGTACAGCTATACTTATTGCAATAAACAATTAGTCAAATCCCCAATAAGGTATCCTACTTTTGTTTGTGGAAATTAAGAAATAGGAGTCTCTTCAGTGTTCTATGTAAAAACAAATGAGCAATTTGTAAAAATGATCTGTTGCTGTTACGTTTTGCTGTCTGTCACATTTGAACCACACCTCACCCTAAACATTTTTAAATTTGCACTTCAAAAAGGTCAATACAGCATATATACTCAGAAATACTGAATATCCTTTCAGTAATTGCAAGTTACAAAAATATGTCCAAAAAATGTATGTGCACCCACATAACACACTTTTTATTACTTGCTAACACACTACTGCTGTACATATGATAAATATATAACGAGAACAGGCTTCACTCTTTTAATTCCATGGCACTGTGAAAATCGATTAAAACTGCATACATCCCACCTCCTACAAAGAGCCAGCCCATGATTCATATGAATTGTAGGTAATGAGCAGGAGCCCTGAAAGCCCCCTTTGGTTTCCCATCACCTCCCCAGCAGAAGATATTTCCTTTCAGTAAACCACTGTGTCTCAGTCAAGGGCAATGCCATATAGAAGGTGGTAGTATTTACAAAAGGTAATATCTGTGTCATGGAGAAAGGAAACTGAAACCTCTTTTCTCTTAATATGACGGAAAATAGGAACAGAAGCATGGAGAGGACGTTTCTGAAAGAGGACGCTGAAAGCCACAGATTATCAGTCAGGGAGTGTGGCAGCACTGAGCTCTGATGTTTCACCCAGAGGAGAGGAGAGAAGGGGCCGTGCAGAGGTTAGATTCAATCACATTTTGAAAAGCCACTGCGTGAACGGCTTGGAATTTGAAAAATATTTAAACAGAATAAAAATGTTGATCGTTTTCCATAGTTTACCGAGAGGTCAGCCCACCCAGACAAAATTACTTTCATTTGATATTTATTTTCCATACTGCGTGCCCACTCGTGCTGTGAGGAGACTTGAGAGGGATGGATAGTCATTTATTTGATATTGTAATATTCTCCTGTGCTATTGTGTTGAAACAAAAACCTGCTATGATTGAACAATATCAAAAGCACAATTGCATGGTACGATTCTCTACCATTAGCCACCATTAGCATTATCCATAATCGACTTTATCTTTTTGAGAATCCTAAACTTTTCACCCATCACACCACACCACCAACACCCATGCCATGTCCATATGGTTGTCTTACACTTCCTTCAGCACGGCTGTGAGGGCCAGATAGCAGTTGGCCAGTGAATGTAAAGGTAATTCTCTTACCAATCCCGACATTGGCCTGAAATTTGATTTAGTGTCCCCAGGAGTTGAGTGATTCACATTAGCAACAGTACTGGCTTTCCTCCAGTTGCTATCGGTTCTCGGCAAATGGAATATGGAGGAATGGCTTTAGAAACCCCTCACGCTTAACTTCTTGCTGCTGTTCGATTTGAGCTGTTCGGGAGTTAAAGGGTTACAGTCAGGACCAACTGCCATTAAACCTTACAGATAAATATAATGTTTCAATGTGACTTGAAAAGCTCCTAAAGACTAAAGTGATTAATTTGAAACGACAGAACTAAACAATTAGTTTAGTTATGTAGGAACAAGAGGAACCATCATCACAAGGATGACACCAATAAATGTAAGTACAGTTGTACCATGGACAGGTGCCAAATAAATGTGGATGCAGCTGTGCATAAATGTTTATACTTTCCTCACAAGGAGCTCAATGTGTTGAACTTAATTGGTCTGCTGTTGTGTTGAATAGCTGATGCGTATCCAATTGGGTAATATCACCAATATATTATTGGTGCTGTTGTCAGGATGGTACTAACACTACATTGTGTAAACTTGCAAACCTTAGAAAAGTCAACAACAGTCAAAGTTGAGAAACAAAATCAATTGCATCATGTTGCCTTGACAATTTCAGTTTTCTCAACATTTTCATTTTTTCAGGGTGCTACATCCCCAGCAAAAATGATGTCAGAGTAACAATACAATTTATTCCACACAACTCACACAACTAGTGCCTGCAAGGAGTAGACAAACCTCCAGGCTGGTGTTATACAGTGCCACTTGAAAGTATGTGAACCCCTTGAGCACTTAAGCGTTTTCTGTTGTTTTACCATGATTTTTCATTTTTTTATCACCAATTTTCCATAGATGAAATGTCAGGTTTATGTTTATCATTTGCATGTACTTGTTTAGAGGAAATTGTTTGAGAAGCGGAAAAACTACATGAAACATGGAATTAGTCCATTTCAAAAGTAAGTGAACCCCCAGCTGAATTGATAAAGTCAAGCAGGTAACAGATTCAGTGAAACTTATTTGGGTGAATAATTAGTCAATTGAGCAAACCGATCATCTGAGACATCCTTAGGGAAAGGTTTGGGCAACACAGATTAAAAGAGAGAGGAAACCAACCAAACTACTGTAGTGCCAAGGTGTACCCACACAGATCAACAATGCAGAGAGGAAACGAGATATCCGAGAACATCAGGAAGAAGGTACTGACAGCCCATCAGTCTTGGGAAAGCTATAAGACCATCTCCAAAAGATTCCAGCTCCATCCATCCATCCAAGACAAATAATTTAGAAATGGAGGGCATTCAACATGACCGCATCTCTGCCTAGAAGTGGACGCCCATCAAGACCATCACCAAGAAGCACCAGAAGAAGAATAAATCAGGTAAAAGTCAACCCACACATCACCTCTAAAGAGTTTCGGACCTCTCTGGCAGCATCTGGGGTAAATGTACATGGGTCTACAATCAGACGAAAATTGTTGGTTTTGATCGTGACAAAATAATTCTATCTCGGACTCATCTGTTTAAAAAAGGGACTTCCAGAAGGCCTTTGGTTTATCCAAGTGCTCTCGGGCAAAGTTGAAACGGGCAGTTTTGTTCTTTCTTGAGAGCAGAGGCTTCCTTCTAGCAACCCGAACATGAATGTCATGTCTATTCAATTTTCATCTGATTGTAGACCCATGTACATTTACCCCAGATGCTGCCAGAGAGGTCTGAAACTCTTTAGAGGTGATGTGTGGGTTGACTTTTACCTGATTTATTCTTCTTCTGGTGCTTCTTGGTGATGGTCTTGATGGGTGCCACTTCTAGGCAGAGATGCGGTCATGTTGAATGCCCTCCATTTCTAAATTATTTGTCTTGGATGGATGGATGGAGCTGGAATCTTTTGGAGATGGTCTTATAGCTTTCCCAAGACTGATGGGCTGTCAGAACCTTCTTCCTGATGTTCTCGGATATCTCGTTTCCTTTCGGCATTGTTGATCTGTGTCGGTACACCTTGGCACTACAGTAGTTTTGTTGGTTTCCTCCCTCTTTTAATCTGTGTTGCCCAAACCTTTCCCTAAGGATGTCTCAGATGATCGGTTTGCTTAATTGACTAATTAAGCACCCAAATAAGTTTCACTGAATCTGTTACCTGCTTGACTTTACCAATTCAGCTGGGGGTTCACTTACTTTTGAAATGGACTAATTCCATGTTTCATGTAGTCTTTTGGCTACTCAAACAATTCCCTCTAAAAAAAGTACATGCAAATGATAAACATAAACCTGACATTCATTCTATGGAAAATTGGTGATGAAAAAAATGAAAAATCATGGTAAAACAACAGAAAACTCCTGAGTGGTCAAGGGGTTCACATACTTTAAAGTGGCACTGTATATTCATATTTTGTACCACGCAATGGTTTTTTTATATACAAAAGTTTGTCTGAGCATCCTAATCTAACACCACTGAAACACTCACCCTTTATCATAATGGCAGCTAATTTCTTGACCTCACGCTGACATGGGCAAATGCACAGTTGCCCAGCTAAGTCCTCTTGCAAAGCATTCTATCCTTGCCATTTAGGCATGTCATTAAAACAAAGACCATTGCCTTCTATTAGAGCAAATGGGCACTGAGCGAGCGGGTCTGAGTATTAGCAGAGGTGAAGGGGAGAGTGGAAGAGCGCGGCACTAAGCTGCGCCGGCAGGAAGCATTCGGCTGCAGCCAGAGAGAGTGAGAATGGGGCTCAGGAGGATCATCTGGGAGCTCCTCATCACTCAGAGAGCATGAGGCTTGTGGGTAATGGTCCCTCCTATGCCTTAATGGTCAAGCCCTCCCATCCCAGTGCAAGCCTCCTCTAATTTAGCCTCTGTGACGGGAGGAACGGCCGATGCTAGTACCACAATCCTGTGCTGGTGTGCTTGCGTGGTCCTGCTGTGTGTTCACTGTCCATTTGTACATATTTCCCTGCGGAGCTGTTGGACGAGTTATGGAGTTATACTTTATGTGGTTAATGGTGGCTATGCTTTGTATGAACATGTCATGCCTTTCTTTACAAAAAAAAAAAATCAAATAATTTATAGCTCTGAAACATGAACCTCAATAATGTGTGTAATTATCCTGTGGATGTCTCTTTTCCCACTTGTTTAATTAGACCTAGAAATGTAAGAACACTGTTGCTCTGTGTAATTCAGTATCTGCCGCCTGCTAGGACACAATGTGCAGATGTCAGTGATTTACAGAAATGTTCATATAAATCGAATGATCAAACAGATGTTCGTTATTTTTATCCCTCTTGAGCCATTATCACTAGTAGTGGAGTGTCTGAAGGATCAGTGTTCTTTATCTCCAGTCTTCAGACTGCTCTACCCGGGTTTGTCTGCTCTCTCAATGGCTCATGTTGTCTCTGGGTTAGATTTCAGGATCCTGTGATTGCTGGGCTATGAGCTGTAACCTGAGATGGCTTCATCCTACTCCTGACCCATTTGGCTGGACTGTCTCTCCGAGCGATCGATCCCCGTGCTTCAGCCATTCCTGCTCAGATTTTCCCTCACTTCCTCTAGGCAGACAGCCACTTTTGCCTGTTTGGTGCTTTAGACCACTTAGCTAAACGCTGTATCGAAGAATGTAGATGTTTAAATAAAGTCCAGAATATGCTTAAGAAGCATATTGCTCCTTTCTGATTTTTGCTGGAAAGCACAAACATGCATTCGGAGTAAAACTTATAGAGGCTATTTAAGTTATACAAGCAAGGAATGATGAAGAAAGGCGCTTATTAAGTTATTTGTTGGAATTTTGTGACTGAATGTCTGGAGGGAATTTATAGTATCACAAGAATGCTCTGCATGCCACAAACTAAAGAAATAAAACACGACATAGAAAGAAAAAAAAAGAAGTGCAGGACTAAAACTGCTGAAGTGCAAGAACCTCAAAAATCATGGACCTGAACAAAAATAAGAGGACATTTGTTTGAATTCTGCTTCTTGTGTGAGGCCCATTGTCTAATAAAACTACAGCCCCTTAGAATAATTAAAATCCACAACTAGTAAAAAGTCAGAAATAAGATTTTAGACTGCAGGGTAAGATATATAGGGCCCTATCTTGCACCCAGCGCAATTGACATTGTCACCGACGCATGTATAATTCCTATCTTGCACCCGGCGCACAGCGCGATTTTTCCTCCAGAGGCGCGCTTCGAAATGAACTTGCGTCGACATGGGCGGGGGCGGAACAGAGAAGGCGTTTCTCTGGCGCAAGTGGTATTTTGCAGTTTCAAAACAACGCCGTGCGCCATTGACCAAAAAAAAGCTGGTCTAATGTGAGGCGCAATGTCTAAAGTCTGTAACGCGTATTCAGAACGCTATTTTAAGGGCGCATGTGCTTGCCCGCACAGTATAGGACCTATAGGCTACACTTTACTTCTGTCGTCTTCACGAGAGATTTACACCAATTGTTTGGCAAGCCATATATAATTACAAGGAAAATAAAGTATTTACCACATGAGGAAATCATTGTGATATCCGTATCATTTTAAAACTAGGCATACATCTAGCGTACACAATTGACCCAAATGATTCAGGTTAATTGAAGCTGCGTGACATTTGATTTATTGTATGGCTTTGTTGCATTTATTTAATGCCAGTATTATTATAAATCTTGTAAACTCATCTCTGTGTATGTGGACTTTATTTATGTACCTTGGGTTTGGTCAGCTGGTGCACTGGCTTGGGTGCCGATTTCCATGCCCCCAAATCCCTGCAGGCTCTCAGGCGTGAGGGTAGACGTGGCGATGTCCTCTGCTGCCGTCAGATCCTGGGTCGAGGCAGATCCACCTCCCGTGAAGGCACGAGAACGTGTGTTACCTTCCAGCTTGGATGGCCCACGTCTCCGGACGTCATTATAGCGTTTTCGGCAACGTTTTCGGGTGCCCCGTTGCAGAAACAATCACGGCAATATCTTGACATGCTTGCTTGACTTTGCTTACTTTTGGAGGGTTTCTCGCATCCCCATATATATCTCCCGGCTTTTTACAAAGCCATACAATAAATCAAATGTCACGCAGCTTCAATTAACCTGAATCATTTGGGTCAATGTGTAGGCTACGCTAGATGTATGCCTATTTTTAAAATATCTTGGATATGGGTATCACAATGTTTTCCTCAAGTGGTAAATACTTTATTTTCCTTGTAATTATATATGGCTTGCCAAAAAATTGGTGTAAATCTCACGTCGGTCTCCTCGGCTGTGAACTTTTCCGGTCTTCCACCAGGTAATTCCGCCATCAAAATAACAAGCCGCTATGGACTATGCGCTCCTCGCTCTTAAAGGGAATGTGAAATGACGCTCGGATTGGTTTATTGCATATTACGCCCAAACCACACCTATGGCTGAGTAACCTCCTTTGGACCAACCCTTTTGACACTTGCGCTGGACGCAAGTGTGTTTTTTCCGCCGTTAAAATAGCAACTGCGCCATAGAGCCGCCCACACAGCTACTTGCGCTTGGCGCCGTCCTACTTGCGTTTCTGATCGGCAAGATAGGGCCCATAGACTGCAACTGTAATCCTTTTCACTTGCGAATGTATTACCTAAGGAGAGACTCCCTTCTGAAACAAGCAAAAAATCGGGAAACAATGGATTGTTTGGAATGGATTTTTTGGCATGTACTGTTCCCAGAGTCCAGTTTCTTACTGAACAATCGACTTGATAGGCTTGTTGCCAATACCATTTTTTAATCCTGTCTCATATTCTGCTAAGAGAAGGGTTTATTGGTTTGCACTCAGAATCTACTGGTTTCTAAGCCAGTAACTGGATGGTGCAGGAAGCTATTGGAAAACTCTAATGGGGTTTTACTGCTGAATCCCTCAGGGAGAGATATTTGTTTTCTGTCTGGAAAACTGGGAGGGGTAGATCCAGTAGTTTGACAAAAAGTTGTTAGGCCATCAAATGTGTTGTAAACGTATTTAGCTACTAACGAGAATGATGGATTGCCCTTGTATGAGAACTAAGATAAGACGGTGAATTACGTACTTTTGTAACCTTATATTTGTTCATAGAGACTTGAGACTACAGAGGCATGTACATTTAGAGCGAAGTATTAAGAGGGAAGACACGTGAATGAAGAGTGAAGAAGGCACGTTCAGGCTTTGGGATTTGAAAATATTACAAGAAGGTGAAGAAGGGTGTGCTGAAGAAATCCTATATTTTCAAAACAACTATTTTCATACAGAAAACCTGCTATAAATTTCAGCTTAGGAATTAGTTATTTGTGTTTGTACAGTGACCTTTTTGCCGCTCACTGGCAACATTACCTTTGTACGGCTCAGTGGTTCATGAGCCTAAGGGCAATGAATTAGATCGGACAACAGTGACTTCATGAGGAATCAATATCTTCAAGCGCCACATTCTGAGCCACGTTAAGAACAACACACCTGCATGGCTGAGAGGTTTACTGGTAACCGAAGGGGCATAATGATGGCATTCCACTTCCCCTGTCAGGAAGTGATGTGATTTATGGTTTCAAAATCCACAACTCTCATAGATGCAATATGCCTGCATCGACAACAAAAGACAGGCAAGGTGTCATGGTGTTGTGTAGAGCCTTAAGACTACTGCTTCCAAATTAGAATTTCTAATCTTCCTTGAAGATGCATTGTTGACAAGTCTATACATACATGATGGATTTGGGTTGCCAAGCACATTTTTGCCATTTAATTAAAAATCTAAATAAAGTGCTAGATAGTGCTGTGTTGGCTACATACATGTTCTTACATTTTTGTTTTATAATTCCTATTCAGCATTTCTATTTATGAGAGCATCTGAATATAAAATATGTTGTTTGCATGATAAGCACTGTACACGTTTGCATGCCTGCAACACCGGTTATTCAGAGGATGTGTGAATTCATTCTGTCAATGTGTGTGTGTGTTTATGTTTGTGTCTTAAAAAAAAATTGTGCATATGTCCCCTATATTTTCAGTAACGGCACACATTATGCACATTGCATTAGGATGACAAATGGCCCCGAGCTTGAAAAGAGCAGGGGAAATCTATGTAAACTGATTCAGCCTGAGCAACAAGTGATGTTTCCTGAGAATTGCAGCCAGATTCGCCCATCTACTCCAGCTCCTGTGAAGTGCTCCATCCTCTGAGCCCTTTGTCTACAACAGGCACTGCAAGCACACTACGCACATCACACTACACATCACAACAAAAACAATTAACATAGCACTTCACTTAGCTGGGATTGTTTAGTCTAGCTCATCAACAGACTATGCAGTGGTTATTTGATAAGAATTCAACAACACTGCAAAATGTTATGCAAAATACCCACATACACTACAGTTACGTAATACTGTTGACTATCATTAATACTACAGTCACACAACATTCCCACTATAATATGATCCTGGGAACAATCCGGCAGCTGTCTTGGTAATTATTGTCATGATGACGCATCTTTCTCAAGGATACAGTCAGTCACCACACCTTCCAAACCTTCCAGCTCTGTATTAATTGTTTTATACACTCATGTCACTAGTGCCCTTGAACATACACAAATTGCTATTAATTATGGATGATATGATTTATTTATATCACTACATCTTCAAATGAATGGACAGAGTTACTAGCCCATACGATATTTTAGAAGATGCCATATTGCAGAATGAATTCAGTGAAACGGTATTACAGCAAGTGAACCAACTCCATACCTGTCTGTCTGTCTGTCTGTCCATCTATCCATCCATTGACACAGTAAAGAGCATTTAGTCAATACCGTTCTGCGCCCGACAGGAGCAAATCAAAACCCAGTTATCGTTTTATTTTAAATGACACATGAATAGTTCAAAGCCCACTCCTGACTCACTGATATGAGAAATACAGAAAGAACTTTGACCTATCGTTTTTTCTTAGTAGGTAAAAAAAACCCTGAGTGCTTGATTGAATAAGTACAATGATTTTATTGCAGCCAGGGGCGAAGAAAATAGGGGGAATGGCGGATCTCCCCATTGTCACCCAGCCCCCTCTCAAATATATTTGAATGTATATTTTATTGAGAAGTGTGAAATAATGGGGACAGAACAATTACTTTAAAAGGAGAGAGGAGGTGAGAAAAACTGATTGTATTCAATTACGTCTCATTCTCTGGTAAGCTTCAGCCTGAGCTCTGCCCTCCAAAGCCCTCACCGCCTCCTCAGTAGTGTCATCATGGAAAATCTAACATTGATTGTCAGACACATAAGCAAATAGTGATCAGCCAAATCAATTTGTATCACACAGGAGTCATCTACCAGAAACATCAGCGGCCAGTTTTAACATGTCAGAAAGTAATAGCAATCTCAAACAGGATAAGGCCACGTCAATGGTTCTGTTCTGTTCTGTTCAAAAGAAGTTTCACTGGTGTTGACAAACAAACAATAGGCCAGAATCTCATCTCGTAGTGCCATTACTTTAATGGTTATCTTGTTTTGTTGGGAGCCCTAGACTGTTACTTGAGTAGGCTATTAGTTATGCAAGAAATATCGCTTCAACACGACCTGTAAAAGTAAATCGTGCATTTCTGTGTTCCACGTCCTTAAACGCTTGAAAAGTATAAAAACCAATCTAGGCTCAATTGTAAAACCCACGGTGCTTCGCTGCTTTGACAAAACCTTCTCACGTCTACGGTTCCTGAGCAGAAATAAGATGGGCAACTTTTGATTGTATCAAATTAGAATAATGTTTCAAATTTGCAATTGTAGCCTACTTTTTAACAGATGGGTATTGGTTTTGGATGTCACATTATCTCATCGATAACCCCACTAAATTAATTATTTTCTGTCTGGTGAGGTGGAATGATCTCTCTTCAAACAGTCTGCAGGTAATGTCTTCAGTCTGCAGGTAATGTGGCCATTGTGAGCCAGTGTCACAGTCTTTTGTCAGCTCAGAAACCATTACCTCACAGGAGTTCAGGGTGTTTTTAAGTAGAGCAGACTAGCCATCTAAAATAAAGGCGGCTCTTGTCAAGATGTTCCTTTATAATGACCAGCTATGGCAGAGGAGTCCTTCGCTGTCTACAGAAAGACAAATATTCCAGATGAAATGAATAAAATACAACTTTTTTTTGTAGGTCCATATCTGCTGGCACAGTTTCAGTGAAATCAAGTTTTCAGTATCCCCATTTATTCACTGGTCTGTCAGTTGTACCCATTTCCATGATGGAAACATGAAGTGTCATTACGTCCATGCATTTAAACAGTAATGAGGGTAATACAAAGATAAAAAGTAAGATGCATAATTCATCATACACAGTTAGTGTAAGCTGAGGAACTGCTACTGTTACAGCAGCTACATGTCCAGACCACGGGTGTGATGGATCTGGATGCGACTTGATTCTTGTCACACCCAGAGGCTGTGTTTCAGAGAGTTGGCTGCCCTGCTAATCTCCTAATCTGATGAGTATGAATGTTTAAGATGACCTCTTTCATGCTCCAAAGATAACAAATGGGGATTTAACAGTCTGTTGTTTTGAATCAGAAAATGTTTCAACATGGGGACAGGGACTCTGCTGGTAACGAATCGTATGGTATGTAGATATTTGAATTGGAATGAATAATTAATTCATCCAAATAAGCATCAGCCTGTCCTAGCACAAACATCTGTTACTAGCAGAGACAAAGCTATAAAATCCCCTTCAAAATTCAGACTGCCTGCATTATGCTCAGATGACCTAACATGTGATATGAGGTCTGAAGATAAAAGCAACACTACTGATTTTGATCGGCTCAGAGATCTTGTCAGTGAATTACAGAAAGGGCCAGATCAAAAAAAAAGGATGCCTTGGCATGACTCACACACCAGATAGATCAGACACAGACATGAATAAGCTTTCTTTATAAATTCTCTACCCTTGACCAAACTGACAAATAATCTTGCAGATGCCCTGTGCTGGTCGTGTCTACGGAATGGCTTTGCCCTTGCTTTCATATGTAAAGCCTGAGGCAGACATGCATCTCACTTTGGAGCGTGAAAATAAAGCGAAAGTCAAATAGAGAGAGACAAGAAAGTCTACCCAGAGTAATCCCCTAATTTATCTTCGGTTAAATCACAACAAAAGGGAGGGAGAGGGGGGGGCTTGGAAAGAAACATCAAATCCTGTTAAAGTAACTAAAAAGGTTGCTGGAGTACTTCTTTTCTCTCCTCTGTCTGACATGAGGCATTGGGGTGTTCTCTGTATTATTTCAGTTTGGACATCATCATCAGCTGATGTACAATGATTGTATATTGTTGGGATCCCATTATTTGCAATTGTCGTGACAGCTCTCTGAATTTCATATGCCATAACAGCTTGTTATTTAGCCATCAAAGCATGCTACAGTCATGTCAATTACAGGTTATGGTGACACGACTCGGTTACATCACTGGACACAGATTGCTATACAACATATGATATCTGCCAAGTAAAATGTTAACAAAAAACACAGGTATCCACAATGCTATGTGCGTTCAAGTCCTGTCTACTATAGTTCTCTTTTCAAAGAAACATTTGATTAAAGACATAGTTGTAAAGGTGTTGAAGGCTCATTTTGTTATGTATTATCTGCGCTTGCATCCAATTAAAAATATCATAAAAGTCTGAATTTAGACTACATGTGATGGGTGATTTGCTTATGTTTAATTTGACAAACGTGAATAACATTATAACATATCCATATTTAGCGACTCAAACTATCGTATTCCAGTCAGTTAAATAAGTGTTTGCTAGAGACAGAGTACACATCCAGAGTAAGTTGCAGATACAGAACAAGCAGTTAATGTCTTACTACAACAGATAGCAATATTTCCAGTTCCATCAGATTGATAGCAAAACAACAATATGCCCATATACTGTATATCCATGTAATTTAAGTTAGTATGTACAATTTAGTAAGCACATTTTCTTTTAGACAAAGTACTTAAAGGGTTACTCACTAATTTATTAACATTTTTAACTAGACATAACATGCAAGTTATGTCCAGGAATAAGAAACTAACCCTAGCAGCTTACATTAGCTAGTGTGACAAAATAGTCTGTACAGATTCAATGCAGCTAAAACCTTTAAATAAAGTTATGGTTTGATCAATACTTACATGGTCCTACAAGTTTTTCTTAACTTATTTGATTCTTTACATACAAAGATGTCACATTGAAGTCAGTCAAATGACAGAGTTCAGAGTATTCTGATGTTAGTCAGAAATCTGCCACTGATTATGACTTGAACAGTACAACCTTTGTTCACAAATTAAGATCACTTATGCATGTTAATGTTAACATGCTGCAGATTCTGCTGCAAAATCAACAATTGCATTGCCTGTAGCAAGAGTTAGTTTGCTCACAATCAACCTTTGCTGACCGAGAGCCATTGTATAGCTGAGCAGCTGCTTTTGATCAGAAAAGCATTTCCCCATTGACGCCTCTAATCAATATCTGAATAGCCTTTTTCTCTCACATAATTGTCAATACAACCAAGGAATACAAAAATCAAAGAAGTTACAAATCAAATCAGCCAAATACATGCTCCATGGAGTTTTAGAGAAACTGAGGGAAGATTTATACTTGAATGGCTAATATCTGTATAGATACGCATGTCTGTATAAATAAACTGAATCCAGAAAGAAGGAACAGAGGCTGTACAAGTGAGATCGTCAAAACTGAAGGTCAATACAGCAGTGTTGTTGTGGTAGGTGAACTTGTCCGCACTGAGCCTAGAAACAGTATTGTGATTCTGTATTATGCTGAGGATAAATGGAAGGCTGTCCCCTACAAGGCCAACAGGATATGTGAAATCATGGGGGAAAAAATCCAACAGTGTGTCATGTATTAGCCTTGACATAATGTCATTCTAGACTTTCAATCTGATGTCTTCAGCTAAACTGACGTGTTGCGCCTCAGTCACAGCCAATTAAAAAAACAGTCAATCTCAATCCAGGTCGCCAAAACTCAAACAGGGTTTAGGGGATTGTAAATGTGGATTTGCATGTCCTAACCAACTAAAAATGGACCTGACAGAAGGATATCCTCAGGACGAAACAAGACAGGACATTAAGAGCTGGCCCCCTTTGAACCAAAACTGGCGACTTTACTTTTGTTGAGATTGCTGCTATGATTGTAACTGTCATTTTTGTGGCCACAATTATTTTACTATTTTGCATCTTCTCTTTTCAAGTCCAAGGCTTTCTTTGGTCCAGAGTAAACAAGTGAGCCTTTCATCTTCTCCTCACATTGATCTTTAATTCAACCTCTCATTATCAATATCATTCTAATTACGACCATTATTTCCATTATCAATTGTCAATGAGTGTTGCAACCCACTAAATGTCCTCCATTGTGTGTGTGTGTGTGTGTGTCCGTGTTTGTGTGCGTGTGCGCGTGTGTGTGTGTGTGTGTGTGTGTGTGTGTGTGTGTGTGTGTGTGTGTGTGTGTGTGTGTGTGTGCGTGTGTGTGTATGTGTCATCCTGAGAAAATGTCTGCACAATTGATCACAACAGTAAAGGTGCCGTGAGGAATGAAAGTTACAGCTAATCCACAAGAGGAGCCGTGTTGTTATAGTGTTAGAGAAATGAAGCAGAACAGTGCCAGAGACCAACAACTGGAGATATTGTGTATGGCCCAGTAGAGCCCAGCACAGACCTTACAACCCCCAGAGGGCAACCACCTTACTCCAAACACGCTTCCATGAATAATGCCATTTCTCCGCTGTTGCTGGATTAGGGAAGGGGCCGACCTCAGGAGCAATTGGCGACAGTCGTATGGGGCTGGTGCTTGTCGAGAACTGAACTGAGATTTCAGGCACTATTGACAAGTCCTCAGATGATATCGCAGATGAGATACCAGCGCGGTTTGCCATGCGATGAATAGAGTGCAACTCCCCATTTAAGAGACTCTTTCATTTGAATGGAATAATCTTGCCAAGGAAAGCAAGCCAGTGCTTTCGAACAGTGGCCAGCCCCCCACGGTATCGCCCCAATCAATTGCAATTTTGCCCAAGACATGGATCCAAACCTCTAGCATTGTTTCTGGGCCGAATGCACTGATCCATTTTGGTCTTAGATTGTCAAAATCAAAATGGCACTGCCACGTCTGGCTTAATGAACAGATTGGCATGATGCTGGGAGAAAATCCATAGTGCTTGTCATTTGGCTGAGGAACCCTGCGGCACCGAGGATGTGGAGTGGAAAAGGCTCCTGAATAGCGTCTGGCTCTGCGTGTCCCGGTGGAGCCGAGCGGCGTGCTGAGCGCCTCTTGAAATCAGGGCAGTCAGAGGATTTCTGGGACAGTAAATACCCAAGCTACCGGGAGAGAATCAAAGATGAGGTTTGGGAGACTCCTGGTTCTTCAGATGTAATCTGATTTGACAAATGGAAATCGTTAGATGGTCTTTGCTCTCGCTTTGCACAGCTCCTGTTCCCCACAGCCCCCAGTTCTCAGCCCTAAAGAGGGGGGCACAGGTAAACAGAGGCTCAAAGCCATTGGTTTACATGCAAGCTATTTTTATTGTTGACATTTAGTTTGTCCAATACAGTCAGTTCATAGAGTATGTTACCAGTTGTGTGATATGCAACATTGCCTTGATGATCACAAATTGATGTCAGATGTGTTAAGCACATAAATACGAGACACAACCAAAGGGCAATTAAACCATATTAGGCTTATATTTTTTGAAATATTACTTGATTTTATGGCAAGGCACTATTTTATGCAAATCCTCAGATGACTTTGAAATTGATATTTTTCAGACACTTAAAACTTGGTCAAAAATGATGCGTGACACTTTTATGATCAAATTTAATAAAGAATCAACTCCACTGAACTGACAAACTTCCTTGTTTCACTAAGATTAATAGCTTTTTCCTTGTGAACCAGTAGCTTTGAACAAATACTCTTATTTCATAGAGTGGTAGTTTCTTTGGCATGCGTCGAGGCACTGAGTGTGCTGTCTGAGAGCGCATGTTTTGATAGAAATGGCAAAGAAGGGGGGATTTAGGGACTTGTAATCTCGTTCCACCTCTAGAAGCTTTTATTTCTTTTGACTGTAGATATAACTGCAAGAGCCACTCAGCATAAAATGAAAAAAAGGTTACTCCCTTTCTGGGTCACTGGCGTGAATTGAAGGAACATTCCCCAAGAAGATGGGAAAGCAACTGCAGTGTATTATCATAAGTGGGGACCCTCTCAGGTATTCACTACAGACAATTGCAAACAAAAGATCCTGCCCTGAACCCACTTCATTTCTCTCCACTTCAGTGTTTGAGTGTAAAAAGTAGACAGAATGTCAAAGTAGGCATCATGATTCCTATGAGCTGTGGTGCTGTACTGTTTAGAAATGAAGACAGCAGAGTAGACATGGAGTATCCGATATGTATTTGATAAGCATGATGTCATATTATACCATATATTGTACCCTATAGCATTGAGAATCAAAGTATTGGTTATCATATATTCATAGCTGTGATGCTTTTAGCCAAAACAGCCTCTTTGATTTGTAATTGTACATCTTCAAAAAGAAAAGTTGTACTCTGTTAAGGTAGGTCCGCGATTCTGGGAAAAGGTTGTTGATATCTAAGCTCAACAGTCAATTGAATTATACCCCTCCCATCCGGGCTCCTGAAGCAACACGCTGATTGGCTGGTATAATGTATGGCTCAGTCTGCAGAGCCTGTGCTGTGTACAAACTGCTGTTTTTTGAGTGCGCAGGCAGCTAGAGGACCACAAGGAGCAATTTGCTGAACTTGACCAGGAATGTATTGGATGTAATGGCACCTCTAACTGCATTGAATATCTATTGTCAGTTATATTTTACAGCTTTATAGGCTATATTTGAGCTGAATCTTACAGGCCATTTATGAGCATCAGCACAGTACATCTACTCTGCTGTATAGTTAAGGGCCGTATGAAGAATGTATTTCCATAGCAAAGGTTTTGCCTTAATATGTCGCAATCCTAACCAAGGAAGACAAATATACTGTTTATTTGTAGTCGTATTCTGGCCTTTCCCAAAAACCCAATTCTCACTGTGGGGTTTAGTAAATTAAAAAAAAAATTGATTCATTGCTTTCCAAAAGGGAGAACCCAACACGTTTCCACAAATATCTCAGGGAGACATTTATGCCAAGATATCCTGGCAAGATAAGCTCTGATAGGACCTAAACAAATTGTCAATTTAGTGGTTACGTTCATAGAGATACAGGATTTGATAATGCACTCAGATAAAACAACAAATACGTAATCAAAATATTAAACATGTGTATTCCAGACCCTAATGAAAAAGTATGCCTCAGTGATACCCTAGCAAGTTCTTTCCATGTCCATCTAGTATTACATTACTAATCAAACAGCCTATGAAGAAGACCTATGATGATTGGCCAGTGTGAGAGATTATGAGGACTGGGCAATAGGGACAGACATTCTACCAATTAATGTACAACCTGCTAAAGCACATAATCAGATTCCAGACAGAGAGAGAGAGAGAGAGAGAGAGAGAGAGAGAGAGAGAGGGAGAGAGAGAGAAAGAGAGAGAGAGGGAGGGAGAGAGAAAGAGGGAGAGAGAAAAAAGAGAGAGGGACAGAGAGGGAAAGATAGAGAAAGAGAGAGAGAGGGAGATAGAAAAAGAGAGAGAGGAAGAGAAAGAGAGGAGAGAGAGAGGGGAAGAGAGAGAGAGCTATAGAGCGGAGTTAAATAAAAAAATGATCCAGTCCATCTAAGTTGTGCTGGTCATTCTATGCTGGCATCATCTCTTTATTACCTACTCCTCGTCGTTTGAAATCAGGCCACAGGGTCTTTATATCTACTGCAAAACCACGCGTTCATCCACCTCTGCAAATGTACTGTATAGTCCCTTTTTATGCGCTACTATATATCAGCAAGCCCTTCTAAGTCAGTGTGTGGGCCGTTTACTGGTAAGCGCTTGGTCTGTTTGACCACTTATGCCATCGTCTATGTTCTCACTCTGGTTCTTGGGATTTGTGTGCTACCCGATTGTTTTTCTGTTATCACTTTTTCAGCCATTGTTGGTGCCTTCAGTGACAGTGATTGTTTGATTTCATGTTTTACACAGCGCCTCCAGCTCGATGGGTCCCCATTAAAGTGTTTTTGTCTGGGGCAGCAGGTACTGGTCTCCACGCCCTCTGTGGATCGCCCACCTCTGTGCATGTATTTTTGTCTCTGTCTCGCGGAGGATGAGCAGAGAGGAAAAGATAGGCAGAGGTTTGCATGAGCACAGTTAGTGTCAATGCCGAGGTGGCTCTGACGGTCCAAGGGCATGCGCTGAGATAACAAATAAGGTAATTATGTCGGCATGCCATGGCTCCCAACAGGCTGTTCTTGGCCCAGCGCAACACAGAGTTGTTCCTGCACCGGATCTCCCATGCCTGAGTTGCCGTAGTGTAACCTTTGGCTCGTCAAAGCTCCTCATGCTCAGTTCTCTCCCTCTACAACAGCGTGCAGGTGGTGTACCTCCAGCTGTGAGGTACATACGGGTTGTGTGTATGGGAGGGTGGAGGGGTATGGCTGGGTATTTGTGGGCCTGTGATTGTCTGTGCATTTCGTGTGTGTGTGTGTGTGTGTGTGTGTGTGAGGGTGTGTGTACATCGGTCTGAGAGACAGTGCACATGGGTGTGTCCAAGATTGGGTTTGTGTGCTTGAAAGACTAGGCATTGAGCAAACAACGGTGACAGTGTGTTTGTTTGCCCTCCGCTGGACACATCCGCTGCACCACCCTCTGTGGCAAGCTGCTGTGACATCTCAAAGCAAATAAAAGCAGTTGTGGCATTAACCGTAAGGCCGTGCGGTGCACTCCTGATGAGGCGGCGCTATTCTTAGCCGCAGAGACTGGCCACTGCGTGCCGCCGAGACTCATCCTGCTGACCTGCAAATCATTCGGCCCCGGTCTCCACCGAGCGGTTCCCAGACCAGCTGCTGTCGTCTGAGATCCCTTCTCCCATTTACTAGTTTACTGTTTAATCCATATCTGAGTCTGCTTTATAGCCCGAGTCGGGCACTGCCGTTTCTTGGGTCATTCGGACGACATTTTCCAATCAGAAGTGTAAAGGATTAATGTTGTTCTATTTTTTTAATACTACTCAAAGTTATTTTTTTTTGTGTGTCTGTGTGTGTGACCACTGAACTGAAGAATCAGAGGACTAAATGGATTGTAATGGTTCAGAAATTAACCTCAGGGCAGTGGGGGTCCTTCCGCCTTTATTTCCTCCACGAACCGAACAGCATAAAACTTAGTGGAAATTACAGAAAGACTTTCGATAAGGAAGAGGTCAGCAAAGCTGACTGCCTCCCATGCATACATCAATAGGGGTTAGAGTCGGAGGGCTTGCTTAGGGGGTGATGTTCTAATGAGGGCGTCCATGTCCACAGGGAGAGGGCTGCTCCGAGGTGCTGCTTGGGGGGGATCTTATTACTGCGCACTCGTGCCGTAGCACCCGACTTTCCATCCCTCCCCCGGCTCCTGACTGAGTTATACAGGCTTTCCCTGGGAGGGTGGAAATGTGCTTGGCACAGCACATGTACCCCAAGGCTGTCACCGGTGCTTGGGCCCCTGCTCCGGGCACCTCGCTCTCTTTCATCACACGCTTTTTTTTTCCACCCTCAGCTCCCGTGTGATAAACAGGATGGGAGATCAAGGTAAATATCTTCTCCGTGCTGTCTGGCTACACAAAGGATTTCCAGCGCATCACTTCGTGCTTCCTGCCAAAGTTGGCAACAACAGAACTGAAACTGCAGATGAGATAAGAGCTCTTGTTCCTGAAGCTGATAAGCTTGAATGGGGGGAGCAGAGGTGATGCTGATAATACGACACGTGTGAATTAAACCCACTGAGTGAAGTGATACAAACCTACAAGTGCCTTATCGTCATTCAAATGCATTCCCATTAATTGGGAACAGCTGGCAGTAGTGTTTCAAGACAGCTGCTATCTAATAACTTGAGGCAAGTCCACAGACAAACAAAACTTATATCTGTAGTCTGTTTTATCTATGGAGAACTCAAAGAAAACATCAGTGGTTTTAATCAGACACCTCTTGAAATGAGCTTTCTTCCTTGAGGGGACAAATGGAAAACATTAGTGGTGAGTTATCGCCTATAAAAGTAATATCAGCATGGATATTTTCACTTAACATCCTTAAGAGAGCTGAATAAGTGGCTTCTTAATATCTTTAAAGGAGTAGGACCAAATAGCATGCTGTTTTGGAGAACATATTTTCCTCCTTGGTCACCCCCTTGGGCATCACTAAATGTAGCATGAAAAGCCGAAAAAAGAAGATGTCAAGCAAACATTTCCTGCCTGTGTCAAGTAACGTCTGTCCACAGCCTGTTTACTTGGCTTTTTTTAGTTGCCTTCTGCAAATCTTAATCGTAGTTTCATTCAATGTGAACCCGAATGCAGCTAGTTGTGTTTCCTTTTCGCTCAGCAAAAACTGTTCATCCTTTCTGGCAAACATTGGAGGGCTGATTATCTGTTTAGTGCAAAAAGAGAGCTTGGCTGTCAGGCATCGTGTTGCTCTAACACAGCAGATGCATCAGCCTTTTGCGTTGCCTTATTGGACCAACAGTGCAACGTACATCCAATTTAATTTCCATCTTGGTTTCCACAAGTGTTAGCCTAAGCCTGCCATGTGGCAGTAATCAAAACATAGCCACTTATGAGGCAACAGATGCACTGGAATGCTCGAGATTATGAAAACGAACCACAGACAACTGAGCATCCAACATATCAGCATGTCGCAAACACAGTCGCACAGAGAATCAAAGGGATGAATCGGACTGAAGGACAGCCAATTTCCCCACTAATATTTCAATCTGTGAAGAAAGGGATACACTGTTACATAAACCAGCATACCATTATTCTTATGAACGTTTGCTTGGTCACACTGTGTTTTTCCTTCCGCCAGGTTGCTCAGTGTGAGCGGGAGTGCTTGTAAAAAGCATGCATGCCCAAACATAGCACTAGTGATGAGACCCTTACCTTGAACAGGCGGAGGATGTTAGCCACCATGATGGACACTGAGCTGGCAGACGCCCCGATGACTCCCACCACCCTCTCGGGTTTGGAGATGATGGGCGAGCCGCCGCCCAGGCACTTGACGTCCGAGCCGTCCTTCTCGATGAGCGCCTGCACGAATGTGAGAGACTGCTCCAGGGCGTGGGTGTCCCGCGAGCACGTGTCGAGGATGCGTGCGCCCAGCGTGATGTTGGGCAGCAGCGAGTGATCGTTGTTGATGCGGTCCAGAGCAAACAGCATGGCCTCCAGCCGGTGAATGCCCTTCTCCTTCTTCAGCTCACCGCAGGCCTTGCCGTCATGGCCGCGTGCGTGCACTGGGAAGAGCCCCCCCAGGGAGATGTCCCCGTCGATGCGGATGGAGTTCAGATGCGTGTGGCCAGGGCCCTTGGGCTTCGCGGCTAGAGTGGCCAGGACATGGCAGAGGAGGAGGAGGAGGACTGATGCCAGTCCGTAACGGCCGAGCCCGGCTGGTCTGCTGGCAGAAACTGGAGACATGGCAGTCGTCCAAACCCACATGTACATCCGAATTATTTGTTTTCTCTTTGTTCCGTTTTCTTTCTCAATGTAGACTGAAAAGTCCAGAATATTAACCCAATAGTTCAACAAGGTAGAAATGATCCTGTTGGATTTGCGTCATTGCTCAAAGCTGTACTTTTGGAGAGAAAAAAACCCCACAATTTCTTATGGATTGTGCCACCTTCTTAAGTGTGAGCCCTGATCTGCATGTCGGGTTGGTGTTGAGATGGGCAGCACAGTGCTGCTTGGCTTACTGTTGTTGATCCCCCACCAGACCATGCGGATCCCTCTAAGGCGCTTTTGGACAACACAGAGGTGAAAGATAATCCTGTCTGCTCTCCTCCTCTTCCTCATCCAGTGGAGCTTTTGAAAACGCTCCCAAAGGGTGCCAGTCTGTGTTAGTCCCTCAGGCTCCCCAGGTTGGCAGGCAAGTGAGTGAACACCTGAAAGTCAGTGCAGAGAAGAAAAAAAAAGACTGAGTCACACAGCATGGAGAGTGGAACATCACATTTGTCAGTATTTGTTTGGACACTGCAGACTCTATCTCTTTCTTATTCCCTCTCTCTCTCTCCTTCACAAACTTACTTTTCTGTTTACAGCTGGATGGAGAGGCGGTTTTTATATGATTTTTTTAAATTGATTTCTAAAAGGTTGTCATGAACTCTCAAGGTTGAGAGAGAATGAAAGTTAGCTCTGACAGACTTCTTTTCAATGCACAAATGTTAAATTTGGATTCCCAGAGAATTGCATATCTGGTGCTTCATTCATACCCTTTGAGAGTACACTTTAATCAAACACTTTCAACTCTTTTTACACAAAACTAAAATTCCCTGCAGCCCAGGCTCACAGAAACAACAGAATCTCGATCTCTGTAATTTATTAGAAATGTCTCTAATTTCATTGACCAGCAACTGGCAAAGTCCGCTGTGCATGAACTAAAGCTTATTTAATAACCGCTTAATTTAATACTATGAGCAAGATCCTAAACGCAAACCTGGGTGGGTAAGCGCAATGCTCTCACACCACACAAGAGCTTCAGTTCAGACACAACGGACTTGTTGCTTGTTGCTCGTTGATTTGCTTGTTAGATTTCCAAGAAATTAGGGGCCGAAGGAGTGCAAGCTGTGCTAAATTCTCTAGGTTTTGAGTAAGTTGTGTAAGTTGCAGTGAAGCAGTGCATAATGCCATGCTAGTCTACCTAAACTGGCTTCATTTAGAACAGAGGTCCATTGATCCATCCACATAGCAATCAAATGATTGAGTATCCAGTCATTGTAACATAATGGTAATGCATTGTTATATTTGTGTCATATAGCGATAACAAATGTTAAATGTTAAATCATGATAATGATAATTTTTTTACATTTACTTATTCTTTCGCCAGTTATGGAGTCACGATAGTTGCTCTGGTTTATTTCATGAAGATTAAAACAGCATAAGAAAAAACTTTTCTTCACTTGCCTCCACTTGGCACCTCTACTGAACGTTTTCTTTTTTTGTGTGGTGAAATGTCAAAACAAGTGACATTGAGTTGAGTTTTCAACTACGGTAGCCAAGTTGTCAGACACATATAAACTTATCACAGAAGCCAAGTTAGGCAGCTATATTTGTTTGCTTATGTTTATTTGTATTACCTTTGACTGGCATACCATGTCTGTGTGACCGAGGAAGTAGAAAACATTTATACTTCTCCACATCTACCAAACAAGTAAAACTGTGCTAAAATAGCATCTTCTATCTTAGTCCCTTTCACCGAAAACGTTACAGATCAAGTATGGTATTGCTTTCAGCGTGAGTGCACAACTGGTGATGCCCAAACATAATGCTCTACCTGATGTGGAAGGGTTCGGCAAAGACATCTACAAAGAAAACTTTCCCCTAATAGATGCTCTCGGTAGAGCAGTGCTCCATAACATGTCTCTGAAACGGCATGTGGCATCTCAATAAATATGTAAAGTACCACAGGCATTTCAACCTGACCTTTACTCCCTCACCCTGGTTTGTATGGTAATGGGTGAGAAGTAAGCTGTTAGCCGATACATAAAATATTACCCTGGAGCTGAAGACACTTCCCCTCATTCACTTACAAATAGACTTCAGTGTTTGTGTGTTTGATTACCCAATTACCAAGGAGTTGCTCCTAAGTAAGACGTTTGAACTATTTTAACTCCTATGAACTTCTTTGCTGAGGATTCTGATTTTACCTTGAAATTCAGATATGCTCGTCACATTGAACCCACACTGAATCAATGGAAGCTCATATCACAGTCAGTACTCAGTACAGATATTGGAAAACTGCTGTAAGCATATGTTAAGATATACACCTTTACATCTCCTGGTAGAGATCGATATCAAATGCAATGTGCATGTGCATGTTCATGTAAGTAAATTAAGGGTGAATCTGATCAGTTTTACAAATTGCAATTGTAGAATAGGGGTGAAAAATATCAGAGCTCATCACAAAACATTAATATTTGTTCAGCAACCTCTTTAAGAAAGCTCAAAGGCAAGGACCTGGTAACATACATACATTCACTGTAATAAGAGATCTATGCCCTTTGCGCTGTTAAATGCCAACATATCACCATGGACTCCAAGATGGGTATAAAATACCACACCCCGCAGTCATTGCACGTGTGTATATATATACAGCAGATGTTCTGCCAATGAGCTGAATGACCTTTACCAAACATTTATGATATTCAGATATACAGTATCATATGCGCTGCCATGAAATTCCAGTGTTGTTCCTCATTTATTCTCATCGAAAATGTCCTCTTCCCGAAACCAATGTGTAAAAAACTGTTACCATCTGAAAGACTTATTACTTCCAAAAGATAGTCATGGAAGATGGGACAGAATAACCCAGCAAAAGAAAATACTGCATACCTGAGCTGTACTGTATGTAATTGAATTTTTTCCCATTCTGTTCCTGACACATTGAGTACAGCAGGAGACTGGATGTTGTCATCCTATGACTGATGGAGCTCCATCCTGCCATACAACAGCCGGAAATTTTCCACTGGGCAGCTGTGCGTGTCTGTGTTACTGTTGCCATAGCTATATCATCCCATCATGGATGACATCACTGGCGAATGCCATACGGCTACTGTCCCTCTACTCAGGTCAGCCAAGCGCAACCTGGAGCAGAATGTGGAATGTCTCAAGTACAGTCCTATGTGGGTGTGCCATGAATTTAGAAATGTTCATTCACTACATCACATCCCTTCGGTTTTGTATCCCCTTCTCTATTATAAGCATTGTGATTCAACTCTTGAGAACGCCCTGAAGTGGAATTACTGGATATCTGTAATACAAATTTGTACCCGTGCACTTTTTATCGCCTTGCTATCTCTATAGTGCCAGACTCAACTAAAACATGGAGCCCTCTGCTGCCTTATCCAAGAGCCAGAACTGTAGTTTCTGATGCCTATAAATCCTACCCAGCCAACCAGGGAGCACTAACTGGATGAAGAACAGCATTGCTTTGATTTCTCATGAGGTCATCTGCTGGTGAATTCAGCCGTGCTAACAAGCTGTGGCCTGCAAGATTCATGTCCCCTGCGTTGACTGTCCTTATATGAGTGTGTAGTTTGCCCTGCTTTGTTCACCCAAGCACTGAATCTACCGTCCACATGTCTGCTAACTGGATAGGAGCTACATCTCTTTTCTCTTTAAATGCTCTAACTTGACTGCTTGCTGTTTTGCTTGCTTTACCTCTTTCAACTGACTATGCTATCATTCATGGCCTGCATTCCAAACCTGTGTAAGATCTGCAAAAAATGATTCACGTACTTCTCCTAATGCCAGGCATCACTAATTAAAATAGCCATGTGCTCCATGTTTAGCCATGATTGCTTTGTGGTTCTGTGCATCTCAGATAAAAAAAGTACAGTTTAATTAATCAGATCACTATTCATTTCAACAACACTGGCAGTGATCCAGAATTGATGTGCATCAGTCGCCTGACTCTCAGCTGAAATTCTTCCATCTTGTAACGTGCAGCGGGCCCGTGCGTGTTTGTCTGTTGTTTTCATGTACATGTGGAGTGCCACAGTGCTGTTTGAGTGAGCGGATGAGTGCGTTTTATTGTTTAATTCATGTGTAGTGTTTTTAATTTCGAATGTCGATTCGATTGTTGTTTTCCCTCTATGGTTACAGTTAATGCGTCATTCTGTAAGCGATTAGAGTCAGTGTGTGTTATGATTTATGCCTTGGTGAAATTGTCCCTGCTGTGTGATATCTGCCACTGTGGCCCTCTGTTGGTGTGCCTGTCTATAAATGCCCATGCCATCCTGTGAGTCAGTATCAGTGTTGAATTGCCTGTGCGCAATTAACAGCAAGAATGCCAAAGAGGAAGCTAACTGAACTATGGCTAAAGAGTGAATCCTACAATATTTACATGTTATAAGTGCAGTCTCTTAAACCTTACTGTTACTGATAATGTGGAGGCATCTCTTAGATTTTCTGTTATTCATTTCCGAGTTATATTTTCAATATTTCCAGACACAGGACAAAGGACAAAATCCAATTAGTGCAACACAAATATTTGGGTGGCCAGTGACTATAATGTTAGCAGTAATTGAATCATGTTATTCTCTCCTTCTCTCTCTGTCTCTCTTTCTCTACCCACACCCAATCTCTCGTTCTTACAGAGGTGATGCCTTACTTTACCTTTTTTGTGCCTGTGGGGCTGGCACCATTCAGTCATTCCTTGCTATAATTGACCCTGAAGTATCAATCTCTCCCCCCATACGCTCTTAGGCAGAACGCTACTGAATAGAGCATGCTACACGGCTACACAACAGGGGAGGATGAGATTCATCATGGACACATTGTAAGTAACAAGCAACTTTAAATACACTCCATATCTCAAGGGGAGAAGCCATTTCTCTTTATGTTCATTCAGCGTGAGTCCCATTGAATCTCTGTAGAGAGAACCGGAAGAGGTATTAATAGAATATTAATAAGGTTCCATCAGTATCCATTTAAATCTCTCTGTCTGGCTACTAGACAAGATAACCTGCTCACACTTTATTTCGATGTTCCCTTATAGACTGTCTACAGATTCTCAGATTATAAATTACCTATCTGTTGAAACTGTCTGATAACTACTATCTATGGTTACGGTTAGGGTTAAGGGGTTGAGTTTGGTTGAGGTGATGTTCAGTGAACAATTAGAAAGACGGAACTTTAATTGAAAATGAAAAACCATCTGTAAAGTCTCTGTAGGCGGACTACCCAGATAAAGTGTTGCCAATAACCTTGCCTACTATTTTCAGAAAAGGCTTTATGCCAAATGTGGAATAATTCACGGACCTGTATGAGTAATTACTAGCATTTTAAACATTACTGTTTTAGGTTATGAAATATTTATGTAATAAGAACCATACATGATATTAAATCAAACATCTCTACAAAGGATGAGACAAAGATATTTCACATACTATACATTTTTCTTCTCACAAAGGCTTAAGAGAGAGCTTATCCACTGTAACAAAGGGACAAACTAAAAAGCTTGCAAGATCTTAGTGGCATCAGGTATTAGGCATAAATCATGTTTTTTTGCTCAGAAGGATGTTTTTTTCTGTGCTTACCGAATTCATCATTCCCACTGCTTTTATGGCTTTTAAGAACTAAGATGGCTGTGCAAATGAAATTGCATTGAAATCAATGAGTTGAAAGAGAATTTTCTTTTTGCTGTTTCATCCTAAAACAAGAGCTACTAGGGCTGCCTTGCAGATACTGCCATCACCCAAGGCCATCACAGCAGGAACACAGAGGCTGGATTCTGAGCCAGTGGAGAGCAGTACCACTGGACTAAATCTAGCCGTCGGGTCCGACATCAGAGACCGCTAGAGAAAAGAACTAGGCTGGATGACTATTTCATATGGGAAATATAACAGCAGTCAAGGAAGATGAGGCCAGATTAGACTCGCCTATAATTACAAAGGCACATGCAATATTTCCTCAAGATGTTTCACATATTCCAAGATAATGATGCTTGTTCATGCTGAGACCCTCCCCCCTATTCACACACTGCTTTCTCAGCACAGCCCGCTGATCAGAGGAGAGCGAGTCTGCGGTGGGCTGGGGCGCTGGGAGGCACACCATCATCTGCCATCGACCCTCTGGAGGTACCTAAGGCTCTGCCTGTGTCAAGACCTATTGCAGGGGGAGCGGGGGGGTGGGGGGGGTGGGTGTGCTCCTAGGGTAGAGATCACTAGTTATCCACAGTTCCACAAAGGACAGTCCTGAAAGGACAAATCATTCACCAAGACATAAGAGAACTCCAGTAATGAACAGTTGATCTGTTCCAGCGTTTGCTGACGGGGGTGGGTGAGAGGAACAGTAATGCTGGATACTGCATTAATACCAAGTCAGATACATCCCAGGTATGTTATGGTCTATACTAGCATTCAGCCAATTATATTCTTATTTTGCATTTATTTCTATGTATAATATATATATACAGCCTATAAATGTGTACGTGTGCGTTATTTGTTTTTGTCAATTATCTGTGTTTTCTAGCAGTTTGATATTCATAAGCCCTGATTCCACTATGGGGCCCAATCCCCAGAGCTAGTGCGTACCAAGGCCAGTTGCTTTATTATTGCCACTTCCTCCAGGCTATAAGAGGCACGTCTTCAGGCTCCCTGTGATTTGGATTGCTGAGCTATTCCAGTACATGACAGTTGTACGGAATAGAAGAGTCTGACGAGTCTGTTTACCGTATGAGAGGTATGCTTTATTTGTTTGTTAACTATACATTCCACAAAGTGAAGATTAGAAACAGCAAACAGCTACGGTTTCCATTATATTCCTTTTCTTTACCTATTCTGCTGTAGGTGCCTGGGATCCAGACCTTATTGCATGATATCTCAGCTTGAACTTCCCACTTGGATGTGAAATGGGCGGATGGTTGATGTTTACCACAAGGCAGCAAACAGCTGAGTTTTAGGGCAATACTATTATCAGCCCAATTGTAAAAATGCAAATGTTTTTGGTTCTCACGAATTTGGACCTAAGGCCATTAGCCCTGTATGGCCCAAAGATAACTCTAGCTCACGCTGCTCCAATAGTAGAAACACGCTTATTTGATTTCCTCAGGGATCAAATACCTTCAATTCTGCATTGTACCTCAGTCAAAATAACAATTGAATATCAGAAATTTGAATACAGTCAAGTATAAATATAATTCTCTTTAAATTTGACTTCATGTAGCTACAAAATACAAATAATTAGTGTGTGATAATATGTATAGCTAGCTATAGCCTACGAGAGAATGGGCAGTACTGTCAGTATTTCAATCTCAATTCTTTTGGCATGTCTGATTTATTATTTATGAATTTAATACATTTGACATTTTTAATATAAATGACTAGAAGATATAATCCTATAAAACGAATTTATTCATTGCTATAATTATGTTACAACTGGGAATTGTTTGCTGTTGAACAATTAGAGCATTTGACTGTTAGTTTACAAATAATCTAACTATGCATGTGCCTGCCTGGCCATGTGTGTATGTGTGTACATACTGTTTGTTGATACATTTCTTTCAGGAAATAACTCATGTTTTTTTTTACAGGCAGTTGAATACTTTTTCTGTTGTCCTGAAAATTAAATCCATAAATATCAGTTACTACCAGTCCCCAGTCCAATGACTTGAAGAAGTATTTTACAAATAAGTCAGAGACTGTTGTGGGTATTACATTTGATTGGTGCCGAAAAAGTAATTTCTTCCATGGTTTGGGAGGCGGGATACATAATCAATAATGCATGGAATATTTCAGTTTGCTGGAATAACCTTCAGGTCTGAGTTGTAGATGAATCCTTTCCTCCAGCACACAACAGCAAAGGCAACGATGACGTCACAACATATCTAAGCAGCAGCCATGCTGAAGCATGGACTTGGCCAGAAGCGCCGAGCACCGGCTAAACCCTCGCCTTCATAGCCGCATCAACACAACAAAGAGAAGAGGATATTCTCAGCACCAGGCCAAGACCCTTCAACTGTGGCCCACTTTCTTTTGCTCATATTTCGTGTTATCATAATCAACAGGCCTCTTAGACTGAGCTGTGGGAGGACTTAAAGCCCACACTATATGCTAAGCATCAAGGCACCATAAAATGCTCTTCGTTAGCGTGATGGAAGACTGGCTCCGTTCCTCAAACAGCCTGCCCTGACTTTCTTTTTCCCAAAATGCCTGCCCGCTGAAAACACTTCAACGGCATCCTCCCTCTGAACTAAACGCTTTGTGATCTGAGAAGATGTCATTTCCACCAGAAATATACCGACAGGGAGAGAGCGAGAGAGAGAAAGGTGGGAAAGAGAAAAAGAAGTAAACTGCTCACCTCCCATTTTAGACATCAAAAAGAATACGTGCCTGCACTCTAAAGACCAAACACATCTCTTTGGCATAAAGGTCTGTGGGAAAATAAAACACGCGAAATAAATCAGGACAAGAGCCCATCTGTATTTCTGACACATGTGCTCTCTCACGGGTCGATGGGGGGGGGGGGGGGGGGGGGATTCAGGGAGCCAGGCAGAACCTCTGCATGAGAAAGGAGGAGCCCACTAATTCGCCTCTCAGCACAGGCCTTCTCCGAGGTTTCCCGGAAAGGAGGAAGCCCTGCTGACTCTGTGCCTACCTCTATACATCTCCACTGTGTGGTACCTGGGCCAAGACTCTCTACATTTGTCATGCATAAACATGATGTAAGCAGAGGGAAAACACAATTCCACCCGCACTAGTGTGAGGCGAGAACATGCCTTCCATTCATAACAAGGACCAAGCACCACACTTTAAAATGCTGAGTGGCGAACCACAGCAATCCGCATATGAAATATGAATGCTTTGTTTGGTTAGTTTGCTGGGCCTAGGCAGGGCTTGCCAGACACAGTCCATGCTAATTCCCGTCCTAACAATGTTATACAAATAGCATTTTAAAAGTTATCCAATAAACAAGCTTTTACAATTGCCACAAGGGAGAGATTCAATTACTTATTTGCTCTCTCGCGTTGACAGCTTCGCTGCCTGACAGATTGGAGAGTAGGGTAAACTAATTTATTAATGGTAAATAACTGTAACCTCAGTGATCACTCCTCCTTCAAAGTCACTGAAGTTGATTTTGAAGTTGACATGATGATGTGGATGCAAGCCTGCTCTAGACTGGCACAGACTTGGTGAGCATGTGCTGATGAATGCCAGCTTAGAGCTGCAATGCCCTGGCACTTGGCAGGCAGTTATGTGTGATGTGATCCCCAGGATGGGTATACTGGAAGCGCCCAAAAGCTTCTCACCCTTGTGGTGATATTTATTTAACTTGCTTTCTTCTAGATGTTAGTTGTAGTAATATTGTTGTTGAAGTGAAAGGTATACAGTAAGAATACAGGATATAATATATAACCTAGAATATTTTTACCTCAGTTTGAGGTGAGCGTAGAATAAAAACAGAAAATGAGCTTAACGATAAAGGCTGAACATTTTTATATTACGTTATATCAGTGGTGCCATCAGTTGGCACTTCATGGACTGAAGAGTCCTCTAGTTTTGCCGTCCTTCAGACCATCTGCTTTGCTATCTGAGCATGCCTCACACAACAGGCCTTTGACCCAGTCTACCAGAAGCAGAGATGTCACTCAACATATTATCCAACCTTGAATGGTTACTATGGTGCAGCAAATAAAACAGGATAATGAGGCATGGCCGGTCTAAAGCTCTAGAAGTCAGCAGCCTTCATTAATACTAACAATAGTAATTAGCAGAAGGCTTTTGGGAAAACAAAAAAATGGGCAAAACAGGCCTAATGCTTAAACAGCAATGCACATTTAAGGGTCATTTTGTGATAAACAACAAAAACATTATTTATGTGAATTATAACTATTGCAACCTACATCCACTTTGTAAACATGCAAGGTTAAGAGATAAAAAATAAACTCAGATGGAAACTGTGTGGTAGACTGAGCGCAAGTAAACCACTAGACACTTGGCTTTCACCAGAGGAAGCATCCAGGTTGTCATACTGTGTAAAGATTTTCTGAGAGCACAGGAGTTAAAAAAGGGAGGAGGTCTCTCTTGTTGTTTTCCAAGCCTGTATCTTTTTCATATAACATGCTTTTCCAGCAATGAACAAAAAAACAGCCTATGTCCCTGGCTCTATGTAGCATGCAGTTTTTGCCTCCACAAAATGATAAAGCTTATAAAATCCAAACAATTGCATCTGGGCCGAGTGTATACCTTCCAATTTTTCTTCCCCGCTCAAGAGTGTTTGCAACTGTTGACCTACTTTATTAAATCAATAGCATGTTGTTCTCCTGGGGGAACAGAGTGAACAAATATTTTATGACATACAGTCATTCCAGCCTGCTGAGGAGTGCAGTAAGCTTGAGGAGGGTCAGCACAAACTATGTGTTCAAATAGAATGACCCACGTGGTTCCTGCGGCCACGGTGAGACAGGAGACTGGTATCCTTGGCCTGGAACATCTCATCCTTGAAACATAATGCCCCTGCACTGACAAAACAGCCATATCAGCAACAACATCTTTATTAACTTCTGTGCACTTGAGTTAACGCCATAGCCTAATGTTATCTTCACTATCGTGCCAAAAATGAGGCGGGCTTGCCGTGGTACAATCGGAGGGGAGTCATCAATGATGGATCAAACAGAAGCAGATCAAAAGAGTCTTTTCATGCAAAGCAGCTGAAGCAAGGCGCCTTTCTCCTTTTAGAACGCCACCACACGGAGTGGAAAAGACCATCATGTCAAGAATAGAAAAGGGTGTATGAATTGAAGAAATTTCTTTTGAATGTCAGAGTGACCCAGATCATTGTCACAGTAAAATAATCTATACATTACTGGGGTAGATATTTACAGTGTATCCATATATTTCATAAATATTTAATCAACAGCCTGAAGCTCGCAGTAAAAAATTAATTCTTTATGTACTACCCCAGGTCAACGAACTACATTGTTTTTCAAGAATTGAAAGGATTACTGGTGTGAAGTCAAAGTATTAGATAGATAGATAGATACATAGATAGATACATACATAGATAGCTATGTATAGATAGTTGACCCTATGAATCGCTGGAAGGAAATTAGATCTATGCTATTTATAACTGCAGAAAATCTGAGTTTTGAAAGTATATCATATCCACCCAAATTCAGCTCTTTCATAATTCAGGTAAAATACAACCTCATGACAGCTACAGCCCATCTGTGAGTTTTGCACATCTGTGAGCTCTGCATATTATCCAGCTATGTATAAAACAGAACCTGAGACCAGAATCCATTATCCACACAACAACAGGTTATCCTATGGTGGCAGCCGCTGCACAATAGATTTTCAAGCTCCAATAGACAGAGGTAGAACTTTGAACAGTAATAATAATGCCTGAAATACATTTTCTTTTATGTTTAGAGAGATGGTGAAAAAAGGGGCGATCAATTAAATATAACCATTATAGTATAAATAGCATGAAACGTTCAGAGACTTAACCCAGAAAATTCTGCATACGTGCTGAGATCTGGATCCCAGCGAGTCCCAGGGGGATGTTTGAAAGCCAGATAAAACAGGACTGATTTCAGGGTGGTGCTCCCACACTGGGGCAAGAGCCTCTGACCTCCACGGCTTCTCATTAGCGAGTCCGGCTTTTATGACCCCCTTGACACCTCACCTTAAGGACGACACATGACCCACTGAGGGCCACTGATTTTCCTTTCATCTTTTCAGATTCCTCTTCTTCATGGCCATGGCTATTCCCTCCATCTCGACGCATAAGTTAAGACACATAAAATGAATAATATATAATATAATAATTGTCAGACTTTACTCGCTCAAGCGACACACTGCACAGTGCAACACACGTGAATACATGGAGCCGACACAGGACACACACACGCACAAGCAGGCCAGGAGCAGTAGGCAGCCTTTAGGCGCCCGGGGACCAGGTGAGGTGAACCGTCTGTCTTGGTCAGGGACTGACGAAGAGTGTTGTGTTCTTTTGCATGTTTTTTCTGTTGGGGTTCTAAGGGGAGGAAACCCCTTGTGAACACGGGAAGAACATGCAAACTCCACACAGAAAGGCCCAGGAGATAGCCCACCTGAGCACATATATGAGAGGATGAAGCTCAGTGTGCCTCGAGAGGCCTGGGACGTACCATGCTGATCCACCTGGTTTCTCTGAGCAGTACATCATCCTCAGAGTGCCAGCCCTCTGCCCATCTCAGAGCTGTCACGGAGCAGAGAGTTTGACTGATCCCCTCACATCGCCCCCGTTCCTCCACAAGATGCTTGCCCCCAAACAAAGCTGTTTTCCCTGTTTGGTTAATGACCCATCAATGTAATGGAGAGCATTGTACAGTACATCAGGCCTGTCCTGTTGACTCCACATTAAAGCTGCCATCTGTGAGACCCAGTGTAATGATCCAGGACACACGGTGCGAAAGTGGGTCACATTTACTGACTGGCATGCGCTTGGGAACGAGGTGGCAATAAAACAATTTTCCTCTGTGGTCTTGAAAATGGGGAGATCTGATCACTGGAAATTAACATTGGGTGCCATTTTACTGCAAGGTAGTGTTCCTGCAGCTACTAAGTCTGACTGAACACATGCAAGATGTTGTTAAAAGGTTCTCAATCTGTAGAGGTGAGGTTTCAATTGCCCTCTACCACTTAATACGTTAGGAATCTGTTTTTAAACAACCTATAATTACCTGTGTTAAAAGGAGTGAGAGCAGCCTCTAGTTAAAGTAGTGTCAAAGGGTAGGTCCCTGTTCACGCAGGGATAGCATGTTTTACCTCATCTAATTTAGGGCTAACAGAATCCAATCAGGGCAAGATGGATGATGTGAGGCTGTCTGTTATCTGTGTGGTGCTACAGAGTGAGCTATGCAGTCAATAGTGAAGACAGCCATCCCTGTCAGACGGATTGATTTATCTGTGCGCTGGCTCCTACTGCCTGTCAAGATTTAAGAATTTATGGCTTATCAACAATGTCCTGGGAGGATGTCCCACCACCACCCACACCACCACCCCAGCGTCTCCATCCTTCCCCCCTCGACAAAGTTGTGCACATCAGCAAAAGTGCAGGAAGGGCACGTATCTGGCATGTAACGCCTCTGGGAGACTTAATTGTTTGGCTTCAGATAAGCGTATCACTATGTGGAGCACCGACTGAGTTCTGCATGGATTGAACATGAGGCGAGCATGACATGCAGGCCTTTGAACTCACATGTCGATATGCTCCAATCCCAGGGAGCAGATTACGTGAGTGGAGAACAGTAAAATAAAGTGCCACTGACTGAATGGTTGCAGTTGAGTTAATTGGGTATTTTTCACAAGTCAGTTTTAAACATAGAAGCTAATTGTATTTAATAGAGTCCAACAATGTAGAGCTGTTTGGTGTGAACATTGTGCATTGGCAGCATTAGAGACAGGTCTGGTGAGAAAATGGCTCAAGATGAATTGGTAACATCTTGTTTTAAAGGTGCCCCATATCACTTGTCATTGTGATCACATTGTCAGAAATTAAAGCCAGCTAAGTAAATAGAACAGCCTTAGCTCATAGCGAAGAGCAACACCAGCATTTGGTCTTGAATTATGTCACAAAATCTAAGCAACCCATATAAATGGTATAAAAAGATAGGTGAGTCGGGATGAAAAAAATGTCTGTATTGTTTAAAGCTATGGCAATCAAATACGCCTACTTATTGTATAATATAATACCATAGAAATTGTATGATATATTGTTTTTTCATAAATTATAATAATTATTATAATAATTGTAAATCAAATTCATACATTTCATTACTTCTCAGTAACAGTCCACGTATATTTCATATTTTACAGTCAAATATTGCCTCTGAGATGCAGCTGCACCCACCCCCACATGCACACTCATCACTGTATAACATTACTCTATAACACTGATACTCAGGTCTAACCTGTGCCCTTACTATCGCCTCGGTATAGGCCCGTACATCAATTAAGCAATACAGCACGAGTGGGAGTGGGGTAGGTAAGGGATAATCCCACGGGTGGTGTTCGGCCGTAGCCATCGAGGCCGAAGGCCGAGTGGCGTATGCAACAACACCCGTGGGATTATCCCTTACCTACCCCACTCCCCCGAGTGCTATATTGCTTTTATAAAACAATTCTACTGTCAACAAATTAACATTTCAACACGAAGTTATTGATTAAAAATGGCTTATTTCGCCATTGTTTCTCCGCAACAAAAAATAGTTCCATTGTCAACGTCTTGGTTTGGAATTTTAAAAACTTTGAATTAACGGTTATCATCAATACAAATGTTTCATCACGGAGTGATTTATTTTTAGCTGTGAAAAGTCCCGTAACTGTAGGTATGTTGACGAATAACCTATAGCATGGAACGTCTCTCGTCCAATCAGAAACAGCTAAATTACGCGCTAGAACCCAATTGTTTTATAATATGCTGTAACTTATCTTTACTCAGTGTACTTAGAAGGACACCATAGTGTAAAATGTCATCAAATTCTGATCATGAAATGGCTATTTTTTCTTGTCTTGGGGAAAAGGGGAGATAGAAGGCAGAGTTGGGTTTATATATTCAGTGTCAGAATGATATTGTTTAAATGGTGTTATTTAAAAAAGTCAATAAATGAATCACAAAAATACTGTTGCTCAGAAATCATCCCTAGACCTAGCCTCTGTTCACTCTAAGGCATCAGACAACCAGGTACAGGGTTACGTCCTAATTAACCTTTACCTCATTTGATCTTATTATTTTCCTTATTAGATGCCACCATTTCCACTTAATCAGACACTAATTACTGTAAAAGATATCTCTGAAATCCCTCCGAGTGTGATTTCTTCTGGAAATCCATGAGGATTTGTATATTATGTCTAATGAAGGCCTAATCAGCAAACTGGGCTGCTGGATAAAGCCATTTGGTCTAATTTGGAGGCTTGAGTGTCTGCTCCTGTCTAAAGGATAACACAGGATATGAAGATGGATCTCCATGGCCTCCCTGTATTGGCGTAACCTTGATGCTAGCCCTGTACACATTTTCACATACTCACAAAAACAAAACAGTACCCAAATGCAATTAAACCATTACTATGTATAGACACTGGGCTGCCTTTTGACTAAATTGGCAGAGACAGTTTTTATTTCAGGTAGTCTAGGTTTTGTTTACTTAAACAGGAGGCATTTATTAATGTAGAGGAGAGCATTTGAAGAACACTATTTTTTAAATAAGAAACATCTGACTAAAAGCCTCCCATAAATGTTGTCTCACTACTATCAGAGACGGTGGAGGACGGTGGTAAGACTCTGTTTTGCGTGAAGTCATTTACACAACTGACAGCTCTTAGTTATTATGTTTCAAATGGACTTGTAACAATACCACAATACCTGAAAACAATCCTGATATTTTATATGAAACTATCACTTTTGTCGATAAATAGTGGCAAAATCAATACCCACAACTTAACATATTCACACTCACACAAACACTCACACACAACTACATAAACACACACACACACACACACTCATACACACTAGAGATGCGCGGATGGGCTATTATTTCATCCGCAACCGCATCACAAAACGCATGATCCGTCCGCTATCCATCCGCACCAATTTTTTTGACCAATTTTCAAAACCGCACCCGCCCGCCATCCGCCTGTTGTTTTAAGGTATAGGCGCTGTGACGCTAGGCTAGAAAGTTCTTGCCTGTTCTTGAAAGGAGACTGATCCAATGCCGCAAAGATATTTAAAGGATAAAGCCCCTAGTATGAAAGCCTATTGGCTATGTTGTAGCCTATCCTCAGAATATTATCAGTGAAGTGACGTCTGTCTCCGATCGATGCACAGGGAGAAACTTTAAAATAGCCAAGCACATCGGCAAACCTGACCTTACCATAGGCTAGTAGGCCTACACTTTTTTATCATTGTAATAAAACGCAATTTTGTACACCATTTTAATATGGTAATATAGCCTACTGTTAGTTTAGAAGGAAACGCCGAGTCTATTAATTCCGAAATTTCACCGCATTGTAGGCTTTATACTGTAACAACCCCAACACTTGCCTGCTTGCCCTGCAAATCAAAGTTTTCCGACTATTTTTCTTACCTTCTTTCTTAGCTGGTGATGTTAATGAGCTAGAAGTTTAACTTGTTCATCTCGCGCTGCCAATGCCCAATGTCACTTCTGAGTCAAATCACTCCATCATCTCTTTGAAATTCCTTATTCCACGAGTGGTAGGCTACAATGACTGGCTGTTTTAAAATATAACTAATAGCCTAACGAAACAAAATAACCCAGGCAGTTTCATCTACGACACGTTAAGGCTTCTTCCAATACTGACAGCTGACTCATAGCTTGCAGGTTTGCGGCGTTGCAAAGAGACGCGACATGATAGGGATCGTCACTTAATTTAAACTTTTTTGCTTCCTTTGTTTGCTTTGTATGCATACACGGAACAAGGCCAATTTACTGCCTGATGAAAATGTGATTATTTCAAAATGTGCTTGGATGTAGGTAACGACATTTAACAATGTGTATATATTTTGAATTTCGTTGGGTAAACCACCACCCGCCCGAATTTAATTAAAATATTATTTTTTGTCACGTCATCCGCCCGATCCGCGGTTGAACCGCGGAGTCCGCGGGTGCAACCGCCAACCGCGCATCTCTAATACACACACAAACACACTTGCATGCTGCACCCACCCCCACATGCAAACACTGCAGAGCAATTTACTGAACAAAGATTTCTATGTCACACAGAAAACACAATTGAGCACAAGTGCAGATGTCAAATGCTCCTACTTGAGCTGATCTGATAGATGAGTGCCCCCCCCACCCCCCCACCCCCCACACACACACACAAGGGTCCCTACCAACCACCGCCAGTAATGTATTCAAGACGTGTTTTGGTAGGTTTGCTGTTTCCATCTTTCCATTAAGAGCTACACGCAGTATTTCACTGGTCACTGGCAATGTGGGTTTTCTGTATCTGTTTTTCTTTGAGATTCCCTTTCCCATTTTCCCATTCCTGATAGATCCTCTCAAAGAGTGCCTCCTGATTAAAATATCTTGTGACAAGATGTGGGCCTATGTTGCCTTAAGAAATGTTGACTGTACATGACTGACTGCTGACTGCCTGAACCAAAGAGAAAATGTACACTGGTAAAGGCTAGCTCAGCTGTTAAAGGGGACAGTACCTGCAGCTCTTAAGAGAATCCGAGTGCTCACCGTCACACAGATTTCTCGATCATTTTGAAAGTATGAACACCATGAACACACACGGGCACGAAGTACCCATAGACAATCATAGCCTTTCCATAATTGCAGACACTTCAAGGTTGCAATGTAAAAACTTTCACCTCTCACTTTCACATCTCTGAGTGACATATTGATGGACAAGGCGCACCTAGCCAATTAACCACCTTTAAAGAAGTGAGGCTTCAGCCACAGTGAGAGACGGGGAGAGGGACCGC
Organism: Sprattus sprattus; assembly: GCF_963457725.1. Lineage (NCBI taxonomy): Eukaryota > Metazoa > Chordata > Actinopteri > Clupeiformes > Clupeidae > Sprattus > Sprattus sprattus. The sequence goes on along the minus strand of NC_137908.1, from coordinate 16,210,030 downwards.
TCTGCTGCTGTGCTGATCAGTTGGGGATTTCACTCTCTCATTTGCTCCGTCTTTTCAGGTAATCCTAGTGTTGATTCCATTATATTTTTTAATAAATCCTATGGCCTGGGCATTTATAGAGTGTCTGTCGTTTCAGTTTTGGGTTTGTTGTCTCTCTCTGTAGGGTCGCCTAAAGACGGGCTTGACATAAAGCAACATGCTTTGGCAGTAGAATTGTGCTGTGAAAAACCTTAGGGTTAACCCTAACCCCACATACGAGCGACAGACTAAATACCTGGTTCACATACTGTATATGCAGACCTATGGGCCAGACTCACCATTGGCAAAATAACTGCATATTCATTTGAGCAAAGACCTCCTATTTCAATGGAAGGGGCCTGTTGAGTAATGTGAAAAAAACTAACCACAGACCAGTGCTTTGTGTGCCATTTATTTTAACTTGAAATTTTATGAACACATCTAAATGTTTTGCCTAATACACTAACCATTTCGCTGTGTCTTTGCATATCCATCTGACTGATACAGCACATGTCCGGTGACAGTAATAACTGACAGATTCCTTCAGTGTTGCCGCCTTAAGCAATTTGCATTAAAGTGATTGTTCCTGCTGTGAGGCATATTAATGGGGCAAAATGAAGGTGGGTTTATAGAATGTTGTTTTCTGACAGTCCTGTTTCATGGATATATTGATGAAAAGTACCCACAAAACAAAGTGAGGATTGGATATTTGCCTGGCTACTCTTGTTCCTAAGGATGTGATGTACACATTTAGTAATTTACTGATGTACATCCACAAGAATAGCATCAGTGAGCTCCTCAGGCTTATTTATCTCTTTTGATACGCCTGAGCAGAGCTCTTTTCGTTGAACTTCAGAGAGTTCACCAGTGACGCAAGACGTCAAGCATCCATCTAGGTTTTATTGGGTTGCAGGAGTCTACTATGAGTGTATTGATTTTAAATCTGTATTTCGACAGATGTTCTCGACTTTACCTCATGGATATAGAGTGGAAAAAGCCCCAGGTCACATTGATCTGCACCCCAACATTTATTAGACTCAGTGCAGCCTCTGCTGATCAAATTATTTCTTCACACATTTGATTCATACGTGTCGAGTAAATATGAATGAAATCCAGGAGGTCAGGTCAGTTGAAATCCATGAATCCACTACTCTCACACACCCCAAAAACGTGTTACATTTGTGTGGCATTTAGGAAGCAGGCCTATGTTTGCCCCAGAGATAAGAAGTTGTTCAATAATAAAAGTGCTTGCCTGCTGAATACTGAAACATTTTTGACTAGTATAACTACTAGTGAGCTGCACGCGAACACTGCAGTCTTTCACTCACACTGCACAGCAGTCTATTGGACATATCATTTTTATTTGACAGTCTGTGAGAATGTGCGAGATTCAGTGAGATTTCACAGATATATATTTTGCCGTGAAGTACGAATGTATTGAGCTTTCTGCACAACAGTGTCATCTGGACCTGGTGGGGCAGTGCCCCACCTGCCCCTAATGTAGAAACGCCACTGCACAGATATAAGACTTGTCAGATATGTTAACTTTAAATCACTGGATGCCATTAAGCATGCTCAAACCAATGGGAGTGGATGCTGATGATGAAGTCTTATTTGTTATTTACGTTAAGTTAATCATGATGTTATTGACGTTAAGTAAATTAAATTTGTTTCCTCAAATGGTAAAGTAATTGTGCACACTGTTATGATTGAGCCACTTGCCTGTCGTGACGAAAATGTATACACCTCCGCTTATGTATTTCAAGACATGCAAGAATATGTCAAACTGACACAAAGGTAAAAAACTAATGGGATGGAAAAATGCAAACAGCAACCCGACAAGGTATCGAGGGTATCCCTCTCTTGACTGTTAAGGTTGTTTATTTTCATTCATGCTCACAAACACACAACCATCCATCTTGTCGACGCTGATGGATAGCCGCTAGCATTTTTTTGTATTTCAGGTACAATAATTTGCACAATAATTTGTCATCAGCACCAGAATAATAGGGACTATAATGTCAGTAAATGAGCTACATGTTCCAGGGACAGCATATAAAGTGGGGGCTTCATGGACCCTTCAGGTAATAGGATCCACAGGCTATCAATCATCATTAACGCATGAGCAGAGATATAATAGGCAGCGCAGTATCACCATAAAGACCAACCTGAATGTCTTGATTGGATGATCTGGAGGATCATCATACATGGCTAAGAGCAGATCGGTGATCATACATTTGATTGAGACCATGGCAGCAAGTCAAATAACAAACTATGCTCCCTCTTCCTTTGTCATCTCATTAGCATTCAACAGGTCAAAATGATGTGTGTACGCCATTTTCTTTTTTTCATGTGTGCCTAGTTGCATTGCTCCAAAGATCCTGGGGCACGAGATGTGATTATTGGGCATATGTCCTGTATATTGTTACGGTGGTGCCTTATTACATAAATGCCACGAGTTCAGTCAAATATGCTGTTCAGTAAAGAATAACTGTCAGTGTTATGCCTGACACGATCATGGTTGTTATGAACATGTTTAAGTCTAGTCTAGGCTGTTGGAATCTACCATGCAAAAGGCAGTAAAGAGAGTTTATTTTCCCCCTGTCTCTCCCTGCGAGTGTGTGCGTTGTGTGTGTGTGCCTCTGACCACCTGCGATGCACTCGCTTAGTAACCTGTCTGAGGAGGCCATGAAAGACCTGTCCGCATGAAGCATGAAGGGAGAAGAGAGGAATTCCTCAAAAAGACTGTTGTGCACTAGCCAGTAGCCATTATAGTTTTTGTTTTCTTATCTAATCTCTATTGCCACATTTTGACGTTTGAGTAAGACTTCACTTTTGTGATTTAAATTTATCGACACTTCTTTTGATTTTCTCTGAATTAAAAAAACATTATTGGAATTAACTTACCTGGGTATGCTACTAAGTCTAAGTACATGCAGGAGTACATTATATTTGGATCAAATGTTATTTTTTTTTAATTGCCTGATAATTGATTTCTTGAATTGATTGAAGTATTAAGACCACTTCGTAAGCTAATATAAAACGAAATGATAAAACCAGACATTCTTAAATTAGTGTTAGTAAAACTAAGATGTTATTAAGGCTGTCATCGTTGCATTCATTTCAGTTGTTTGTAGGCTTTATGTTATATCCTTGTCCTCTGTCTTACTCCTCCCCCTCCCCCCAAAACATCCCTTTCAACCAATAGGGTGATCGGTGCATCTCTTTTTGGCAAGTCTGGACATGCTATTGTGGTTATAGAGGCTGTGTGAAGGTGCTTGACTGATTTGATTGTCATTAGATTGGACAGTGATGATTTGCTGTGTATCCTGCTGATGTCTTCATTGCAGATCTAGCATGACTTCTCATCTCTCTTCGTTTATAGGGAGTTTCATCTCTTGACTAACATGTGTCCATGTGAAAATGTGTCGTTTAGTGCAGTGTAGAGGGTGAATGGATCTTGATGGGTGTGTATACACAGGTGTAATTACAATTTTGTTGAAATATCAGAATTCCAAACATATTCTACCTCAAGACATCTATCCATCTATCATATCTAGATCTAGCTTGGTTGAACTATCAGCTGATTCCTTCCTACTTGTCTAAATGGCAATATAGTCTAATTCTTTGTTCAGGGAAATTATAGTAGCCAAACATACTGAATCCAAAGTGTGGTATGCACACAAGCACAGAGAAGAAAATGGATTGAAGGCTTTTCTATAACCTTTCCAGAATCTTACCATAAAGAATCCCAGTGTCTGACAGCCTGTCACCTGTCAGACACAAAATAAATCATAGATCAATAACCACAGCACAAAGAAAACCACACAGTTCCTTCATCTCACACCGTTTAGTTCCATTTAGTTTAATATTATATAAAAATAATATATAAATATTTACTGAATTTACCACCTTCATACCTCACCCAGTCATATTTAACAGTGGACTGGTCTCTGTGCTCCAGTAATGGAGGGTATGTGATTCATATGCAGTCAGGCAGGACAGGAGTGGCAGCTCTCAGTTCCAGGGTGGAAAAGGATGCATAGTAACTAGCACAGTCCCCCAGTCAGGTGACAAGGCTTCGTCAGTCTTCTTTGTGTGCAGGAGAGTCTTGCATCAGAGCTTTATGTGTTCAGCATGTAGATAGACAAGTAGCTAGTGCTTTAAGGCCTCCACACATGCAACACAACTGCCAAAAGCTAAACAAGCTTGAGAAGCTGCTAACACTAAGGGATTTCAATGACAGATAGCTCTGTGGCCCGAAATCAGCATGAGTACTTAAAAGCAGGCAAATCTCTCATGCTGTGATAAATATATTTATATAGTGTGGCAGGCTAGCCTGGAAGAATGTGCGGGAACAAAGATCCCATGCACTGAAAACTGCACGTTCCCAGGAGTGCCACTTTACTGGCCATTAAAACACATAGAACAAGCAAAACGGATGGGAGGTCTAATCTTAACTTGTCAAAGACTCTGTCAGGGCACCAATATGGTAACTAATACAATGGAGCTAGCACAGGCATCAAATAACAATGGAATGCGGATGAAAAGATAACAGTTACGATAATACCAGGCTCAAAAGGGAGCCATAACTACATTATTCTCGAACAGAACACTCAAAGTAACCGAATAAACAGTCCTCACTCACAAGGCATGCTGGAAGCTACTTTACAGTCCCTTGCTCCTGCATGCCGGAAGCATTCGCTACCCAGCCCCCCCACCAGCCCTCCAAGTGATCAACTCTCCCCAGCAACACAGAACCCGGAACATTGGAGAGACGATCGGACCAGTTGCCCCCCAGCACCACTGCAACCGTGCATTCTTCTAGATCCGACAAAGTCCCTGAGGTGTAGAGGAGGCGATCAGGACAGGACGCCCCCAGTATCACCACAAGCTCTAGCAACGGCGGAAGCTTGTGGAACAGTGGAGGACAGGAAGATACAGTCCCATCAGAAACAACCCTGAGCAGGCTATCAGTGGCGTGCAGAGGGTCCTAAGGCTGTCATAGGCGTGTAGAGGGTCCTAAGGCTGTCAGTGGCGTGTAGAGGGTCCTAAGGCTATCAGTGGCGTGTAGAGGGTCCTAAGGCTATCCGTGGCGTGTAGAGGGTCCTAAGGCTATCAGTGGCGTGCAGAGGGTCCTAAGGCTGTCAGTGGCGTGTAGAGGGTCCTAAGGCTGTCAGTGGCGTGTAGAGGGTCCTAAGGCTATCAGTGGCGATGCAGAGGACTTCGAGCTGTCAGTAGCACTGGGGAGGTCTGTCGACGGCCTTCTTTGTTGGTTATATGGCAATCACACCAATGTGGCGAGCTAGCCAGGGAGAATGCCCAGTGAGACAAAGATCTCAGTTTTATTGCAGCTCCTGTGAGCCATACACCCCTTGACCCCGGGAGTTCCACTTGATTGGCCATTTGGGCCAATGACTGTATGTAGAGGAGGACAGAGTATCCTTTCCAAAAAGCGATGCAGACACACGCCTACCACTGCTGATGGCTGGCTGCAGTACAATGTGTAGCTCTGCCCATCCCCATACATTTTAGTGACAAAGTAGCTTATTTTCCACGCCACTTTTCTCATCTTGTCTTTCTATCTACTAAGTCTCATTCGAACAGTTTGTTTTCCCAATGCGGATATCTGCACATTTCCCCCCAGAAATTAGCTGTTCAAATGTTATTCTACTATATGGTAAGGAGGCGTGGACACGCTTAAAAAGAAGTGATTGACAGCATTAGCTGGAAGAGACCAGCTGCAGTACCTGAATCAGCCCATTCTCGTTCATTATGTGGGGTAGCTGAGTGTGTAGTCGAGTTTGCCAGGCAACTTAGTTTAACCTACCATTGTTTTATCATTTCTTGTTACAGTTAAATTGAAAGGTTTTGTTCTGTTGTACTGTTGGTTGTACTTACAGACCCTCTGTGCAGTTCTTTGCATTTTTTTTTCAGTCAGCAATGTTTAAATAATGGGTTATTATCTCACACTGCACTACAGGAGCATTCTGCAGGAGTAACTACGATGAATGGGTACCATTTAGCCAACGACCCAGTAGAGATCACAATGCACTTACATTAATATTTTAGCATTTATTTCAGATAAAAAATATGAGAACAGATGATAAGAAATAGGGAAACATGAGTGCTTATAGGGGCAGGAATTTCACAGTCAACATATTGTCCCCCTTTTCTGGCCTTGATGCTTTTGTGAATACGGCATGTTCCTTGGCCACTGTGGCCTTGATGCCCTGCATGTTGCGCCCTTATTTCTTTCTTTTTGACATTGCCATTGTAACTGTATCCGTTGCCTACTTTTACTAGTTAATTAGGAATAGCCTATGATGCAAGACAAATGCTGCTGGCAGTTCTGGTTTTGATAGCACAGGCAATGCAATGTTATCTCTTATTCTTTTTGGCAAATTAGGCTTGTTAATTCTAGAGCTAATGTTAGCTATCCCAGTGAGCAAGAAGGATATGACGAGGTTGAGGCGTTCTGATAACCAAACACTGCAGAATTAACATTGTATTTGGAGAAAATGTTACAAAAATGCTTACCAAAGATTGTGTGGGTGTAATCTTGTCTAACATATTTCATTTTTCAACAGAAACATAAAGTAGTTTTGTCAGCATACAATCAGTATTACCTTGTAACATTACTTTGACCATTTCTGCTCATAATGATCTCTGAGAGAAGGATGTAAGTTGCATCTATGTCATTGAGTCAATGACTGGAACACAGACAGAACAAGAGTAATGGAAGGGAGGTCCTCATTTGCACGCATGCTGGGAGCCACCCAAGCCTCTTTATAGTTCCCCATTACAATTCATTATATATATATATATATATATAGAGAGAGAGAGAGAGAGAGAGAGAGAGAGAGAGAAAGAGAGAGAGAGAGAGAGAGAGAGAATTGAGTCTCTCCGTTTTGAGGATGGAAGCATTTAAAAGAAAATCACTGAAATTCCCTTACTGCTCTAAAAGTTAATGCTGTCAAGCCTGAGGTTTATTACAGGCAATGATTATTGTAGGCCTCTAAAGTGAATTTCTTTTTCGAGAATAAACAAACCCAATCAACATATTGGAGGGTTTGTTTTGTACTGGGATAAAAAGCATGAGCTCCCCCGAGAGCAGTGTGTCAAACATTCTTACAGTCACTTCCTCAGGTAGACTTAAGACATCTATAGACTAATGCATCATGTCTTAATCAGAGTGCACTTTCAGAGATTGCATCACATGTGACCTTTAGGGAGTCTTCATACTGGGGTCCCTGATAAACAGGGATTAGTCAGAACATAGTCACCTTGTCAAGGGCATTGCCAGCACAACACGCTGAGGTGGATCCTCTGGGATCATCTGAGAGGACACAGACAACTGACAACAGACAGGCCTCAAAACTCGGAGCGACCTGGGGACTAGTCGCCATCCCACAACTAGCCCTCCGGTGTTGCAGCCTCCTGATCCTCGCCTTTCATCTTACATCCCTGTAATCAGTGGTGACACAAAGTGGGCTGTCTTCTGTTGTTGTCGCCCGTCACGGCTGCCCACGTCGGGCCCGCTCTCCGGACCCTTTCCAAGAACCAGGAAAGGTCATGGGTGATGGAGATGACTGCTCTGTCCTCACCCTTTGCAAAATGAGTGCCTTCGTTCCGCTCCAGTTATCCCTTGTGCTCACAGATGAGGTTGATATAGAAGGGAGGGGGGAGTTACAGTAACACCGACTGACATTTTGACAATCCCCGTGATTGTTGGAGAGAAGGTAGAGGCAAGAGGAGGTTTTTCAGTAGAACCTCTAACAAGCTTTTAAATTATTCCCTAGGAGAGCAGCGGCTGCCGCCAACCAAAGCCAGGGTCCCAAAAGAGGGAGCAGGGAACCGCTGACGGGGCAGTGAGGAGGGGGATGGTAGAGAAAGCGTTACGGGAGCATTAAACGAAATCACATTCCTGGAAAGCTGTCGCATACAGCATACTGACTCTCTCCCACCTACACACAAACACACACACACACACACAAACAAACACACACACACACACACACACACACACACACACACACACACACACACACACACACACACACACACACACACACACACACACACACACACACACAAACCCTGGCTCCCACCACTCCACCCCTGAGCGGCCTCCGATTCCTCTACGTAATAACTGCCACTTGCACCAAATCAATAATTCACCATGAGTAACTCCTTAAATACAGGTTCCCCCCCCCCCCCTCTTCCCCTGATGGAGGACCCTCCTGTTCTCTGCTGTTGTGCACTCTACTGCTCTGCAGGTGCTCTTTTTACTAAGACATGTTCTGGGTCCGCCCAGGAATGTTCTGTATCGTGGCAGCGCGTACAATCACTGTTTAAAGAAAGAGGACTTAATTCTGCCCTGTGAGCAAATACGAAAACTGGGGGGCTTGTTTGTGACATGCCAAGCTTTCTTTTTATTCAAAGTCCTTCATGTGAAACCTTATTACAACTCCCAGCTAATCCCTCAGTGGTATTTGCTCATCAGCATGGTTGAGCACACTGAACTGGTTGGATAGTAAGGCTATAAATCCTTTAAGATGGTTGTGAAATTGTTTTTGTAATTTCTGGTGATGGGAGATAGTAATTGTTATTTTCCGCTTAGCTTGTGAACAGATCCAAAAGGTCAGTTACAGTTAAAGGTTTTCACTTGTTGCTTTTTGTTTTTATTTTCATTGCTTATGCTAATTCTTCAAAAAATGAATTTTTTAATTGTAATTCATGTAAAACCAAGAATTATTTATCAAAACCGAACATGCCGAGAATGTTTTGATTATGTTCTTTTTGTTTGTTTTTTCTAAACAACAAAACTATGCCAATGGCTTCCATTGCGTAATATTATCATCACTGATGTTCATTGGTAATCAGTTTCACAAACTAAATTTGAAAAAAAAAAAGTGGTATAAAGCCACTCAAGTGGAAAACGGGTGGGGATGGGTTCACAAAATCATTGTTGTATTGCTCTTTCATAGTTTTATTTTACAGTTTAACTATCCTTCACCCATTTGCAATCAAATATGCTAATCTCTGTCACCCACTTCATAGACATACACACATGGTCACAAAAATGCTAATGATTTGATGCCTAATTTAATTCGTTTATTGTCGGACACATGGAAGATTCAATCACTCTGCACATTATCACTCGACCACTGTAATCTAATCTAATGTATTAATGTTCAAAAGTGAACCTAACTGTTTGGTAGATATGTGACGTAAAGTCAATTACTGATTCTCTGAATTAAGGAATCACACACTAATCTACATATTCAGTCACAATATACTAGATGCTCTTACTGTACGGTAGTTACTGTGAATAACTAACTTGCCTTCGCCATGTCTCAGTTATGGCTCAGTCATGGTAGTGTATAGTCGTTTCTGGAATCCCACAGGCAGTTGTCTCATTAGCTAATGCTTAGCCATGTAAGTAACACTTGAGTCATTTTAGGCACACTCTGACCCACACTCTGGGCAAGCCCACTCTCATATTCAGCCTCACATTTGGACTTTTTCCCCTTTCAGTAAATCATGAATAATGCGCCGTGTCGGAGGTAACGAAGCGGTTGACACACAGGTGTTTAATAAATCAGCACGAGTGTGTTTTAATAAGAGAGGACATGAAGGGCCATCTAGCACACGTCCTCCGTACGTGGGAGAACCGCACGATCGGGCTACTGAGCGCAGCAGGCATTTGTTTCCTCCCTCACATGCCTTCCTCCCATGATTATTCAGTGTTGTTGCACTCATTTTGACCACGCTTACAAAACTCCATGGAGAGCAACAAGCACTGCTGATTGTCCCAGTGCCCAACATGGCAAGCCTGAGAGGAACACAAAGGGAGAGAAAGAAATGCCTGCAGACCCTTTTTGGGGGGGACGGCAGAAAATAAATCACAGTAGAGGTCTTCCATGCACCACAGCACACCTCTTCAGACAGCCGTGTCGATGTCTGCAAACGTTAATGTTAGACATGTTGGTGAGCACGACACTGGAATATATTGTGAAAAAAGATGAATTTTTGTATGACTAAGATGGAGCTTTTCATTAATCTTGGAACTCAACCTGCCCCCGCAACACAACAAGAGCATCCCTCACGGGAAAGACAAAAAGGGAACACCCACACAGAGGCAGAGCAGAGCAGAGGAGGCGAGCTCTCAAACATCACAGGATTATTTTTTGCATCTGCCCGCTGTAGAGTGGCTGTTTGAACATCCAAAGGATTCTTGCAAGATTAATGAACATGGTGGCATATGCAAATAGCAATGTGGGTACACTTGAACCGGATATATATATATATATATCTGCACTGTGCTGAACACAATCAAGAGGCCATATGTTTACTTGGTTAGATAGCTAAAATGGCTGTCATGGTATGATTTAGGTTTCCTCCCATGCTTTTTCCCCTGCAAGAGTGTGATGGAGAGGTTCCTCCCATGCTTTTCCCCCTGCAAGAGTGTGAAGGAGAGGTTCAAGACTGTATTTTGTGTTGGCATATTGAGAAGACTATGAAGTAAATGGCATGCCTGTCACACTGCAGGAAACACATGGCACTATACTCCTGTGAAGCCATACTTGAGTAGTTCTGGAGAAAGTGGCTTCACTTTGTCATTTACGGAGCATGAACTCACCTCTGCTCCTCAATAATCATTTTAATGCGGTCATAAAATTAACCCTCTGAGCTGTATTTCACTCTCCGTGTTTAACTTTTTATGAACACGCTTGATTAACATTGGAACAAATTCTGAGCTTGCTGTGCAAACTCAGTAACCACCGGAGTTTTAATGACAACAAACCATACATTTAAAATGTGTATGAAATGTATTTGTTTCCATATAAAATGTAATGCTACGTTTCTCACCACCGAACTTGCACTAAAAAATGAGGGCCTAAAAGCAGTAAGGCAATATCGCTACACTCACTCAGAGGGGGAATTACCATTAGGCAATGGTAGGCAATTCCCTTAGGCCCCTTGCTACCAAGGGCCCTGAAAATCAATTATGTCTTCTTAAATATCCATACCTGAAATGGCACCAGAATGCCTAATGCATGAGTGTCTCAGCCCCAGGTAAGTTTCCCACCACCTAAAAAAATAAGTACACCTTTTAAATTAACAAAAACACTTTTTCTATTTCTCACCCTTTTCTCCACTCTTACCCTTCTCCCCTTCACCCTTCTCACCTGTCACCACCACATAAGTCACACACATGCATGGAAACTGACACACATTCACACCTCACTAATACAAACATTACACACACATAAAAACAATGTTGAATAAACGCACTATGCTGCCTAATCCACAATAGGTAGGAGCCCATGAGTCATGGAGAGAATAACAGAATGTCAATCACGGTTAGCAAGATAACACCAGCAATTACAGCTAACACTGAAAATGTTAGCTAGATATCAACACATTAGTCACCAACTAACAGACACAAAAAACAAACAAATGCTGACCTGATCACTCAAAACATGACTGACTTACTTTTCCACTGTCGCTTGAAAGGGAAATGATTTGGGCTTGTCCCGATACTGACAGTTTTGTTTGGAGATGTCGGCCCAATTTGTTCATTTCTAAGCTTTCAGTACTGAGTACCTCCACACATGAAACTTGGTGAAGCCAAGAGAATAAACTCTTCCTTGTATATTCGTTTTAACATCATGCACACGGTCAACTGCAAGCGAATCACCAAAGTCACAGAAGAAGGAGTTTGGGAAGGGCAGATCTATTCCAGTCACCCACAAAATGAAATATTTGCATAAATCCTTACATATTTACATGGATCCTATTTAGCATGTGTGTGTAAAATGTCTCAGCTCCATTATCTTTTCTGTGAATAATAAAGAAAAGCTTCTTCGACAACATGTACTCACAAAAGCAATTTTTCAGCCAATGCAGTACTCTATGTTTGAAATACCATTGAAATAACTCATGCACAAATACAGGCATAGCAACTTCAAATGAGTCATGAAGGTGCTGCCTCACAAGGACCTAAGGGTGTTTTTTCCCATGAGGCTTTGAGACGCATGTGTACGCTTCACCGAGATGTTCAGTTGGGTGGAAGACGTCTATGACAACGCTCCAACTGATGCCATGTGTCTCTCGCATGCCGTTAGTGCCCTGTTGACGTGGGGACAGTGTGGGGCGGTCTGCCTGTCCTCCGTGCCTGTCATTCATCCTCTAACGGCATCAGACAACTCAGCCCTCGGCCGAGCCTCAATTTCGTTAGAGCCGTCAACAGGTTCAGCCACCTTCCCCCGCCCTGACCAGCACTCAATTTCAGCGCGCCTTGTAGACAGACAAGAATGAGAGAGAGGGTCAAGTGGGGCATTTCATACGCGACCTTGACGGGCTGCCTGAAATGAAGGCGAAATAACCTGCAAGAGCCAAACTGTGTGCACAGTAGCCAGCCGTTTGGGTTTCAGGGGTGGGTTGGGGGTGGGTGTGTGGAGACTTGTCAGGCCTCTCCCCCCACCAGGTTGCAGTCCATCCATTATTGATGAAGGCTTCTAAGTAAATAAATACATCTCGTTATCAAAGCCCGGGAATCTAACAGTGGAGGCCCCTTAACGAGCCTCTGAACATGCCATTTTGCATCATTAGCGGCGGATGAGGGGAGACATCTCCTTGGTTGTCACTGCAGCGTGAAAATCAGAGTGCAGCTCATGGCATTTGGCGCCACCTCAATCGCCTGTGTTTGGTGAAAAATTTTTATTCATTGAGCAATTTACTTCTGGAGTTGCTGGGCCCAGGCGCAGAGGAGGGGGAGAGAGAGGGCGAGGGGGAAATAACAGAGCGAAGGAGAGGAAGGTGGAGAGAGACGAGAAGCTTGTTCTTTGCGTCACACTCCATTTTAACCTTACTGGAAATATGGGCCTTTATGTGAAGCGATATTTACTCAGGTCTAGCTATCACTGTGATCACATAATGGCTTTCCATCAGGTTTTAAGTCATAATATATGTTATTGTAAGTCATACAATATGTACATGTTTGTGTACACATTTTTAAAAGCATATGTTTGCTTGTGATTGTGTTGGTGTGTGTAAATGTTATACGCCCACCTCGGAATACAAATACGCCCACCTCGGAATATAAATGCATAAGTGCATTGCTAATTGAGCGATGATCACACTACTCACGAGAAGAGGAACGTTTCTCTTCTTTTCTATTAAAACAAGATAACAAGGCGGTGCCCGGAGCGCTGGGGGACGCTCGGAGATCAGAGGCCGCAGGAGAAGTGTTTAGCGCTGAGCCCGAGTCTCAGTGCCGCGGCCTCCATGTCTGCTGGCTCTGCCACTGGGAGTGGTAAGTGTGCTCATTTCACAGTCCATTTAGCAGACACCCAGCCAAGAAGGACGGATGGCACACACACACACACACACACACACACACACACACACACACACACACACACACGTGCGATGCACCAAACCACTGGAGGCCTCCTCGCATATGACACACAGGGAACTGCCTTCTTCTGGAGCTCAAAGCCAGGGAGCTGAGCCTATACCACAGGCTCAGTCAGGGCTGCGGTCCCTGAGCTGCCTCCGGTCCTGCAGCTGATGTGTGCAGGCAGTTCATGGGGCTGGGGGTCAATCCACTACTCTCACCCGTATTTCAGAGCTGTTGAATTGGAATTAAGTATTTTTTCCCCCCTCTCGATTCAGCAGATCTGGGTTCCAGAGCAGCGCCAGCTGAACATTTCTTCTGGTTGGCCACTTTTGCTTTTTCTTTCAAGTGGAGTGCTCATGCCCTGTCCTGGCAGCTCATCTGAGGCGTTTTGCATACCATGCCTCATGTACAAGCGAGGTGCCCCAGGCTCCTGAACCTACCAAAGACACCCTACTGAGCAATGGCGAGGAGATAAAAACTTCAAACACCTATCACCTGCCTACATGCAGGGCCACAAAAAGAAAAACACATATTCACAAAACTTTAAGCCCATAATCAACAGAAAACAGTTGCCTTATGCTGCCAAACGGATTTGGTGTCCCCAGACACACTTTGTTATATAATCATAATTTGGCGACTGTTAGCTTGTTCTCAGCAGGGTGGCAGAGCCCAAGGTGCCACACACTGTACTTCTGAAGGGATTTGCCGCATGGTGACCACTTTGCCGCCCAGATACTCTGGCAGCTCAACAAAATCAGGCCAAACATGACACTAGCATGACCCTTTGACCCTACCTGGCTAGCAACCAATGAGCTAACCTGGAATGTCTCCAGCAACTCTAAACTCATGCCCTACACGGACTAGAGCCAAGAACAACTAGAGAAATAGGACGAGACTCCTGTCCTGTTTTAATTTTTTTTGTTGTTTAAGTTTTGTAGTTCTCTTTGTTAATTCAGTTATTCTTTCTATTCCAGTTCTGGTCCACATTTGAGCTTGTCTGGGAATTCCCCGCCCCTTCACTGCATTTCATTTGCTCAGTTAGTCTGGCCAACTCCTCAATGGAGGTCCACTTCACTCACGTAATTGGACACGCCTTTAACCAATCAGACCAACGATACCATACAACGATACAACGATCGGTAATAAAGCAAACACATCTTTTTTCTGTATGAATTGTTCCAGAGCAGGTTTCTGTTCTATTTTCAAAGAAAACTTGCCTTTGAAATCATCCAAGACAGCCGCGAGAGCAGTATATAGTTTACTGTGATTTTCTCTTAAGTTTCGCTTTTGTTACGGTAGACGTGGTTATTTTAAATCCACCAATGGCGCGCCAGGTAGCCAAAAGCCAGTTTGTGATTGGCTCCAAGGATTCTGGAAATCTTGAAGTGAACTGCTATCCTAAGTTTGCCAGACCCCCTTCAGAGGCTAAATCAAATTGGCCGGAGAAGAGGGGCGGGACTTCCCAGACTACATTTGAGCACAAGAACATACTGTATTTCCTGTGTAACACCAGCGTTTCATTTTCTTCTCCCCTCTCGTCATGCATTCTCACGGGCATGTGTGAAGCTGTGAGATTTCTGGAAGTGACATCAGTTGTCTGACGTCAATTTGCAAGTGCATAGGGTTTCATTTTTTCTCTCTCGTTATGCTATTAATGTTTCTGTACATACAACGTGGATGATATATGCCAAGTGCATAGGGTTTCATTTTTTCTCTCTCGTTATGCTATTAATGTTTCTGTACATACAACGTGGATGATATATGCCAAGAAAGTGTGAAATTATAATTATTATTAAAAAAGACGTTTCCGATCCTCCCGCTGGGAACTGAGTAAGTGAGAAGTGAAAAGCGTGCACAAGCATGTGAGGTGTGGAGACTTCCGGCAGGGAGAGAGTCAGATGAGAGACAGGGAGAGAGTGAGAAAGTGACAGGGAGAGAGTGAAACCTGTGCGTACTCAGAGGTGTGTATCTCTCCGAAGGTGTGTGATCACAGCCTTTTTATTAATATGACTGCAAGTTACTTCTGTATCACTCATTTGTGAGAGTTGGTGCAGCCCGTTGATGGCAGGTGTTCGATCTCAGGTGTTGTAGCTAAATTATTGCCACACCAAGGGCAAATGCCTCTGGTTACATTCCTCCAACCAGCACAGCTCTGTGACTGCCACACTTCTCTGAAGTTCATTCAAAATTAAGCAGCTGCATTTGCTGGACTCATGCCTCCCATGTTTTCAATATTTGAAAATGTTTTATTTTTTCATTCATTCTTGTTGGTTAGGTTCAAGGAATACTGTGATGATAAGCCTCACTTACTGCATTAAGCCGTCCACTGATCATTCAAGCATTTCTGTTTTGCTACGTGAGATGGCGAATGATGGCTGCTAGGGGGCACATCGTGTGTCATTTAGTTTTCTCCAGACTAGAGAATGTAACTCCTCTCATTAATATGCACAGCAATGCACTTCAGCTCCATCTCTCTTTCCCTCTGATCCCCCCCTTCGCATCTCTCTCCCCATGTCAATGTACCCCTCTTTACCTGTATACCCTTTTCCCCCACCTTGTTTTCCACTTCTCTCTGTTCTCCCTCATCAGTTTCTCTCTCCCCCCATATCTCTCTTGCTCTCCCTATCTCTCTCTCTTTGTCTTGGTTTCCATCATCCTCTGGACCCTGCTCTGCTACTGAGCTCTTTGGCGAGATCCTGTTGTGAGCAGATGGCCTCAGCCAGGGGGAAAGTGAGGGAGTTGAGCTGGAATACGGACGCGCTGTGTGAGTCACGAACGGTCATCCCATTCTACACCCCTTCAGACATTTATATCCCCACACAACTACACACACACACACACACACACACACATACACACACACACACACACACACACACACACACACACACACACACACACACACACACACACACACAAGCACACTTGTATACACCCCCTCCCCCCACGCTCACACGCACATACACACATATACAAACACACACACACACACACATACAAACATACAAACACATAAATGTCACAAACAACTACACACACACAAGCACATTTGTATGCACCCCCCCCCCCCCCCCCTCCCCACAAGAGAGACACATACACAAGTACGGAGTAATTTACTGAACATGACAGAATTTGTTCGTCACTCAAAAGGAAACACAATTGAGCCCAAGTGCTGCAGACATCAAAGGCCTCTCACTCAGGCTCATCTGATAGATGAGTGCCCCCCTACAAGAGGGTCCCTCCCAACCCCCGGCCCTTGGTATTGTGCACTGTATTCAAAATGAGTTAACTTTGCAAGATGTACGCAGGCTTATCAGCTCCCCAGTTGCTCGGAGTACGCCCGTGACAATGATCTTAACATGGCAGCGACTATTCAGGGGGCTTTTGCTGAATCTGCACTTGTGAAAAGTGGTCGAGAGCAAGAGTGAGATAGGGCGACTGATGGGGATGTATCAAACAAAGTTAGCAAAGACCCTGGACCCTGGGTACATGCATGATACCTCCCATGGCTCCCCCAACGGGTCCTTCTCTCTCTCTCTCCCCCTTTTATTCTCTCTTCCTCTCCTTCTCTCTCTCTCTCTCTATCTCTTTCTGTCTTTCTCTCAGGGCTGCCTGGGCACAATGCTGACTTGGTTGAGAACGTGCAAGGAGGGACGACCTGATAACACAGCCACGGAAACCTCACCCGTGGTGGAGGGTGCCTCGGAGACACACGGGCCAAATTGAATCTGAATCTATTTTTCTGCTGAGCCAGACCCTTTTGGATAATTAGCCCTGTGATGGGTGGACAGCTTTCTCCCCACATGGATCAGGCCTCTCATCCTCACTTGGCTCCAGTAAAATCAGTGTCCCAGTATGCATGACTGTGCGGGGAATTACACAGGATTGGACCGTATCTCTGTCACAGACACACACTCATCCCGAGACTTAAGCTACGTTTAATGTCATTAATGCCGTTTAAGCTGCAGTAAGGTTTCCAGAAGGGTTTAAGTCCCCTCACATCACTCTGACTCGTTTAACATTCAGTGTAGAATGTTTGTGGTCGCCAAAGAGTGAGAGACCATTGTCGTCTAATTGGCCAACCAGAAACAGCTCCTCTGTTCTGTAGCCTTTACACCTTGACACAAGCAGTGATAGAACAATATTGCGCACCATGATTTTGCCATTTCTTTCGCTCTCAATGCTCTTGTATCTCAAGTGTCCAAAGCCTTCCCAACCAATTTATTTGATTGGAGGCATATAAATAAAAGGCCGACGAGGGAGAAGACAATTAATCAAGCACAGTGGTTGTACAAATTAAGCCCTAGAACCACAATGAAAAAGAGGTGCAAAGTCCACAGCTGACTGGGATGAATTAGCTCCTATAACCATATTAGGCATCAATTAGAAAAGCCCCGGGTGTAGACATGGGCAGCCATTAAACATTTACAACAGTCACCCACTGTCATTACCGTACATGTGCAAAAGCTGAAGCATTATATTCAATTATATATAAACATTATTATAAAATTATCCAGGTGGTTCAATGAAAGCCTTAATAAAGACCTAGCAAGTAAGCATTTGTTCTCTCACATTAGAAAAAGATCAGATATTTGAAATTTCTCTGCCTGACAAATCCACAGGCCTGTTGCACTTGTCTGGCCAGCAATGTATTTTCCGACTGATAGTGACACTGTTGCTTCACTGTACACTGATACCTTTATGACCTGACAAGATGTCGAGGTTCAGGTAATAAAACTTAGAAATACATTAATACATTAATAATTTATAATAACTTAATCCACCAGAAACCTCTGCTGCCCATTACCTGAAGGACTGGGACCTGTTAACATCTAAGCTGCTTGAGCTGGATAAGGAACCCGGAAAAATGCCTTGGGAGTTCCAAATCTTTATTTGACTGAGAAATAAGCTTTTTAGCCATTAGATTTGCTCCACCCCCCAGTGCCACTCTCTTGGACTTTTGCATGCTGCTAATACAATGACATCACATTTTATTATTTTATTTTTCCTTCCAGACTACAAATTAATTATGTAATGACATGGCAAATAGTAGCAAGAAAATGTTGGAGAATGTAATATTGATTTTTATAGAAATCCATTGCTGTCGAAAGCTCTGCAGTGTATTCTGCAAACCAGTGGTCTGACTTAAAAATACATTACATAAAATGATGTGGTAAGTTACTCTAAATGAAAACTGGCAAAAGCAAACTATCAACGTTGAATCATGGGTGATTGTTTGTAGTAGAACGCATGACAAATGTTAATTGTGGTAGACAACAGTTCTTAAAGGGAAAAAAACCCTAACACTACCTAAACAACTGCATGGCGGTGGGGTGTGTATATTTGATAGACTCCTGACACACCATATATTTTATTTCTAGATCATCAATGAAATATTTCAAAGTTGACCCAGTTTTACTCACCAGTCTATTTTGTCGTTGCAGTTTCATCTTGCGTACTGATCCACACCTTGAGGATAACTTTATTCCTGAACCTCTTATCAAAACGTCGGCGTGGTGTTTATCAGGGGAGGAATATTCTCCTCATTATCCAGACAACTCCATCCACTGTTCAGCGGGGGAAATCCAGTAGAATTTTCAGATTATCGCGACCAGTAGCTGTTGCGCTGTACATTCAAAAGTGATGTTAAGGGGGGAAATCTAAGGGCTCGTTTTCTTCTTAACTTTGCTCCCCTTTGTATCTTCTTTGAGTAATTCGGCCAATGATTCCTCTAACGGTGTCTTCCGTAGTAAAGACGGCGTTGATATGCGAGTGACCGGTGGTGTTGATGATAGAGCGCACCGCCCAGCTTAGATGGGGCTGCACAACTGAAGCGATGCAGTGCGCTCACCGCCCACAGAGCTCATTTGATCATATATGCAACGCAGCTGATGCAGAACAGCAATATGCTACTAAGAGCGTCCCAGCAGCCAACCGTGTTTGCTGTTATTCGTGTTTTGATATGTAATTGAGGGCAAAACATAATGTCACCGTGACTGAAACCTATAGCAGGTGGGAGCTGTTACTGGATGGTTACATTGGTTTTACGCGAGGATCCTACCTTCGAGAATGCTGAATCTACTAAAAACAAGAGCAAATCAGACCGTCTGAACAGTTAACCAAATATTGAAGAAATCTTAACTGTGCTTTCCGTTCCGAATTATTGAATTAAACGCATTGTTTAAAGAACAATGTAGACTACTTTCCATGTGGTTTGGTACCTGCTCAAATCAGTGAAGAAATTAATGATAAAGTAACTCGTGAGAATCCCTTATACTGGTGAGGGGCTTTGGCACCCGTCCAGTGGCACAAGCCCTACAAGCCCTGAACCCCATTCATCCCACACATCGTTTGCATACCATAAGCATACATCAGATCCCATAGCTGCTTGCCCAACGGCGGGGGGGTGGAAACAACTCGTGTGAATGGAGATGGAAATGGTCGCTATGAAGAAAGCCTTCTTCGGTCACTAACAGTTATTGCTTTCGAAAAGGGTCGACATGGAAATTATGCCAGAAGAAGTAGCCTAACATACCCTCTACGAGATTCACATAAATCATAAAATTCACAAGCCATATAAAAAGTAAACGCCTACAGGAACTTAAAAGGTCTTGGAAACGAATGAGTAGGCCTATATGTTAGGAATGAATAGGCATACTGTATGTTATTTAAAATTATATGCATACGGACTGTCTTCTTATCTGAGACATTTGTGTATTAACGACTATTTCGACATTCAGAGAGCTCAGAAACGAGTCTGCCTCACTCGGGTTTGTTCTCCTGGTGTTCTGCATGAGGTAACAGCGCCCACAAGTGCCGACACAGAACCTCTTTCCTCGAGTTCCCGACATACTTACTGGTGGAACTTTCATCCACAACCCCTGAAAAAAGACTCACATCATGTAAAAATGTCTATCCTGTTGATTATCAAATGTATTAAATGACTGACAGAAGAAAAGATGAAATTGACTGATAACGATTAATCATCGTTGGTGGAATTTCAAAAGAGATCATAATTAAACATTTGTGTGATGTACACATTTTCAGTTTGACGACTTTCTAACCTTGCATTGGGCTGAATCTTTGTGGTGCTGTTTATCATGAAGTAGGAATCTATGATTGTCCTGAGTTCAATCCCGCTGCATTTATTTGAGATTCTTGCCAAAGGTAAACCAAATGGTGTATATTGTGCTACAGTGGTGTTTCCCCTTGCAGCTGCTAAGCAGAAATATTATAGATCAGACACTATATGGGTTCTCTTGCTGAGAATAGGTGATGCTCCCTAACATTGACTTCTGATGACCATGTGATGTGGATATAGCTCATTATCTATAGCTCACTACTTTGTTTCATCTTCCTACTCATGTTCGCATTAACTGGATCTTCAGAGGGAAATAGTGGAGCTTTCATCAGCCTTCTTACTAATCCCTTGATCGCTTGAGGTCTTCATGTAGCCTATGCCATTTCCATAGAGCTCTTATGGCCTCAGATGGCCAGCTTTCGTCTGCTGAACACCAACCTTCATTTGCAGCTACTCATGACAGAAATGCCAAATCTGAGTTGATCAGTGATGGTTTGTAAGTTGAGGGTTATGTCCACACTGTGATTGTGCAATCAGTGATCAGACCAGGGTCATGACCATCTAACAAGCTGCTGCAGTGTGCTGCGTCCAAGTTAGCCTCTGACTCACCCTACTCCCTTTGCCAGCTGTCTCTGCACTCTGCATTCTGTCCATGGTCATGGCAGGTCTGCCAATCCACACTGCTGTTTCAATGCTAATTCACATGGCTGCTACAGTAATGATGCCTGCATCAGAGAGGACAGTTCTTGTTGGTATGTTTGTAAGTATGGCATTGCCAACCAATGGTCATATTTTTTGGTAGAAAAAGATACTTTTATGTACCATGGTAGCATCAGGCTCACCAGAAATACATTGACAATATACTAGCTCTTTTATTTCACACCAAATTTGAT
The DNA here is from genome assembly GCF_963457725.1 of Sprattus sprattus. Lineage (NCBI taxonomy): Eukaryota > Metazoa > Chordata > Actinopteri > Clupeiformes > Clupeidae > Sprattus > Sprattus sprattus. Next base: position 16,188,627 of record NC_137908.1, on the reverse strand, counting down.
ATTTTACAATAATCCTACATTTGTCACAGTTACAACTTGGCAGACCCTTCTATAGCTCTACCTAGGGCAAAAATGGTGAGACTTCTGCTGCCATGATAAATAAAAGCACCTTTTTAACCCTCATGTCTGTGTGTCTGATCTTATGGTGAAAACGTCTACAGGGTTCAGATCTGCTGATTCTGCAAGCTGGTTGATTGTTCTATGCTCTCTCACCTGGTCAGCCCTGAAGCACTCCATACCATTATATCACTTTATCTACACCATAAATAACTGAAGGAATCAAGCACTTATCCAGCATCTTCTCATTTGCTGTACATCTCACACATGTTCTCCCCCTTGATCCAATCACCTTAAATGCAGACTCATCTATACTCTTTTCCAGTCATCATCAATCCTCATCCATCAATCATCAATATGTGTGTGTGTTTCTGTGTGTGTTTCTTTGTGTGTGTGTGTGTGTGTGTGTGTGTGTGTGTGTGTGTGTGTGTGTGTGTGTGTGTGTGTGTGTGTGTGTGTGTTTGTGTGTGTGTGTGTGTGTGTGTGTGTGTGTGTGTCCATTTTAACCTTTTCTTCTTACTTGCCCTTGCCAGACATGTCTATTCCCTTGAAACTCTACCTATATTCTACCAGCACTCTCGAGTTATGTTTTGAAATTACCTGTAGAGAAACTGGGCATATGCACCTGAGCATTTTTGCATCTGGGCTTTCTGATTCTTTTTCAATTATGGTTATATCCAGTTTGCCCTCTTATCTTCTCTCAAGGCAACAGTGAAACACATTTGTATGAAATCTTCAGTTTTCTTTACAGTATGATACATGGGATAACCTTTAATCCTTTATTTTGGATATTTTTGAACCAAGAATTGTGCTTTAGTAAAAGCACTGTCTTTGATCCCAACAAAGACAATTTACATTCTTTATTAAAGAGAACAATGGGTAGTATGCTAACTTAATAACAAATATGACTTTATTATGCAATTAGCATTATGCAACTGATTATGAACTAAATTAGTTTATCCTTATCATGATGAACAATGGTTTGATGAAAATGTAATTACCTGAAGTCATTTTTAAATCACTAATTCCCAATAACAATTTGAAGCATTAATCATGACTATTCTCTATTCATTTACTTTAAGTCTATACCACTTTTGTAACCTTTGAACACTAGTTCCTGAACAGAAACATGAAGGCCCAGAGGCCATCTTAGACTTCAGACCTCTGATGGACATGTTATCATATGACCCCATTTGCACATGAGTAACTGAGAATACTTGATATGTCATATAGATTTTATATTTCTAGGATGTTTTCACTAGAAACATCTTCTACAACCTCGTCCATAAAATGCATTCCTAAGGCAGACATTTACACATTCCTGGCCCAAAATGCATCATGAAACATCCCATAATTTCCATATTTTAAAACCATATTTTCCGGAATATTCTGTATCAGAGGCTCATAAACTAAACCTATAGGTATGTGGGTCTATGTCACCAATCTGTCTGACTCCTTCAGTTACATTTTGTGTGATTTAAAACATTTTGTGTCAGCTGTAGGATGTGATGATCTACTTGCAATGTCCCCCCTCCTGGGACAACACAGCACCAAGACCCATGTTGCTAGCATCAGTGTCCAGAATGAATGGTCACCAGGGATCTGGACAGGCCAGCACCAGAGCCTCAGAGAGGGCTGACCAGAGTTGAGTGAAGGTGGAAGCGCAATGTGAAAGTGCTGGAGTGTGTAGTTTCTGTTTCAGTTACTTTCTAAAGTTTCTTTACAGTTATTGATGTAAACAGACACAGGTCTATCTATGTAGGGATCCTTTCCGTGTTGTCAGACACCTGTAATTAAACCATCGGCGCTTGTGACACAGCAATAGGGCTTAAGAAGCCACAGTGTTCAACTCTCAAATGCAGCTAAGCTAATGACAGAGCTATTGCCCCATCAGCTTTTTATTTTCATGCGATTTAATGTTGACAATTTCAGTTCAGTTATTCAGTTATTGAGTTATCAGTTATTCTTGGAGCACTAATAACCCGATCTTTTGTCTGGATTAGAATAAATTGTATGCATTTGTAGAGTCATGCATCTCTGTGTCCCATTCATTCAGTTAAATGGCTTGCGCTTGGGGGTGATTCAGGACATAGCTCAGCTTTGAAGGGGGCTGTGCAAACTTAAGAGTCAGCCTCAGAGAGGAACTGCAGTAGCTCGGCCACTGCATGAAGGTGCCCCAGCCACTCGTGTCACTGCCCTCTAAGTGGTCGACCCGGGTTCGATTCCCCACAGGATGGCTTTGGATATAAGTTTCTGCTAAAAACTGGACCTTTACATTTAGGATAGGAGCTGCCACTACGTCTGCAAGCAACGGTGCATCTGAGCAGTAAAATCAAGATGCTTGGCCATTGGTCCTCAGATGTCCAAACCTACCATTCCTACATCCTTTCTAATCTAACAGATCTCCAGTTCACCCTACCAAGCATTGGTTCCTTCATAGATTTCCCCTTTGGTAGCGGCCTCAGATACAAGATATAGCAGGAGATCTCTTAGGGTGTCTGAAGGCATTGCACAAACGCGATCTCTGCTATTAGCTTCCCAGGATCACAGCCAGCTTCCAAGCGAAACTCGCATATAATCGATCTCTAAATTAAGCATTCCTATGGGCAAACTAGTGAAAGTGTATTTCGTCTACCATTAACTCTTTGGATTGCCCAAGTGCAATTATTTTTCTGTGTGACTTATATAGCATTTGAGATTGTTCATCCGTGAATGATCGAAACCTATTTGGCAATAAAAAACCTATAACTCAACTATTTAAGCGAGCCTACCAGATTTGATTACACTTCTAGGACCTTGTTAGACTTGATTCTTTTCACCCAACCTGATTGAAAATTTCAAGTCTGGGGTTTTATCCGATTGTTTCAGTGAGTACTCCATTATTTTCTGTGTTTGGAAGTACCTCGTCTTCCACCAAGATTCATCAAGAAAAAGTCAGTTCAAATTAAATAATTATTACTGAAGTTTTTGTTCAAGATTTAACTCACATAAATTGGAACAGCTTCAGCTTCAGCTTTTTTTTTTACCTTTTGTTGAAGATGCCTGGGATTTCTTAATGTTGACAAAGACACCACCTGGACAACTATTCAGATTAGAGGTAAACTCTTCCTCTGGATTAATGATGATCTTAAGTCTTTTTAAACAGAGAAAAGAAAATGACCTCTACAAATATTGGTAAACAAGGGATTCTGCTGATTGGAATGTATACAGTATAAACAGTTAAGAAATATATGCACAACCAAATCAATGCTAAATCCAGTTATTAAAAAGACTCTTTAGCTTATGACTTTAATAACCCTAAACAGTTTTGGAACATAATTAACAGTATGAGTAACAGATCCACAAAAAGTTTGATTACCCGCTTTAGAGTTAATAAATAAAAAGTGTTAATGATCCCTCTATAATTGCAGATGCCTTCAACCAGCATTTCTCTTTTCTAGGCACTTCACAATTTCCAGATCTAAGATCAGGTACTGGTGCAGATCCAGATGGTTTGGAGAGTAAGTGTAACAAGCTCACTTCTCATGTTGTGGAATTCTTTGCCTGAATTATTTAATGTATCTTTAGTCACATGAAGTACTATAAATGTAAAAATGTGCCAGTTACCCCATTGCATTGCTGACCAATTAGAGGGCACTGGGTTTGGCACAAGCTCCATCAGATTGGAATAACCTATAGTTCACTATTGCCTCTTTTCGTCAATTTAAGGCATCTCTTTTTACTTATCTTCAAGCAACTTGCTCTTGCTCCTGATTACAAAGAAAGAAGTTATCTATGATGTGAAGGTGCATGATAATGTATATGGCTTTGTATGGGTATGTGAACATAGACTGTATGTACTCTGGCACCATAGGGGAACCAGTGGGTGTGGGGGTCTTTGTCTTTGTATGTGTGAGTGTATTAGTGCTGATTTTTTTCATGTCTTGTATTTTCCATGTCTATTCTCCGTGTCCATTCTGTTTCTGTTCTATTTCTATTTGTGATAGGACCCATTGATGATTGTTCATCTCAAGGGTTTTATCCTTTCAATATATCGGTATCTGATCACTGTTTTCATTGTGGCAAGCATAACCAACTGTCATGACCGCACATACAGTAAGTGGCTGAAAGAATTAGATGGAAAGGCGATGAACTTATTGAGCTGGTGAGATGTTAGAGGATACAAAATGTCATGCTTAAGCAGCATTTAAAAGAAGTGAGAAAAAAAACCTTCTTTACATGCATGTATTGCCAATAGCATCGTGGCATTATGCCTTATCTCTTCTCCACAGATTGAGCATGGCCTTTGCCATTCCAGTCTGTAAGTTGACAGTTTTCTGTGCTGACACTGACTAAGAACATATCTCTTTAACTAGAAATCAGTGACAGGTATTTTCTGCTGTGCTTTCAGCTCCAAGATAAGAGTAAGAGAGATCCGCGTGGCAGAAAGAAAGATATTTGTTAAGTGTTGTAATAAATAAACTCAGATACGGGCAGAACTATTTTGTGCTGGAGATAAAAGGCCATTTCAGCCACAGGGTCTGTCCCCCTCCCCCAAAAATGGTCATCTATCACTGCATAGTGTTGCTCGTTCAGAGAAATCTAATATAATGCAACCTTGATTTATGATACATCTGTCTGGGCAATGCTGCTAGATCTCTTATGATGAAGACACATTTTGAGACAGACCAGTGCTGTATACTATTTAGAGAACAGTTGAGCTACTGAGAAACAATCAACAGTGAAAATGAAACAGTGAGATAGAGCTGGTCAAGGCGTTAGTTAAAATACTCCTTGTTTTTGGTACACCTGCTCATAAAAAATGACTGCATGCTGTGCTGATCCTTCCTACTAGGGAGGCTGGAGTAGGGAGGTGGTATTCTCATTAAGGGCTTATGATTCGCTCAGGGAAGGGCATGTTTAGGCAGGGGTGTTCATGCTGTGTGACAGTGGATCATTCGAGCCTCGAGGTACAATTGCAGCTCCAGGTAAGTCTGCTCTGGAACCTGCCCTGCTGTGCCTGAGAATAGGAAGCAGTCTGCTTCTCACTGCAGACACTCTAATGATACCCAGGCCAGGCTTGACCTCACAAGGGTGGCTGGTCGCCTTCTTCCCCTTAATTGCAATGCCATTGCTGATACTGTCAGAGGTTTCCTTATTCACATAGACCACCCGGCACCACATCACCGACTCTATCATTCGTCATGCCGGTTACATCCGGACTGCGCGCAGGCAGCCAAGCCATCTCTGCTATCTTGCTTTCTGCCGCTGGGCCTTACTGATTACACACACTGTCCTCTCTCCCCCTCCACCTCCACCGCTCCTGCTGCTGAAGCTTCTATCGACGGAACAGTTTTCTGGATGCAGTCCATGCAGTTATCAACTTCCATTAGGACTAGCTGGTTCCCTCCTCCTGGCAACCTGGGTAATTTAGGTAACCTGTCATTCTTGGGTTTCTTTGCTTGACTTTGTGTATAGGAGACATTACAACAAATGATTATGAGACATTCATATATTTATTCTATTTCTATAAAGCATGTAATAATTAATCGAAATCCATTATTTAATTGAATCTGATGAATATGGTTGTAAAATGAACAGAGTAAAAAGGCAGCCTATTCTTTGATAGCACCTCAGACCAACATATTCACAAAAAATCTGGTTGATTCATTTATTTTCATAATTAACATTAGACAAAAGCTCAGATGAAGTTATTCAAATAATAGAGCAACTTCAACTGTGAAAGAATTTCATGGTTATGTTAACCTACTGTAGACCCACCTCCTGAACACAAGCTGACCATCCAGACAACTTCATGCTACTTCTCGCCAAAGGCAGACATGAGAATTCAACTGCATGAAACATTTAGAAACACTACAAGAACAATCAAGAACAAAGCACTCTTGGCAGACTCAACATAACTTTCAACTGCCATAGAACAAAATCTCTTTATTTTTTAATGGCTCTTTCACTGCTGCCTGGGTCTTCTATTGTTCGCCTGCTTGTTTTGGACTCTCAGCGATCTGCCACTTTAATCAAGTGAAACCAAAGCGAGGAATTATGGCGTGTATAGTGTTCTGTCCCTGATCAGCCGTTTGCTCGCGCTGTACCTCTTTAGTTAGTTGTTCTGGGTTGAAAACCACCTGCCAAATGAATACATATGAGGACAGTCAGCTGAGCAATTACTCAATCAGCAAGTGATTGTGACAAATAAACAAAACATAATGCAACACGGATTTTGTTATTGAAATACCCACTCAGATATGGAAAACAGGCGGAGGTTGTGTACTTGATCTCCTCTGGTTTCCCTTTCAACGCCGCAAGCTTTGCAGGTGGCGTTTGGTGTAGGAATTGAAAATGAAGCACCATTCTCTACTAGTTAATTTACACTTCAGGGGAGAGTGCCATAGAGTAGCTGAGAGACTTTATGTCTCTTAGTCCAGAGGAGCTGATTACATTTGATACGTGCCTTGTGTATGCAGCTCTGAACATCCCAGGTAAGCAGCGCCCTTGGACATGATTCCACTTCCACACTGTCTGTAAAGTAAGCTCCTTGAAAAAAAAAAGATGCTTTGATGCAGAAGCAAGTTCAAAAACATTTGCCTTCCACAAACCATTTCCTCTCCTTATATTTATGTATGTATATGTATCTCCTTTGTCTTGAAATAAATGTCTCATCAGCTGGAGCACATTAAAGGCCCTCAGGTTTGGAAAGGCAATTTTCCTTCAAACAAAGGGGTGCAATTACATGGACGAAACACAGCGATGACTGGCATTCATATACAGTAAGGTAGCTGAACAGGTGCACAAAAGGATCAGAATAACATCGTTTACAGCACAGCTTTAATTATTTTGGGTATCCAATGAATGACTATGAACAGAACATTCAGGGACTTTCAAGCAATTTGTCCAGTCATTATCCATTTAAAGAATCTGTCAACATCCAGTTCTATTCAATATTTTACCTGAATTCCATATGGACACCTTAGTGGTCAGAAAAGGTGTTTTCTCGAGGTGAAAATATTTGGGGGTGAGGTTTAAACAGCTTGTATGGGGCTCAGTAGGAATTGATCTTTTAAACATGTTTACATCTATAGTTACTACTCTCAAGCATTGTGAGATCAATATTGGACCTAGGTCAACCCAGATCGTCTTCATTAAAATTTTACAAATGAGAAACTTAAAATAGTTTTCAATCATTTGAGTTCACCTCTGTGATCATACACAGTAGAAAGCAATTTAATATTGAGGCACTGTTCCAGCAGCTGAACTTAAGAGACTCAGGAGGTCATAGATTTGAATATTAACAAATGTCATAAGCATAAAGAAGTGGATATAAATTAAACTGATAATGAAAGCAACAAAAATGTGTGATAAATGGATCAATTTAACATTTGAATAAATATATACAGACTGGCAGAATTTATGGCAATAATTTAAAATGAATGAACAAACTTGACGTACCGACTTCACACTAGTATTGTTGTACGCCAAACGAACAGAAAACACAACACGAGAACTTTCCAGGATCACGTTATATTTATTTACATGGATGAGTTGGAACTGAGCACCATAGACAAACCATCACAAGAAGAAGTATTTGTGGTCTTTATTTGGACATTTCATGGGATCACAAAATCTCTCCCTGTAGAAAAAAGTGGGTTCTTTTTAAATACACCTTTGAAATTAAGTGCCATAAAATACACTTTACTGTAAAACTCTGAATATGGTTTGCTTTAAAAGCTTTACAAAATCTAATTGGTTCGGGGTTCCGGTCATGATTAAAAACTGGTTAAAACAGCAGTTTTTCGCTTCACTGTGCGGTTGGTGTGCGTTTCAGAATACACTGGCCCCTTTCCCAGGTCTCCACGGAGACCACATAGTAAATGGTTCGCTTTCATTTTTATAGACAACACCGAAAGTGACAACCACAGAGAAACAAAATGCATGAACATGAACAATTTAAAGAGCGCCACATTTGAGCCAAGTTTTTTGGCATTGACATTTAAATAAAAAAAATAAAGGGAAACGCAATGAAGGTTCGGTTCCATTCTGACAGGATGTCTCCGGTCTGTGTGCGGCTTCTGCTGATGGTACGTGATGATGCCAAAACAAAATCTCCGGGGGAAGGGCTTTCTGGACCTCTCTGTCTCAAGCTCCCGGAAGGTCCAGGGAGGCGGCCGGGCCCATAAAAAACCCAACTCTAAAGCACCGCTGGAGACACAAGCCAGATGAGCACCCGACTCTTGAAGCCAAAAGGCCAACCACGGCTGATAGTCACCCAGTTACTACAATCATACGACACAAGTTGCACTTTCTCTTCTTTTATTCTCGCTTGTACAAACACCGGAAAAACTGAAACGCACAACTTCACCTGACAGTTCAAAACCACGGTTACACAAAAGGTGCAGCCAAGTGAAGGAAAACGAGCAGGACATTCCTCCGTCAGGCACATGAGCTGTACACATACACATACCTATCCCACTCCCCGGGGCTAAAGGCTGATCCCATCTCCCTGCTTTTGAGGTGCTTCTGCTTTTGTCAAGCAATGCATGGCAATGAAACCTTCTCAAAAACCCTTGATTTGAGGCTGTGAGGGAAATTGAGACTGGGGAAGGGGGAGAGAAACAAAACACAATATGCATTTAGGAGAGAATGCAGCTGAAAACAATCATTTGGTTTGGTTTCCTCGTTTTAAACTAGGGAACCTCAAAATGTGACCATTTTAAACAGACCAGTGGTGACGAGACTTGTTCAGTCTAACAGGCAGTTCACTGGGAGCATATGTACTCAGTCTATCACTCATATATACTGTATACTGTATGTATGTGTGCTCATGCTCCAGGTCAAACACTGTAGAGGCCTTCTCAAAGCCTTGCATTTCCGCATACGCCTCCTCTGACATTTAGGACCGCTCGTTCAGCTTCATAAGTTCAGATCGCAGTTGAGGAGATTCGCAGTCGGTGAGATAAGAACCCCCCCCACCCCGCTGTTGAAAGGAGTCTGCCTTCAAGCTGAAGCCCAAGCACAGTGGGCTACTAAGGTCAAGAGTAAAACATCCAAAAGTTGAACAACCTACAAAAATAAAAACTGTGACACATACAGGCATGCAAATACAAATATGTATTCAAATACAAATATCTATTTGTATGTATATACAGTATATATATTCTTGACCCATAGCAAAGTAGGCCTGTGTAATACAAGTAGCAGATTGAAGTTGGGGCGGAAATGTAGAAGAACACATGGTTTTTACACACACATTGATTCTTCATATTCTGTGCTTTCGTCTTGGCGGCTCTTTGGAGATGCGGTTAGGGACTGGCCTGCTGAAGTGCGCTGCCCCTGGCGTCCAGACCTATTCCGGGCCAGGGTGGGTGTAAGTGGAGGTGGACTACTCCCCTGGTACATCCGGTATGGTTAAAGTGGCGGCAAAAAAAGGTCCGTCCGTCTCTTTCCCCATTTTTCAGAGTGATTGACTTTGGGCTGTGGTCGCGGCTGGGGTGGGGTCAAGAGCGTTTATGAGGTGGTGTTTGCTGGTGTAGGTAGAGGGGGCTCTCAGGTGTTGGCGGCTGGGTTGGGCTCCTGTGGGGGGTCCTGCTGGGGCACAGAGCTGTCGGGGGTAGGTGGGCTGGGAGTCTGCGGAGAGCCAGGTTCTGCCTCCATGAGGCTGCAGGTCACACAGCCCTGGGTAGACACACACAGAGAGAGGCAAGGGCCATTAGTACTTAATGTTGCATCAGCTGTTCAGACTGTCCAAATCAAAAGGCACTTAATTTCACTGCTTAATGGTGGTTAAAATCAGGAGACAAAAGCATAGTAGCTTCCATAGAGTAGCTTTCATAGAGTAGCTCTCATATAACTTTCATAGAGTAGTTTTCATAGTAGCTTTCATAGAGTAGCTCTCATATACCTTTCATAGAGTAGCTCTCAAAGTAGCTTCATAGAGTAGCTCTCATACAACTTTCATAGAGCTCTTATAGAGTGTCTCTCATAGAGTGTCATTCAAGTTTCAGTATCCTGAACCCTAATCTGAAGTTTCATCGATTTTTTTCATCAAAACTAAACCGATTTCTAAAAAGCACCAGGACCAGACACTTGTTTGCCTGTTTGCTACAGAGATGCAGCTGGTACCTGTGTGTCGATCTCCTTTGGGATGCCGCGCCGCTGGATCCAGGGGTGTACCTCGGCTAGTTCCTCGCGCTGCTCTTGGGTGAACCAGGGTTGCATTGGCTGCAGCAGCAGCAGTTTGTCCTGGTCCTCCTTCAGCACCTGTGCCTGGTCCCTGTGAGCAGAGCCGTGGAAACAGTCAGAAGCATGCCTGCACAAACACCAAACAGGCCAACAAGGCAGATGCACAACACCCCCCCCCCCCCCCCCCCCCACTCAAACACAGGCACAGCCAGCTGGAAAGTACTAGTACCCCTCACAACCATAACCACACACACACACACACACACACACACAAACACACACAGCAAGCTGGAAAGTACTGCTGCCCCTCACAACTAAAACATATCCATTTCCCGAATATTCAGATTTGTGGGTTGTACATAATCAGTTTAGTTTATCTTCTAACTGGTAGGTAGGATCTCAGTTGGGAACTGAACTGAAACCACCTACCTCATAGCACTGCGCCAGTCAGAGCCAGTAGATGGAGAGGGGCCCTGAACCACTTGGTGAAGCTCCTCTCCTTCTCCCTGGCTCAGAGAGGTTGTCTTCTCAGAAGACCTGGCTCTGCTGGCTCTGATGGTCCTTTAAGTGTGTGTGTGTGTTTGGATGGTGTAAGGGATAGGGTGTGTGGGGGTTCTGATTCTTGAGCGCGGTACCTTGAGTGGATCTGGTACGTCATCATGACGGGCTCAGAGGTGTGCTGGATCATGCTCCACAACGAGTCCTCCATGCCGCGCTCGAAGGTGGCGGCACGCTCCTGGGCCTCCAGGCTCTTGCGGGCCTTACACGACCTGTCCGACGAGTCGTTGCTGGCAAAGTACTTGCTGCTGTTGCTGCTGCCTGTTGGCAGAGACAGAGGCACGACACATTACCACACTAAATCTACTTCCTTTCTGAACTGCAAATTAAACAGCCATCGCTTCACTGGAGTCCGATCATAGTCCCCACATATTTTTTTTTTTTTAAATCAAGCTCCCACTGACATGGTTTAGTTTTTTTTCTTAAACCTTTCCTTTGGGCTATTATTGTTTCAAGACATTTGGGTTACAAGACACCGATTAAGTTTTTTAATTATCTAGGGGCTATTTATGTTTCAAGGGTTTTCTCTAGCGCAGCTGATTCATTTCTGAAGAAGGCCCCTCGGGCAGAACACTTAACAGCTCACAAATCAAACTGAAACTCTCCTGTGATGGAAAACACTGCCCAGGTAGGTGTTCCTTTTCACTTGTGACACAACATGGTGCAACGTTACTGATTTTGTCCACAGCCTTAAAGCCTTACGGCTTCCAGCTGCGCATGAGACCTTGGGCGCGGCCACAGTACCTGTGTGGCTGGTGGAGGTTCCATTGGAGCCAGAGCCCGATCCAGAGCCCAGAGAGCCGCTGCCCGATGCGTTGGACCCGGTCCCCGAGCGAGCGTCCTCTTGCATCAGCAGGTCTAGCAACTCACTGGAGGTGGACAGGGCGTCTTGGTTCACCAAGTCACTGGGGGCGTCCTCCTGTGGACACAGAGAGCACCATTACAGGCCATGTCCTTAACATGACTGTTTCTTGCTTGGAACTTCATCATCAGGACTTGAGGCTTACTTTGCCTTACTAATGCCTTTGTCCCAGCTCTGCACTACACTATTCTACACTATTTATTAAGCCATCTGTCAAATCCTCGAACGTATTCAATACAGAACTTGTGGCAGGTTTGTTAAAAATGTGTGAAACAAACAACCATTCCCTCTAGAAAACTGCTTTTCCAGTTGCTATTCACACATGTATTTTGAAAAGCATCTGTTCCAAATGTTTTCCTTAAACTTATTCAAACACCAGCAGAACGCTGGGACTAACTACCCCAGACATTCACTGCATTGGAAAGAAGAAAGGATTTGTCTGTACTGTTTGTACATGGTTGGGCAATTCCTTTTTCAAAATCGCTGATTGGCCTTTTCTTAAAACACTGTGGTGGGCAATATTATTACTCACATTTGAAACAACAGACACAGTCATAAAAAATATAGATAGTTTTTTTCACAGTCCATATTTCATTACTTGGTCAAAGAGTTGGGTTGAATCATTTCTTGCAAAGGCCACAGCCTTACTGAAAGTGTAACTGCAAGACAGGGCTTCCATCAATTATCCAACACCTAACTACCGAGGCAGCCAAGTAAGCCCTGGTAAGTGAGAGATAAACGATCCTCCTGATGGCTTAGTTTGTTATTATTACCAAATGCAAATTCCACCAAATGTGAAATGCTTCATGTGAAATACGGAATAAGCCCAGTGCTGCTTAAGTCCTTAGTAACACTGGAAACACAGAAGGAAGCTGCTGTGAAAGAGCTGTTTGTCACCCCACCTACTGCTACAGAGAGGAGCCAGCATTGTTATGCAAGGCAGGCTCTCTCAAGCACCTCACAAATTATTCATGTAGTCTTCTCTCTTCACTAGTACATGTGGGGGAAAAAGTGACTGTTGACAGTGATTATTACAAACTCGTAGATTATACTAAAATGTCTGGTGCATGTTGGGCTGGTTTGTGGTGTTAGTAGGGAGAAGGCTTAGATAGAGAGGGAGAGATAAAAGAGGTAAAGATGGCATGCGTAGAGAGATGCACTGGTGCGGCTGAACATATAGAGCAGGATAGAGGCGTAACGTACCCCCTTAGTGTGCTGTTCGTGGAGGCTCTCCGGGAGGCCGGTGCTGTTCTGGGGCTTGGTCAGCTTGGGCAGCTCCTCCTGCAGCAGGTTGAGCTGCAGCGGCGAGCTGGAGCGCGAGCTGGAGAAGAGGGCGGGCCGCTGCGCCTCCTCCAGGTCCTCCTCGCCCAGCCAGGGCTGTTGCGAGGGGGGGATGGCGGTAAGGGGAATGCCAGTGGTGGTCATCCCAGCGAGGTGCATGCCGGTGTGGGTCATGGTGGCGAGGGGCATGCCGATGGGGGTCATCCCTGCGAGGGGCATGCCGGCGAGGGGCATGTTGGTGGGGGTCATCCCGGCGAGGGGCATGGCGGCGAGGGGCATGTTGGTGGGGGTCATCCCTGCGATGGGCATGCCGGAAAGGGGCATGTTGGTGGGGGTCATCCCTGCGATGGGCATGCCGGCGAGGGGCATGTTGGTGGGGGTCATCCCGGTGAGGGACATGCCGGTCTGGGTCATGGCGGCCAGGGGCATGTTGGTGGGGGACATCCCTGCGAGGGGCATGCCGATGGGGGTCATGCCGACAGGAGGCATGCCGGTGGCAGTTCCCAGTTGCTGCTGCGGGGCCAAGCTGGATGGAGGGAAGGGCATGACAGTCGCTGGGGCGTAGGCAGCCATGTTGAAGGGCGGCATGGGCTGAGACTGCTGGAACATGGGGTAGGTGGGTGGATAGGTGGGGAAGTTAGGTAGGATGACGGCCATGACGGGCGCCATGTACGGGTTGAGGCCCGGTGCCTGCTGCATTTGCTGGTCAGGCTGCAGCATCATCGGCACCCCGTCTGCCACTCCGCCTGGCTTGGGCCCCGTCTGGCCCGTCATGGGGAAGTAAGGACCCGGGGGCTGGATGGGCATCACCAGCGGGGACAGCGGGTAGCCAACGTTGGACGGCTGCGGCTGGGAGGACTCGGAGGAGGGCCAAGAGGAGTGCGGGGGATTCAAGGGGTTCAGGGGGGGGCGCCGCGTTTGCCGATTGGTGCCGGGCATGGAGCCGTAGCTGTCTGACGACTCCTGAGGTTTGGGACGCTTGTGTTTGGGCTTGCCTGACTTGGCCTTCAAGCCGCGTGCGCTACGCGGTTTCCTGACGTTATCACCTATTTGAAGAACAGAAAAAGATATACGTCAAGAGACAAGCCAGTGGTATCACAGCATCTATATCTGGGGTAATGCATAAGGCTTCTTAACTGAAAAGGGATTAGGCCAAAGAGTAGCGTTAATCTAACTAGCTAGTGTATTTGTGGCACTCAATGACTGTCAAAGGGCGAGACCTAATCCGTGACGCAGAGCCCAGCACTGACCTCCCTTCTTTCATTCATTTGACAGGGTCAAGTTAAAAAGGAGGCCTTAGGAGGTTAACACCATCACTCTACACTCTCTTTCACACAGGTGCCTGGCACCGTTAAAATAAACACTTGATCTACTGACTTACAGTAAATAACAGAATGTACTATGTGGACATAGCTACACTTGACTTCTGTTCCACACAAATCAGACCACCCCTTCATTGGCTATTGACATGCTCAAACCTGTGGCTTAGGTATATAGGTTTTTTAACATACTTACTACTACCAGGAACTGGATGAGTAAGTTTAAAATATTTCTACACTATCACACTATCGACCCCCGTTCCTCTACACATCCAGGCCAGACGTACCTCCGTGCTGAGAGTGGGCCAGACTGCCGGTGTCCTGCTGCAGGTAGGAGCTGTAGGGGCTCTGCTGGATACGGTGGCGGAGGCGGTCGACATACTCCTGCTCTTCCTTCTCCGTGTGCGCCGACAGCACCTCCTTGGTCAGGCCCACCATGCAGAACTCCTCCTCTGCCACCGAGCTAGGGGCGGGACACCCCAGGGTTTGGGTCTGGTCCGTGGGTTCGCTGCCCATTGGGGCGTCCTCCAAGGCTGTGGCCTCTGAGGGGCAGGAGAGTTAGACATTCTGTTTAAGCACTGAGGCAAGGGAGAGAGTTTGGCCACAGGGACCAACACTTCACTAGTTAACCTGCAACAATAACAACTGTGATGGTTTAGACAGTAAAGTGGGCACTGCAGTCAAATAGCCTTAAAATTGCCACGCGTTGGCAAATTTGCCACAAATTTGAGGCAAGTCAGTCATTACATACTGTTAGATTTAGCCATTATATTATGTGAGAGATAATTCGAGAGGTTTTCATGGATTCTTAGTTGAGATGATTAAAGACATTTGATCTATTGATGAGGATTAGACGGGGGAAGTTCAGTTTTAAAGGTGAAGTATTTGAGGAGGGATTCAGCTTTAAAGGTAAGGTGTTTGAGGGGGCATTCAGCTTTAAAGGTGAGGTGTTTGAGGGGGCATTCAGCTTTAAAGGTGAGGTGTTTGAGGGGGCATTCAGCTTTAAGGTGAGGTGTTTGAGGGGAGGGTTCACCTGACTCAGGCTGGGGCACGTGCACGATGGTGCTGCTGTAGCTGCACTGACTGGTGATGGACACCACGCTCATGGCCTTGGTGGAGAGGTCGATGTCCGTCAGCGGTGCCCCAACCACCGCTGCGGTGGTGTGGGCCACTGTCACCGCCGAGCCTGCCGATACCTGGCTGTCGAGGGTCCCTGCTATGAAAGGACAAGTCTAATTACTACAAAAACTACTGCCAGGGGATGCACACGTTTGCTGTTGTGAACTAAGCCGTTGGTTGACACTTACCATTGGGATTGGTCACGTCTTCTGATGGAGCAGTGAGAGCCTTTTCTTCTTCCGATGAGGAGGAGGAAGAGGAGGAGGAGGAGGAGGAGGTTGCAATAGACTTCCTTTTCAGTCCCGGCGTTGTACAGCCGTCCAAGTACCTGTGACACATTTGTACACACACAATATGACGACAACGACGATGATGATATGGTGAATTAATTCTAGGGTAGTCAAGTCAGCAAGAGCACACACCTAATGATGCTGTCCACACAGTTGATCTGCTGGTAGGAGGGAATGTGTGGCTGCTTCCTGGATTCCTCCAGCGACTGCTCCGCATGACCTCTCACCCCTGTGCTCTGGGCAGCGTGATTGTGGGGCAGTCTTGGTTCTGAGGGAACAACGGCAAAACCAAATGGTTTAGAAAGGATGACAAAAAGAATTTTGGCCATGTACAACATCTCCCAATAGCTCCCAAGATCATGGGGTTTGTTCCAGAACACAGTCACAGATCTGACCCGCGCCCCCCCCGCCCCCAGAGAGGCCACATGGAGGTAAGGTCGCTGATGAGGTGACACTCTGCTTTGTGGGCTGATGTTAACTCACCGGTGGCCGTATTCCCCAATAGCGTCAGTTTACTGCGGGAGTCCAGGTAAGGCTGCGGGCCCCAGTTCTTCAACTTATTAACATCCGCACAGATATGCCGTAGCGTCACCTACACACACACACCCAGCCACACACACAGATGTGAAAAAAACCGACGACCACTTCGAGAGGCACACAGAAAGGAGAGAAAGCAAGACACGAGAGGAAGACACGAGTGAGATGACAGAGAGATAGAGAAAGATCAAAAGAGAAAGACATGTAGCTGAGCTGACAAGAGATCGGGGACTGGATCAAGATGGAGAGGTGGAAGAACGTGCTGATGGTGTTCAATGCAGCTCTCACCGGCTGGCGGTGGGAGTCCTCCCATAGGTTGCCGTTGCTGTCGCTGGACGAGGCCACACTGATGTAGTGCTCATGGGAGCCATTGCTGCCCAGACTGCCGTAACCGCTGGAGCCGTTGTTGTGAACAGGCTGGAGAGCAAAGGATGGAAAACATCAGGAGGTGGAGTGTGTGCTTGTAAATGCATGTGCATGTGTGTATTTCAGCAGGTTAATACGAGATGAGATCAAAAAGAGACCTGTAGGGAGCAAAAACTGTACCCGATTTAAACATGGCCGCCATCCACACGAAGTTACAACCTTGTGAAGCACTACACCGCTCCCAGCAATCCAGCCAGGCTTGGAACACTGCCTGGAAGTCCCGTTCTTTAAGCGTATCAAGCACCATCTGTGACGGGATGGCACTTCCAGGGGGCCTTCCAAGTCTGGCAGAAATGCTGAGGGAGCTGCACAAGGTGACTACCTTGAAAGGGATGGTGGCGAATTTTAAATCAGGTACGTTTTTTTGCTTTTCATAGGCTGGGTCTCTGAACCTTTTGATCGTACCTCGTATGTTTGTATCGATGTGTACTGTATACGTTTAATGCGTGTGCATTTGTGTTTGCCTCTGAATCACCTGTAGGAACAGCTTGTATATGATTGAGTGCAGCTCTTTGATATCCTCATAGATAACTGGCATTTCTGACTGGCTGCGTGGAGCAAACACGTCCTCATTCAGCGGACCACTGTGTGGATAAAAAGAATGAGATTAGAGAGTATGTGTGTATCTGTGTCTGTCTCTGTATGTGTGTGTATGTGTGTGTGTGTGTGTGTGGACATTGTGTAGTGATAAAACTGTTGCTATGAGTAAATCTGTGCAATACTGCATGCATAAAATAAGTAAATAAGTCTGGGAGGGTAGTTGTAACGGTGGACAAAAATGAACAGTTTGCAACTACATGTGGGTCTATCAGTGTGCGCTAGCCTCGATCACTCAACCAGTGTTTGTTTAATGTAGAGGACTACTGAGATGGGACTAGATGACATTGTGGAGGTGTGCACACTGGCCTCCCTAGGAGCATACATGTACATGACTCCACAGAGATATGCAAATGTCCTGTTTGGATTAGTGAACATGGTCTGGAAGTGAGCAATATGTTCAGTTCATAAGTTCATCAATCAGTTGATCCATTCTACGATATCAATAATACAAGTGCGTTGGACGTTGGTAGTAAGACCTACATGGTGTGTGTGTGTGTGTGTGTGTGTGTGTGTGTGTAAACACTTACGTGCGCACTTTATGCCTCCCGATGATGAAAGCCACCTTGCGGTTCCATGGATTAACAAAACTGGACCAGCTGGTGTCCAGAGTCACATAGTCACCGTTCTGACAGCGAAAGCGGATAGGGGAGTGCTCAAAGGGGGGCTGGCCAGCATTCTTCAAAACTGAGAGAGAGACAAAGGGAGAACGAGAGAGAGAGAGAGACACAGAGAGAGAGAGAATAAACTAATGGATTGGAAAGACTTCATCGATTAGAAAGTGAACTCATGAATGACAATACTGTTAGAATCCCTTTTTGTTTTGGACAAAAGATTTACCTGGATATGCCAATAGGTGTTATGGTAGTCTCTGCTCAGCTTTTACAAACATGTGCTAAATTTCTGATCCAAGCAAGGCTATAAGGTGTGAGTGTATAAACTATGATTGTCTCCCTCTGGAACGAAATACTGTTTTCCGATTGGCTAATGTGGTGTACATTAAGTTCGTGGAACCGCACACCTTGGACGTAGTCCCAGTAGAAAAGTTAAATCGCCGTTCCAAATCAATGCTCTTGAATGGATACCATTGACAACCAACGCAACGTTTTTTTTTGTTGAAAAACAGCCGGTTCCAGGCACTACTTTCTCTAACGGGAGCACTAGGCTTCAAATCAAGAATTCATCAGGTTATTATGCATATTAAATTCCCTAAAGATAAAAGAAATTCTAAATAATAATAATAATACAAACATTTTTGGATGTTGTAAACGGGAGATAAGCAGAATAACGGCCTCCGAGCTGTGCAGTTCTACAAAGTTAATGGACTTCGCGGTGCAACACCACTCCGCTGCGCGTCGTGGAGTTCTTTGCCCCGCAGCGTCCATAAACTTTGTAGAACTGCACAGCTCGTCGGCCGTTATCCCTTACGTGTATGGCACGCTAGCTGTAACTTGTTAGGACATATGAAACATGCAAGGTCAATTAGAGATGTAATCAGTAAAATGTCAAATTAATTTTAAAGAGTTATCTGTAAAATGAGAGGATGAGAGCTCGACCAAGAGTAGCAAAAGAATTTGATGACGTGGAGTTAACACATTAGTTCACTCATTGTCAGGGACGTGCACAGGAGTGGGCTAAAGTTGCTCAGGCAACTGCCCGTTTGCCCTCCTCGCCTTAAGTTGCCCCTCCGAAGGAAATATGGCAGTGGCGGTTAGTGAGAGTTTAAAATTATATTGGAAAAAATTTGCGATCATATGACGGGGGTGTGGCAGTGGCGGTGTAAAAAAAAATGTGTCGCCCCTTTTTCCCAGGGCAAAGCAACTGCCCTTCAAAATTCCTGTGCACGTCGCTGCTCATTGTATAAGACAACCATCTGTGACAGTGGCCTTTAAAGTGAAATAATTCATGACCCGGCAACAAATGTTTCAGATATGATCTATGATGAGGTTCTGACTGGTTCAGTGCCCTGACAGAGAAGTCACTGCCAGAGACCCTAATATCTGGCATAAAGAGGAGCAGTAATCTGTGAGGTAGGTCACACATACTCTTGCGGTGCATGGCTGGCATTAGTGCGCGATCTTCAGGGTGGAGACAGGTTAACAACGAGGTGCCAATAAGGTCCTGAGGGAGGTATCCGAGCAAAGGCACAGCACTGTAAAACACACATACGGCACGCACCCGCACGCATGTGCCCATACACGCACGCACGCACACACACACATACACAGACACAC
Source organism: Sprattus sprattus (assembly GCF_963457725.1). Lineage (NCBI taxonomy): Eukaryota > Metazoa > Chordata > Actinopteri > Clupeiformes > Clupeidae > Sprattus > Sprattus sprattus. The sequence goes on along the minus strand of NC_137908.1, from coordinate 16,169,174 downwards.
ACCCACCCACACACATACATATTATAGTTATTGCACAATTCCACCTGAATTGTAGTCGTCATTGCTGATTAAAAATTAAACCTAAAGGAAATAAAGCTGCAATATGCTATGCTGCGTGACCTTTCATAATGTCTTTTCTCACATTCCTCTGACACAAGGTGACGTAAACAAACTTAATAAATGTTTAGACCGAGGATGCAGCATGCCCTTTAAACTGATTTTAAGGTTTGTTTTAATCCCATTGAGTTTGAGAGAATACCAGAGCCAGAGACAGAGAGAGAGAGGGAGAGGGAGAGAGATTGAGATGGAGAGAGAGAAAGTGAAGAGTGCATGTGTGTGGGTGTGTGCGTTTGTGTAAGTGCATCTGGTGTGCACTTACCGGTCATCCACCTCCAAGAAAATGCAGCCCGGGGAATGTGTAGTGGTAAAGATACGCTTGTCAATGGGGATTCGTGGAGCTAGAGGGGAATAAATCACAAGCATCTCCGGTCACTACAGAATTCAGAGGAAGCCAAAATAAACAGCAAGAAGACAACAGTCAGTCAAGAAAAGTCTCAGACCAATCACATGATTGAAGGTTACAAGGATGTTGTAGGCGGGCCATACCCTCGTATCCCGAGATGACGCGTTCAGCTAGCGCTAGGCAACAGGGCTGCTGCACTGTTTCTGTCATGGCCTGTACCTTCAACAGGTATGGAGTGATGCGGAATGGGTTGTAGCGCATTTCACCATCCTGATCTTTACCTCCTCTGCGAAACACATATGTTTAATAACATGGTTAATAAATGGCTCACAACAATCGAGTAAACACACATTCAGTCTTTTTGCTTATTTAGAGCCAGAGGTTTAAAACATCCCTTCAGAACATACAACGATACTTAAAAGCTATAGCAAAGTCCATTGGGTGTGAAGTCACCTGATCAGATTCAACAAATCAAAGTCTGGCCTGAGATGGTAAAGAGGAAATAACATTAGTCTTACCTTATTCTGCAGAAGAAGGACTTCACTTGGGCACATTCAAACAAAATTGCATCTGCAAATGAATACACATATCAATTGTTTTTTTTTGCCATCATCCTCATCACACACATTGAGTTAGTGAGTAAGCTGCTCTGCATTTTATTCTTTTTCATATATCTACAAAAAACACATTTTTTTACTGTGATCACAACCCACAACTTTTACTCAACAGAGCAAGCATTTGCATTTGCCCATTTGCCTCCCCCCCCCCTGCTTACTGCTGTCTGAGCCCATGTTCCAGGGTGGTAGGTGTGGCTGGGCCGTGTGGGAGTAGAACACGTTGACATCCTGGTGGTAAAGAAGCTCCACGAACTTGGCAGACTCTAGCAAGCGCCGCTTGCATTTGAGGATGCTGGACGCCTGATCTGAGGCATATACCACCCGACCAGTGGTCAGGGAGAATACCACCACGAACGAATCCTGCTCACACACACACACACACACACACACACACACACACACACACACACACACACACACAGTTCAAATGGTGTGACAAACTTCATTTAGCAGCACTGACTGGTACTGGAGTAAAATTGGTTCTGGAGTGTGTATTTTGGGAGGAGAAACAAAAATGAATGTCTATATGCACTTTGGTGCGGTAGATGCCTACCGTGTTTTTCAGAGCGTGCTCTGAGGTAATGCCCTCCAGTTCCTCCAGTGGGCACACGGTGGCGTCGTTGCGCTGCTCCAGACAATGGCTCATGAGAAGTTTGTAATACTCACTGTTAGCTGCAGGGGGCACAAGAGAAGTCATGAGCAAACATCCGTGACATTATGGACCACCACTCTGTCTTAGAGCTATATTTAGGTTTTCATTCAAACAGGCATACGGATGTGGCTAATGAGCATTCATCTAAATCACACTGAAAGTGATGGAATCTTGCTAATTTTTTCATGACATCTATATTATTTCTGTTTAAGCATTTTTTTCGTTTCCACACCGATCCTCATGAGAATTGCAAACAACATTGGATCAAGGCTGTCTATAGTCTGTAGCCTATGGGAATTATTTCTATCCCTGCTCCAATGCTTCAAAGCCAAACAGTCAGCACTAAAATCTTAAAAAGTCTGGAAAAAGTTCAACTCCATCTGTTTTACCTTGTACTTGTTTGACACACTTGAGGGCGTAGTTGAGCGCCTCCACCGTGCTAGGCTTACTGCGACTCTTCCTTTCTGAGGGCAGCCTCTTCTTCAAGTCTTGCATCGTCTGCATCATCTCTTTGTGTCCATGATGATGCCCGCGCTCAGTGGGCTCACTACACACACACACACATCCACACACACACACACACACACACGCACACACACACACACACACACACACACACACACACAAAGTTACTGCAAAATGCATGAAAACACAAATGGAAAGCTGCTACACAGAAACACACCGTCTCAGAATGTTTATGGTACTTCCAAACTTCACGTGACCCTCAAAAGAAGTGTCATAGCTTTTAATGATCATGCTTGGCAAATGACACGCAGTACTCATGACTTATTTTCAAACGTGTCTGCACACGTGAAGTCAGAGTGTTTGTGTACTGGATCAAAGGTCACATGTATAAATGTTTTACTGAGGGTGTATTTGTGAAATAGGTGTGCGGGTGTGTTTACCTTCCACTGGTGTGTTGGCTACTCTCACAGGAGGATGATCCTGTGGCAGACTTGGAGCTTTTGCGGAGGGTGTGAAAGAATGAAAATGATTAATTATCAATCAATAAAACATTATTACTCAAATCACTCATTCATGCACTTTATGTATGCATGTCTATGCAATAATATGCACTAATTGGTTACATTTGTTTGCTGTGAGTTTTGGGAGGCAGGTCTTGCTCTTCATGCACTGTTATTTACTATCACTGCTCAGATAAACAGTAGTGGATAGTGTCAAAAATCCTTTACCACCAGTTACGTTTGAAAGGGGTCCAATTGGAAAACATTTGAATGGTTTTGTTGTTATGTTCTTATCACAAATAAGTTGTGCGGCTGACCGGTCCAAGAGCCTCTCTTGAACTTGGCCTTAAACTGTTTACTTTTGTTTGCACCTAATACACTCTGTTGTATTCATTCATCAATAAAACTGATTGTGGATTGTTACTTGTGTTTTCTGTTGGAAGCAGCACTATGACCTTTTCAACATTCAATCAGTGTGAAACAAATGTGTGTGTGTGTGTGTGTGTGTGTGTGTGTGTGTGTGTGTGTGTGTGTGTTTGTGTATGTAGGTGTCCTCTCACCAGCTGCTGGAACCAGTGGTGCGGCTGGGGCTGTGGTGGTGTGCGGCTCTCCCGGTCTTCTTCCTGGAGCTGCTGCCTTGCACTGCTCCGGCTGCACTGGCGCTGCTCCCGTTCCCGCTGCTGGAGTCGTGGCTTGCATGGTTCATCTCCACGTCGTCCTGGCCCTGCTCCCTTCCAGAGGAGTCGCTCTGCCCCTGCTCTCTGTTGCTGGGCGCTGTCCCCGCGACCTCCCCCCTCTGGCCTCCATCCATCTGCGCACCCTCTCTCTCCTCCTCTTCCTTCTCCGAGCTGGAACGCTCCTCTCGCTCGGCTCCTTGCTGCTCCCCATCTGCTGGGGCCGGGCCGACTTCACCATCTCCGGCTCCACTGCCATCTTGCCTTCCAACCATCTCCTGTTTCTGCCTGGCTGGGTGGCGCTCTCTGCTTATGTGGTCTGTTGCCTGCCTCCACTGTCTATTGACAGTCTAAGAGGAGCTCCATGAGTGCTGCTGCTGAAGGTCGGGGAGGGTAGTTCAGCACAGGATTGGTCCTGCTGTCATGGCACACACAGATCAGAGGGTTTGATTGGTAAGTAACCCTGACCAGTGTTGGCCCGAAGACACCTAGCAGGCACTGAGAATGAAGTGGTTACTTATTACATTCTGTGCACTTTTCAAGATGTCGTTTAGTAAGTGATAGAGAAAGGAACCAACTCTTGCGATATGAATGATTGTGACACGCTGAAGTGATACATCCTGTTTTTGTTGTCAGACACCTACTGATAAGACAAGGGTCAGACTCGGATCAACGCCTTGTCTCAGAATAACGCCCCGTGTCTGCTTATGAAACATGCTTTGAGGAACTATATGAACTATATAGACTGGCTGCGCCCAGCTCATCTTTGAATTTTGTTTATGAAATGTGGTTGTGACATTGTCCCTCTTTTGCAAAAGATAAAGCGCTGATAAAAAAAAAAATCTGATTGCTAGTCTCTGTCTCATTAATATTAATGTCTTTAGATAAATGTATCTAACAGTAAGTAAAATAAGTGGGATGATGTATAGTCCGCCGATCATCATCCCTTCAAGATGATACAAGACTTGTTTCTCCCGTCAGGTTTTTATTTTACGAAAATGACTGGCGGACTTTACGTTATTCCTTACTTACTACATGATGGGCCTCAGCTAACCAAATATGCTATGAATAACTTGCTTATGAGATTCATAAGGGCTTCAGTCTCACTGGGATGAGTGTTTCTGTGCGCGTGTGTATGTGTATAGAGACTGTGTGTGATTGTTCACATGACTTAAGGTGCCATTATTCCTGGTGTAACAAATAACAAATAAATACTGTCATCACTGACAATAGTCACTGTGATTGGTTCATTTTAGGTTAAATGCAGTTACGTATAGCAAAACATGAAGAAAATGTGCAACTTGATACACTGAACAAAGAGGACTGCAAAAGAAGTAATAATGTCTTCATCAGGAAAATTGATACTAACATCAGTTGAATAATTTGAACTTGATAGTCCATAGTGCAAATTAAGTTGCAATACCAAATTCAGCAAAGCTGTCGTAAAACTGCCCACAAGATTATAGGTTGTTACATTCATAATGCAACCTGCAGTTATGTAATATGTTATTATAAACATAATGTTATTAGTTATTCAATTTTGCCAGTTACATTTGAATGAATAACCAACAGTTGAAGAATGAGACCCAAGACATGATGACACATTCAGGCCTTCTGTCGATTGGAGATGGACCATCTGTGTCATGTTTTGTCAGCTGAGCGCCACTTAAATTCTGCAAAAACCCAGAAGAAACTGTCCTTGGAAGAGTGTGCCTAGGTTGGGGGTCACAAATTACAAATAACTGTCCATACCCCTTTATTTACAGTGGCAGAGAGGACAGGAGAGAACAGCCTGTTTTTTTCCTCAGGCAGGAAAACAGGTTTTCATCGCCGGCGTGTTATGTAACAGCACCTCTCCCTCTTCAAGGAGGCACCCGCTTCTCCTCTCTATTAGTTTAGCAAAGGGAAGGGGGGACGAGAGCGAGAGCGGAAGATACATAAATAGAGAGAGAGAAGGAAAGAGAGAGAGAGAGAGAGAAGGTAAGAAAGAGAGAAGGAAAGAAAGAGAAAGTGTCTGTCTGCCTGTCTACTAAGGTGACTCACGTTTGTCCCTTGGTGTCGGGCTGTCTTCACAGTTGACTGCTGTTCTCACTGTTCTAGGCTCTAAACACAGAAATAGACAATCTTAGAACTGCGAAAAAAAACCTCAAAAGGTGCCACACTGAGCCCAGTTGGTGACAAAACCACCAGACTGTCTAGATCTAGTCCTTTCAGATTTCGGTTGCGCGGAATGAGCTAGACCAAATAAAAAATAAAATGTAAGTAGGAAGGTAGATATATTCAAGAAAGCAATAAAAAAATGGAAAATCTTGAAAAAAGTGTTTTTCCTCTGTTCTATTCAGGGCTGCTGCTTAAATGGAATTGCTTTGGAATAAACCCCACACTCACAGACTTAAATGCTGGTCCAAGTGTTATCTCTATGCCCCATAGGTTAGCCTAGAAAGATCTTTGGCTTTCTAACATTAGCTAATTAAACGTGGATCTTATTTACAAAAGCAAATGTTCCAGTATGTTAGTAATTAACACAAACATAGATATGTTAGCGTATCATTCCACAGTCCACCTTTTTGTCCTCTGCTCTGGTTGCCTTTCCGCCATGTCTTTCGAAAACTGTTGCCTTTAGCTATCAATGGGACATGTTTGTCAGTTATGTGCGTACGGCAGTATTGATCTCAGCTTTTCTGGTGCACTATTTTGCATAGAATCCTGGTGTGGCAGAGGACTCTGGCATCAAACATAACATTCTTAACTCGTACACTTCCTTGCGACAAACCATCATGATCAACATCTCGTTCGTTCGTTCAGTCAACAACTCGTTCATTCTGCGGTCAAATTTCCCCTCCGAAAAGCGAGTCAAATGAGCAGATAAGGCAGCTAAAGGAGGGAATTCTATTTCACTTAGGGGGATCATTCCTAAAAGCCCATCGGGCCGGGTGTTGTTTGTTACATTCTGGTAGCCTTACGGGAAAAACTAGGCCAGCACAACTACATACTCTAATTTAATGCAGGGGCTGTCTGCCAGACTTCTTCACTTGTAGGGCTGTCATGACAACAGTGAGATTTCATAACTGAAGTAGGCTCTCATGATATTGAGAGCCCTCACAGCATCTAATAGTAAGCCCTTCACGACAATGAGCTCATTTAATAAGTGTAAGGGCTATGCATAAAATTAATAAAACCATAGTACAAATCTGTCCACTTTAAATTCAGCAAATTAGCCTCAGTCACGATAGTCTGGCACGGCAGTCTTTGAGTCCTGGCTCTTTAAATAGAAAACAAACATAGTGGCTCTGAGTCATTAACAATTCCAGCCAATCAATACGCTTCAGGAGAACATAAGGGAAAGTGTTATCTGATTGGTGTCAAACTCAAACGGCAACAAACTCTTCACTAGTAGGGTTGTCATGACAACAGTGAGATTTCATAACTGAAATTGGCTTCATGATATTGAGAGCCTTCACAGCATCTTACAGTGAGCCCTTAAGACAATTAGCTCATTTAATAAGTGTAAGGGCTATGCACTATGCACATAATGAATAAAACCACAGTACAAATCTGGCCACTTTAAGTTCAGCAAATTAGACTTAGGCATAGTCTGGCATGGCAGTCTATGATTTTCCTACCGTAGACTTTCTTTCTTTTCTTTTCACGGTTCCTCTGGCTGTTATGTTCAGTGTTTGCGCTCTAAAACCTCTGGTGTTTGTACAAAGTCCTGGCTCTTTAAATATGAAACAAGCATAGTGGCTCGGAACCATAAACAATTTCAGGCAATCAATCCATGTGCTTCAGGAGCACATAAGGGAAAGGTGTAATCTAATTGGCTGTCGAACTCAAACGGCAACAAACTTTCGAGATACTGAATCGTGGACTGCATCTTCAAGATATCCATCAGATCAGCCTAAACATCAACTTCAAATCTGAGATGTCAGAGTGTCTGTATTTGGTCTGAACAGTCTGACATTAAGCCGTCACAGAGGAGGTATCATTTTGCTTGTAGGGACTTGTGGTCAAAATTACTCACAGACAACGGGAGTGGTACCGCAGGTGTATTCACGATACTAGTAGCAATATTACAATCATTACCATTCAGTAATAAGCCCGCACACCTCTGGGCAGAGTCATCTCTTATACCTAAAGACCCCTCCCTAGGACTCCTACAATGTGGCCACCTGGCCTCCCCAGAGATAAGAATATTTACATAGGACCCCCTTACCCCCAAGCCCTGGGTGACTCCCTGAGCTCATAAAAACATTCCACAACAGGTCACACAGAACCCATGGCCAAACTAAGTTACCACTTCAATTCAAGTTATACTATGGAATACTATACTAACCTAATTAATTAAATGAGAAACATATACATTTTATCCTACAGACTTAAAGATACTGCCTGTAATATTTTTCTCCATTTTACTGCTGCATGGGCCCATCCCTGCTTAGTGGGTCCCTGCAAAGCACCACTGTCTAAACCCACTCTTTTTCCCCTCATGAATGAATGAGCAACAATCTCATACCTGTTGATAGCTCTGTGACTCTAATGGCGGAGTGAGTCTATTCTGTGTTGCTGTTTACTGATGGCTAACACCTCCCTAGCTACAGGAGTTGATACCTGTCGGGAGCTACTACACTTCCCAGTCCAGCCAAAATCGTGAAGCCAAATAACCCCCCTTAGCTGGTGGCCAACAGGTTAGAGTAGATCAACTCCTGAGAACTCAACAATAAACTCAATGCCCCTTTCACAAAACAAGTTCCTGGGATGTTATGTCACCTCCTAGACCACTGGCAAGAATCCAAGTAGTATGGTATTTATGATCTGCTACCGCTGGGTAACCACATTTAAAAGCTTTTATGTATCTATCTGTAGTCTGCAGTGCTGTGTAAAGTTCTACTTTGACTGGAAATCTCTACCTCAAGTCCAAAGGCTTGATACACTCTTCAACAAGACGTGAGTGAGGGAGGAATTGGGACATTGCTCCAAATGCACCTGCACAAACTTCCCCTCACAAGAAAAAACACTTAATCTGATTATTGAAGTGACCCTATTTGCCACAATAGAAGAAGCGCTCACGACAGCCTTTCACACTGTGAGAACCATTAGTGCAGGGTGACTCCTAGTGAACACAGAATCAATTCAAGTGTAACCTAGGTCCACAGTTTTACTCTGCTGTTGTGAATGTCAAGGCAACTTTCACCAGCCAAGCAGCTCATCTGGCTCGTTATAGATCATTACCAAGTATGATTTTTTTTTTCTGGACAAATGCAGAATCAGGTGCGACGCAGTAGCCTACTTTGAAAAATTTGAAGTTAATGGTAAACATTAAGAAAGATAGGGAAGTGTTGGGAGTGGGATGCAATGACAAAACTCGCGTACTTGAGCCACAACAGAACATCTCAGTATTGTCATATCTTAATTTCGCTGTTAGAATCTAACAGTTAGATACAGTGTAGCACCGTCTTGTTGAACTGCGAGTTAGGTGAGAGAGATTTGGCGGACCATACTAGTACCTTGCTAACGTTAGCTAGCGGTGACTATGAGGCATTTAATGGAGTGATAAGTAGCTGAACATCCTTGGTCTGCACATGTTGCAGGCACGGGTACGTCCACCATAGCCAAATAACATATCCGTTTCACACTGCCCATTGTAAATCCATATGATAAAACCCCCACCACGATCGACAGCCCAGTCGTTTAGAATGTCATTCATAATAAACACTATAATACTGGGCAAGCACATTCAATAAGAAATAAAAAGCACTGATTTGACCATCAACTGATACTAACGAGCAAACCGCATAAAGCTGTACAGACATGGTCTTTGATTTTTTTTCATCACTTTTTACAAATTAAAAAATATCTGGTATACATGAGACAATGTTTTACCTTTCAGATCAGCTGTCAAACTTCTTGGCTATCGGACCAAACGTTAGATTTATCCACCCTCTTCTTCAGACTTCGTATGGGGTAAAGGCTTGCATCCAGTTTTATTCCCGTTCCAGGAAAAAGACAATATACTGAGAAAATATATCTTCATACTCGTCGGGCCCAGATACCAAACTTCTTCAAAGTTTGCTAGCGTTGTTTTAGTTTCCTTTGTCCTTATTTTGGACACTGTTGCTATACCTCAAATAACGAGTCTGACACATTACTGCAACGTGAGTTTGGATGTACTAAACCGCGCCCACTCGATGCCGATTTGTCGGACACACAAGATTAGGGTCAAATTGATTGGCTGAGACGTAGCAGTCTAGGAGTGTAGGTGGCTCTCAGCGCCTGTGGAGCTCCTCACGTGGACCCCCATGTTACACACGAGGTGAAACAACACTTGCAGTAATGGCCATTCGCTCTTGCCTCTCTGCCTTTGGCCAAGAATGTGATTGACCGGCAAACTGACCAACCGGAAGGCCAATATTGCTTCGGATTATCATTTTTAAATTCTGATTTATTTATTTAAAGAAAGAGCACGGGACCTACGAGTACGGCTTTTACTTACCGTAATTACGAGTTCCGAGCACATACAAAGTCGTAATTACTAGCAGGAAACTCGAATTTTCCTATCATACCAGAGGTGCCAAGTTCTGACGTCGTGGAGGGCGTGTCATTTCCAAAAATGGCAAGGCATGGCATCAATAATAAATTGTATTTAATGGCTCCTTTCATGGCACATCACATACAATAAAAATAACATGCAACAGTCAACAACTAGCAAACTCAAACTAGAAAATGCATTTCCTGAAGGAAATACCAGTGCATGAAATGCAAAAGTTAGGAAAGGAAGAAGAAAAGAAAGAAGAGTGAAAGAAGGAAAGAAGAAAGGAAAGAAGAGTGGAAGAAGGAAAGAAGAAAGGAAAGAAGAGTGAAGAAAGGAGAGAAGAGAGGATGAAGGAAAGAAGAGTGAAAGAAGGAAAGAAGAAAAGAAAGAAGAGTGAAGAAAGGAAAGAAGAGTGGAAGAAGAAAAGAAAAAAGGAAAGAAGAGTGAAGAAAGGAGAGAAGAGAGGATGAAGGAAAGAAGAGTGAAAGAAGGAAAGAAGAAAAGAAAGAAGAGTGAAGAAAGGAAAGAAGAGTGAAAGAAGGAAATAATAGTTGACGAAGGAAAGAAGAAAGGAAAGAAGAGTGAAAGAAGGAAATAAGAAAGGAGAGTGAAAGAAGGAAAGAAGAGTGGAAGAAGGAAAGAAGAGTGGAAGAAGGAAAGAAGAGTGAACAAGAGTGAGAGAAAAAGAGAGTGAAAATATTGAAAAAAGGAGATAAAAATGGAGTGAAGAAGAGAGATTGAGTGTGAGAGAAAGTAAACTGAGAGGGATAGAGAGAAAGATGGAGAGATGGAGAGAAAAAAAGTAGAGAATGGAAGGTGTCTTAATCAGTGTTGGGCAAGTTACTGAAAATGAGTACTTAGTTACAGTTACTAGTTACTTCTTTCAAAGGTAATTGAATTACTTCCCAGTTACTGTATATCAAAAGTAATTAGTTACTAGGGAAAGTAACTTTTAAGTTACTTTTATATCTGCGTTTAATGTAATGAATATGAACAGTACTGAACAGTCAAACACAATAAACACATTTTTTAACCTATTTATTTTGAACAACAGGGCAACATGCCTTCAAATCAAGCAGTAGTACAAAAGTCCCTTTTAACACTTAACTTAATACAAAATAACTGTCTTAGTCATTTAACAGTGTTTTTTTTTTTACTACATTAGGCCCAATGAAGTTAAAGTGATTGGTGTAGGCTACAGTATTAACACCATATAAAAAGTAGGTGGATACAAAATAATCAATTAGTGGTTCAGTTAACCAAATACCCTGAAACACCCACATAGTATTCACATATGCTAAATATATAATTAGAATAATATCTTTCTAATACATCCTACTCGCTGGCATGTAAAATACGACATTGTACTCAAATGCGGTTGGCCAAACCATTTATCTTGTCCCATAGCCGCAACAGGGAATCCCCACCCTGATTAACGTAGGAACTGTATATAAGTTCCCACTGGACCTGGTGGCGCTTCTTTCCCCGTTGCACCGACAGACAAGATAAGGACACGAACTACGTAAACAGTTGGTAATTCATTACACGCGTTTTCTCGCGTTTTTTTTTCTGTTTTTCAACAATAAATGTTGGAAACTACGATCGGTGTCCTAGCCTTCTTTCCATATGCATGCGCGATTGTGTAAGTGCAATTAACACGAGTTAGCGGCCGTGGCTCGGGAGATAATTGCGGTTGTATATCCGTGTGTGCGTGCGTGATTGTATGCAAGTGCAATGTGTGTGTGTGTGTGTGTGTGTGTGTTAGCGGTCCTGGAAAATGGGAGAAACAGTTGTGTGTGTACAGCCTTGTGCGTAGTAACGCGGGTAACGAACTCATTTAAATGTCAGTAACTGTAACTGCGTTACTTGATTTAAAAGAATACTTAGTTACCTGCTCGTTACCGCTAAAAGTAGTGGAGTTACAGTAACGAGTTACTTAGTAACGCGTTACTCCCAACACTGGTCTTAATGTTCCTAGTTACAGTTAAATTGAGAGGGACAGAGAAGAGGTTCCTTTGATTTGGCGCAGGTGTCAGTGAAGCACAGGTGCAAGCCAGTTTAAAGACCCTATTATGATGTCATAATGGCCCAATGTAAGTCAATGGGAAAATGTAGATTCGTTTTTATTTAATATCTTAAAAAGTATAAAGTTTAGAAAAGTGAAAAATACATAGCATAAGTGTCCTTTACAAGACCTACGGGACAAAGTTTGAATGAAGTTTCTACGTTAAGCGGTTCGGGCTGAATTCATCGCAGAAAAAGGTGAGAAGAAGAAGAAGAAGAAGAAGAAGAAGAAGAAGAAGAAGAAGAAGAAGAAGAAGAAGAAGCCTAGGAATAACAATACAGGGCATTTCATGCACTGTAATTAGACTCACTGACAGGTGGGGGCTGGAGGAAGTTGGCTGTCCATTTCATGACATACAGATGCACCGTCTGGTCACCTTTTACAACAGCATTTGCCAATGTCCATGTGTTCCATTGTTGAGCTATTTTCAACCCTTTCAGTGCCTTAAAAAAAATTGTAATGCGTCACATATTGTACCTGGGACCTGTACAGACCCTCCTTCAGTACAATATGCTCTGTGTGTAGCCCATTACTACTAAACACAACATGTCTACTTAACCATAGAACCTGAGCAGCAGGATACATCATCAAAGCCACCTCTGTGAGCATTTCTCTGGGGTTATAAAGCAGGCACCTTCCTTCATCAGTGTTTCGTTGAAACAGGCCCATGACACCTCCAGAAGGCTCAACAGTGGTGTCTGACGTCCAAGTCTCACTCCCTCCATACTCATTATGGGTTAGGACACATGGCACAGACCAGAGACAACAGATACACCTCCACCAGATTTCACATATCTCTGTGTTTGGGTTTGGGTTATTTCAAGACCCGAAGTGGTCTCAGAGAACCTCAGCCTCAACCACATTTTCAGCAGCCTCAGATAAATGTCTTTGCTTCCACTAGTTCCATATACTTCAGCTTCTTCTTTTCAAAGAATTCCTCAATCACATCTTCAGAGGGAATCGTTAACTCAATAAAGTAAACAATGCCCTCACCATGTCTGGTCTCACAGCAGTCACACTGTGGAACTTGACGTTATCTTCTGATATTAGCCAACAATTTCCAATCCCAATTTGCCAGCACTGTTTTGTACGTGCCTGGTGTCCACTTTTTAGCCCCTTTTGCACAAAATAAATTCTACTGCCAATGTCAATAACCGACAAGTTACCTTCAACTTGTTTATTCTCAAACACGCAAATTATTATAAAACCTGACTATATTTCCATGTGTTGCCACCCTGGGTCAGCCAGTTTTACACCCAAACGATATGTTTAAGAGCTTCCATCTTTACCCATCCACTGACTGAGGTTCTGTGAAGTTGGGAGGACATCATAAGTAATTCCACATAACAACTAGAAAATGCATTTCCTGAAGGAAATACCAGTGCATGAAATGCAAAAGTTAAGAAAGAACGAATAAAAGAAAAGAAAAGTGAAAGAAGGAAGGAAGGAAAGAACAGTAAAAGAAGGAAAGAAGAGTGGAAGAAGGAAATAAGAAAGGAAAGAAGAGTGAAGAAAGGAAAGAAGAGTGGAAGAAAGAAAGAAGAGTGGAAGAAGGGAAGAAGAGTGAAGAAAGGAAATTAGAGTGGAAGAAGGAAAGAAGAAAGGAAAGAAGAGTGAAAGAAGGAAAGAAGAAAAAAGAAATAGGTAAGAAGAGTGGAAGAAGAAAGGAAAGAAGAGTGGAAGAAGGAAAGAAGAAAGGAAGAAACAAAGTAAGGAAAGAAGAGTGAACAAGAGTGGCTCTGAATAAAGACAGTAAAGAGAGAGTGAAAATATTGAAAGAAGGAGAAAAAAAGAGTGAAGCAGAGAGATGGAGTGTGAGAGAAAGTAGAGTGAGAGTCAGTGCGGGCACATGATGGCAGCACTCCGGTCCTATCCGATTCTCTCCATGGGGTCTCCATGGGGGATTAACTGCTCTATCTCAAAGCACATGGAAGTGACAAAACTAGATCAGTTCAAATCAAATGCGGAATGTTTACATCTGCTACCGTTGATTATACAGTAAATACGTTGTGAAATGAAACAAAACCGTTGATTATACAGTAAATACGTTGTGAAATGAAACAAAAACACACCACAGTTAAAGTTGTATTAGTATTGATTGATTCACATCGATATGAATGGATTACATGACTAACAACGGGTGGAAAAGTAATATGAAAATATTTGTTCACTGAATTAGCGCGTTCTGTCCCAAACAGTTGCGTTCCAGTTTCTAAGTTTCACTTTCGCTTTCAGTATTTCAACGTGAATGAGAGGGAGCACAAGAACTGAGCGTCTAGCAACGTTTATCATATCATATACATTATATATGATGCATGTATATGTCTGTGGGCACGATCTCAAGCACGTGCAAAAGAGAGAAAGAAGGAGAGAGAGAAAAAAGTAGAGTATGGAAGGTGTCTATTAATATTCCTAGTTATGCAGTTGAATGGAGAGGTGCAAGCCAGTTTAATTACCCTATTATGATGTCATATTGGCCCAATGTAAGTCAATGGGAACATTTAGATTCGTTTTTTCTTTAATAACTTAAAAAGTATAAAGTTTAGAAAAGTGAAAAATACATAGCATAAGTGTCCTTTACAAGACCTACGCGACACAGTTTGAATGAAGTTTCTACGTTAAGCGGTTCGAGCTGAATTAATCGCAGAAAAAGGTAACAAGAATAAGAAGAAGAAGAAGAAGAAGAAGAAGCCTAGGAATAACAATACAGGGCATTTCATGCACTGTAATTATGGGGGTTTACAGAGCTAACTTGCTTGGCAAAATGAGGTTGAGGGTGAAGCTGCTGGCATCCTGCCCACAGATCTGTGGTTTGCTCATGACTAAAACAATACATTTCATTACAAGAGAGTACCTCTTAAAACACATGAATAACTACAGACCCAGAGGTAGCAGTCGTTAAATTTGATTTTATTTAGCTGACAATGGCAACACCAGGAGAAGGGATTTTAGGATATACAATAGAATTGCACTTCTTTACAATTTACACACATTCCAAGGTGATGAACATAGGCATGTACAAAAAAAAATAATGAAATGCTGAGATGTACACTGAAATTTGGCCAATTCTTAAAATCCACACAGCACCACAGCAAATTGAGTGACTTCCTTAAGCAAAGCTAAAAACAGTTTTGATGTGAGTGCCAAACAGCACACCGTGGTAACATGTGAAACTGTCAAGTCATTTGAATTAAAATAACATGTAAAGCTATTGCTGATAAACTACACCTGGAGACCAAACAGATGTTGCAGCAGAACCCTGCATCTGCCAGTGGGCCATGTGGAAGAGCATTATTCTTGGGGCAGAAAAGGCCATCACAGGCACTGATGGCTTGTGCAGAAAGGCTGATTTTTACATGGCAGTGAGGCTACAGTATGTGATGTGGGGAGTCAGGTCTGTGTGTGTGTGTGTGTGTGTGTGTGTGTGTGCGGGGCGGTAGTGTATTAGATAAGGCTGAGTATATTGTCTGTGTAATTGGGATTCAGACTCCTGATAGGCACTGGTGGTGAATTATGGCACGTGCAGGTTGGACTTGGCTTTTAGGGGACTTAAGGCAGAACAGGGGAGCCCTTGGACATCCCTTGGCTTTAAACATCATTTTGTTTTGTTTATGGTCCTTGAGCACAATTCTGAATGACCCACCTAACTTCCCGCTGTGATACTGTAGGTAAAAAAGGCATGTTGGAGGCCAACACAAAGGCACTCTTCATTGTTCCGAAACCTCTTAAACAGGCCGGGCCCTGTGCAGGCCCCACATGTGAAAGGAGTGTCCATGTGAAACTACAAAAGCAGTATATAAATAAGCAATACAGACCAAAGAGAGAGAAAAAGGCAATTCACCTGCTTGGCAACATTCATATCATAATTATTAAAATGATACATAGAAAAAAAAAATCTATTTAGGATAGTTTACAAAATACCCTTGGAAACTCAGCAGGTTATTTAAAGTTTAGTTGGGGGACTGTTGACCTCCCTGTCATTCTGGTCACACTTGGCTCCGCACCGGAGTCCTCTGTGGCGTTCTGTCAAGCGGTTCTTTCTCAAGTCTTTTAGGACTGAGACCAGACTGAGGAGGAAGCAGACCGTGTTCACATTTTATAAACATTCTGCATACCTCTCTCTTACACATACATAGACACACATACAAATAGACACAGTTTTCACTTTGTCTATTCCAGACTACACGTCACACACTCTTGATTTCATAATCATACGCCATTAAAACAGACAAACATCATACAAGTAAGCCTGTATGCCATCATCCCAACACAATAAGTAAGGGATAATGTATTGTCCGGAGGTCATTCTACAAAAATAATTCCCGACGGGGCGAACAACACCCCGACGCGCAGCGGAGGGTGTTGTTTTGTACCGAAGGGAATTATTTTTGTAGAATGACCGACGGACAATACATTATCCTGCTTATTATACGGGTACTTGCCAAAAACGATAGAAGACATTCCTCCAACATATCTCTTTTTAATGATTTAGGTGCCGTTTCATGTGTCCCGTTTAGAAATAAATAGTTCTTCAAGTAAATAGAACTTTGAAGTTTCAGGTGTTGCATAGCAACCCATTACTTGCTGACTTCAAATTACTCTCTACTGTTGCGTTAAAATGACTGGACTTCTGGCGGAATGATATGAAAGATTTGAATTAGAAGTACAAAACCCGTTGCCAATGACAGCGGTGATTATCTTTCGCAGAGGTCTGTTAGCAGGAATTAATGTATGGGTATGACGTAGGGATGGCCCATTCAAATCAACGGTACTTTTTGGAACATTCTGAAGAGCCGTATAATAAATTGAGAAAAAATAAATAAAAAACAACTTACCGATAATGATGACCAGTATGATGACGATCACAGCTATCAAAATGGCCCACATCTGTAAACAGACAAATTGTTTTTGTAATTGTATGGCATATTACAACATTTAATGTCACATGAGGACATTAAGTTCAGGCTTATATGTATAATTCTATTGGTAGGGTAAAAGGAACCCTCCTTCAACAGAATTAGGGGAGTATATTCATCGTCTGAAAAACCCAAATCTTCAATCGTCTTTTTTCATTCAGATTCTATCGCTCTGTAAGGGAGGACTAGCCAGGCTGACAGACAGGTAAATGATGTGGTTTGATGTCTGCAGATGTGCTGCTAGGGGGTTCATCTCACAAAACAGAGACTTTGTGTGAGAATAGCCTTGCAGGGTCAGGCATAAGCCTACGTTGTAAAATATTGTTTATGGGTATGCCTGGGCAGCTGGTTTAAATGAACAGCATGGCAAATTTTGGATATTTCTAGACCTAATAAAAGTCAGTCATGTTTTGCAGCAGAGTTCTATGGAATTTAATATCAAAGAAGTTGTCCTCACACTGGCCCCAAAAGACTAATGTTACAGTCTATGCAGTCTTATGGTAAAGTTACAATGGACTATAATACACCAAAACGTATGAAAATGGTCAGCTGAATTTTTTTTTTTTAAATAAATAAAAAAATATATATATACCCTTGCCTAGACATATCTAAGACTATACAACATGCTCACATCAGCGCACTTCTGAATGAACTTTACCCATGAGAAACCGCAGTGTGAACCATTATCAGTACTGCATTAACAAACTGAGATGCAGCATATATCACGACAGACACCACGTGCCAACATGAACATCACTGAGTCTATATTTTTAACACAGTGTCAGTGGATGACAGTTTGCTTCCCCTCCCTCTCCCTTGCCTTGCAGTTCTTCCACCAGAACTTCCTCTTCAGCTTGGCAGCGTTAGTCTCAAACTGAGCGGCCCCGGCCTGGAGGGCATCTGCTCGGTCATCCAGTTCAGACAGCTTCTGGTCTCGCTCCAGGACCTTGTCCACATTCACCCGCATGATGCCCACCACCTGAGAGACAGAGACAAAGAGAGAGGGAGGGAGAGAGAGAATTTGAAAAATGACGCACACAAATCTCTCCGTTTCCTGCTCCAGGTGTACTGTGACCTCAACCATACACTGGTTACATCAGAGAAATCAATTCAGCAAAAAAATAAATAAATAAAGGAATGGAAAAGGAAATGAAAGAGTGCGTAACTAGGAGAGGATATGGGCCATACTTTAGAATTCACTACTAAGTAAACGCACCTTCGTACACTCCTGTCCTATAGTTCATTCACAAAGACACCAAGATAATCACTCATCATTGTCATTTATGTTTATAGGCTACACAATTTTAAAGTTTAGCATTCACTGGCAAAATAAACAATGTATGTTTTAGGTGTATACTGTAAAAGCGGTAGAAAGAGGGATGCTTAATATCACACATCTAAACAGAAGAAATAATTGCTGCCTATCTATCATTACATTCTTTATTCATTGATTTAACTGATTTAAAGTTTTTAATTTAGCTGAATATACAGGCCGAAATATCTTAAGGAAATGGTGTATATTCAGCCATCTTGCCACACTGGTAAGGTAGGCTTCAGCATCATTCAGTATTACAAATGCTAGACAAACCCATGGCGATTCACAATTATTACAGCTAAGGAAGAGAAGCAAACTCTTGACAAAGAATAATATGACAAAAGAGAAGAGAAAAAAAATTGTGAAAGTGACTGAGTGAGAGCTTTTGCGCCCTGTACCGCAAAGTTACATGCAATATCAGGCACACTGAGCTTGCTGTGGCAGTGGCAAAGTCATTGTAAAACCCAAATTATTTTGAAACTGTTATTTTAAAAGGTAAAATTGTGACATAAATTTACTTTTAAAAGGTTGCCATTTAGGAGATCAGGCTTAACTTGCATTAGGAAACCAGAATAATCACGACTCCATGGAATCCATTATTACATAACAAGAGACCGAAAACCAGACAGCATAGTCACCCAAATAACCCACATGTTCCAGTGATCCACAAACCCTGTTGCAGCACCCTAGTCCCGCCCCCCTTGCAGATGCATGGGGGAGACGGCCACATGCACTGTCCCTATGCCTGACTTACATAACCACGGAGATGGCTTACATAAGAGGCAGGAGCCTATGAGCTCACGGCGGAGCTGACGTCCTACTGGCGCACACAGGGAGGGTTAAGGCGAGGCCCCAATTTATCCCAAGATAACCACCTACTTTTCATAACTCCCAACCAATACGCTGAGCAAGTCTTACACAAAGAGAGGCGAGGCAGTAAAGGCTCACAGGAAGGAGAAATGAGACTTAATTTACATTTTGTCTTTCATTGAAGAGAACACCAAGTCTAGTCTGTACTAGAATGTGTCTACTACTCTTATTGTGATACCTTTTGTAGATACAAAATAAAACATTTCCTCTGATTCTTCCCCAAATGCAATCCTCTAACAATTGACATTCAGTCATGAGAAATTAGGTAATCATTTCAACTTGGACGATGTAAAATATGCCACATTTATTTAGTTCAACATTTTCAAATGAAAAAAAAAAAAAAGAAATACAAATCTCATCCTCTTGAACAGGTTTGTGAAATCCCTGAGACTTTAACAGTCCAGCTCATTGGCAGAAATGTTCATATTTTTAGATGCCGACAATGAACTTCTTTTTTTCAGCCAATCCAGACGTTGTGCTAATAATATTGTGCATCCCTACTTCTGGCATTCATCAGAGGGCCTCACAACCTTGGGATATCAGCGCAAAAACGCTCTTATGAGGGCCTGCCTTCTGATCACATTGTACTATACTGTCTAAAACATACTGAGGAGCTTGGAAAATGTACTTCAAGGTTTGTTCTCTTTCACTTTGCACGAGAGTCCACAAACTTAAACTTCATGATTCAAATTAAAAAGCTTCCCGTCAATATTACTGTTTCATTACATTCATGACAACATAATATACAGACATAGTTACATACTTTGGACAAATGCATCCATTGATACTTTGTGATATGTGTGGAATAAAAAAATACATATATATATATATATATATTTACCTACCTACACATATTATTTTAGACTTGAATGTTACAGCTTACCAACATATTATTTTAATACTGCCTGAGAAACCCTGGCAGTCTGTTTGCTGATTCATGTTAAAATAAATAAATAAAGAATTCTAAAGAATATATAAAAACAGATCCTTCCTATATCCAAATTAGAAACCCTATCCTTTTGTGAACAAGTCTAGAGATAATGAGAAGAGTACCTGAGCAGTGATGGTGTCATGTATCTGTTGCGAGCAAAGCACAACGCAAGGAAAAATGGGGATGGGGACTTACCCTGTGAGCGTGTTTAAGGCTGTCTACTTGTAGGCAGCCGACCTGTGTATACTGTGTGTTTGTGTGATCTAGGAATTTACCTCGTCCACCTGGGCCTGTATATACTGTGTGTTTGTGTGATCTAGGGACTCACCTCATCCACCTGGGCCTGTGTCTGCTGGAGCTTGCGGGTGCCGCCGGCAGCGCCTGAAGAGCCATATCCCTCTGGAGCTGGTGCTGGAGCGGACCTGGACACACACAAAAACACCTTTAGAGCCGCATCACTTCCGCCTCAGCAGATTTGTGTTTAGACACATCAAGAGAAGTATAGCTTATGCTTGCGCTAAGAGAAACAAAGTTAAATGCTTTTATTATTAAAAGCTTATGATTCTCTTTAGAAATCAACACTCCAAAATTGGTATAATTCTAAAATACCTTTTCAACTGTAGTTAAGGATTTGTGACACTAACAATTTATTTTTTTCTTTTGCAGGTCACAACATGTTTGACTTGACAATCACCAAGGGTATATGTAGTCTTCGGCAAAACTTTATATTAACAATTCTATTGAAAAACAATCTGCAAGTTGTGTCAGCGCATTAAGATTACGCACTTAACACTTACTGCTAAGACATGGTTAAAAATGTTTTTGTCTCCAATCCCTGTTGTCAAGTGCAGTCAAGTCATGAACAGTTATAAGATGGGTCAGGCTACAATGCTAGATAAACTCTCATATACCTGGAAAAAGGCAAAACGACTTGATCTTACATAGCCTTTAAGTACTTAACAAGCAGCATTATACAGCAGCTTTGAGTTCTCCCTGTATGACTGTCTAATGTACTTATATGACGAGGCCTACGAAAGGAGAAGGTACAAAGGTTTTAAAAATGGGAGCATCTGAGCACCAACTATCATTCCAGTCAACAACTTCCTGTGAGTTTTTCTCAAAATGAAAGGATCAAATAATGGCGAAAATTCACTTCTTTGCTGAAGATTACATAAGACAACATGGGACCATCCAGAGAGAAAGTAATGACATCACAAATTACTTTTGTTGCCTAGACCTAGATTGGCTATAGTTGGTGCAGCTCTGCCTAGTCACGTTGATGATTGTTCCCAAGTCTTTACTCTATATGTGGTAAGTTCAGTAAGTAAGTGTCAGTTTAACCTTGGAACTGTTCTGACATTTATTCCATAAACCAAATACCTACATTTCTCCTTTAGACAACATTGGCAGGTTGCCAGGCATTCATAACTTAAAAAAAAAAGCGCATACTAGGGCCAGCTGCTCAGTGTTTTACTTATCTTGTTTATTTTTATTTTTATATTTTATTCCTATAACTTTGTAACCCACTCTTGCCTGTAGATTTCCTTGCTGCAATTAAACCGGATTCTGCATTTAACTGCATTTCAAACTATAGGCTGGTGATCATAATCATTTTCATTCCAAGCCTACTCACCTCTGATTATTTCAAATTGGACATCATAATAATAATCACACCACAGCGAAGCCTAAGACAACGCTTTAGTCCCACTGTCTGTACGTGAGCTCCACTATTGAAAGTTTACATCTCATGGGCGGTGTCTGGAATCTATCTAGCTCTCCAGCAGGGGTTTTCCAATCCACACCCTTCGTATGTCAGTGCAGTACCCAACTGGGATAGGAGTCAAAGCATGTTACAATGAGTGAGCGCCTGCAAACGCTGCATGTCGCCATGTGCTGAGGTGTGCTGGCACGTCTTCAACTTCACTGGCAACGATTCAGTTTGCTCATACACAGTGCACAGTGCTGACGGGTTGGGCTGGCACACATACACAGGAAGCTATTTCAATGGCAACCAAGAATCAGTTGTTGACACCTTCAGCTGAGGTGCTTAAACACGTCTCTGCTGCCTCTTAACACCCACATCCATGCTTACCACAGTGAGTCCAAAACATATGGATTGCTTGTCAGTTATCTAAAAAGTGAGCCATGCATTTGCCTGTTGACACAGCAGGGACCAAAATGTCTCACTCCTGCCATCCAGGGGCCAAATGTCTGAAATGCATGGTAAAGGAAGCATGCCCACAGAACATCTGCAATCACAGACAGCCTTAGCCCTGATTGCAAAAGCCATAGGCCTCAGACATCAGACCTGAACCCGTCAGAGTTGAGTGTGTGAAGACTGCCCAGATTGTTTATGCTGATTCTTGAGCTATTCAAGCATTTAATCAAACAAACGCGCAACTGCAAGAGCAGGCTCAAAATTCCACAACCACTTGCTAAAAGCTTGTTCCATCCCTCCATAAGAAAACGTAGACTTGCACAGGATACTTTGGGTCTTCACAGGGATCTTTTTTTAAGGCAGATTACGATACAACAATGGGTCATTTCAAGACTAATTTAGTTTGTAAAAGCACCAGATTTCTTGCAATGGTAACTTTTGCTCTTACAGACAGACACACACACACACAGTACACACACACACAGAGAGACACACAGACACACACACACAAACCTCTGTAACCACCTGAGGAAATGGAGGACAGGGGATATTTTATTTATCCAATCACATTTTGTTCTCTATCAAACACATAATGGCGACCAGCCAATCAAATTGTTCTATTGCTACAAGGCTGACCTAATTTATCAGAAACATCCGCAGCTAAACCCTCTCTGGGTTTGTTTGATAGCAACATGTAAAAGGAGAAGTACTTAACCTAGCTGGGGAAGGTCTGTGCGCCCAAATCACATTTAGCTGATGCTGCCAAATAAATGATATGGAATTTGATTATCTCGTAGTGCCATTGTGGTAATAATCTTGTTTGTTGCAGGCTGTTACTTAATGCTGAGCCTATGTAAGAAATAGCCTTTAGCTTCATGACGACCTGGCTAGCAACAGTAAACTGGCCATTTCTGTGGCCCTTATAGTCTCAAAATGCTAAACAAATGTGTTTTAAATGCTTTAATAGTAAAATTATTTCTCCATTTGTGACTGCCCGACTTATGTTCCTGCCATGTAAGACAGTATCCTAATAAATAAATAAAACCCACGGTCCTACACTGCGTTCTCAGGTCCGTTGCCTGGCTCATGGCACTGATTTCTGTGGTGTGCTCAGACACAAAGGCTATGTCGAACACAGACATTATAGCAAACCTTTTAAATATCATGCACTCTGTACCTTGTTCAATTCATCTATACTTGTGGCAGGCCACCATTAACATCTTCAACTGTAGTAGCAAAAAGTCTTAACACACTGAAAAGGCTGATTCATTGCCAACTAAATTCAAACAATGTTCAGTTGGTAGCCCAAAACATATAACTTTTTTCAAGGAACCCACTAATATAAAACATGGTGTGCTTGGCTGAGCTCTGGGGTATTGAGTTAGATTGACAATGTGTTCTGTGGGATAGTGGCTTACTGCCATTTTGCTTAAACTGCTCTCCTGAGGAAAAAGGAAACCGTAAAGGAAAGTGATCACATGATGTGTTAGATGGAGGACCCCACCCGGCTACATGCCTAACTAAAGCATATGCCAAGTGCCTCGTGAATGTGGGCGGCCCAGTGATTTTGACAAGTCCATTCAGGTCAACGAAGATAGTCTGGGTTAGTTACTTGTGATCAGATCACCCATGTAGGCCTACATAGTTTCCATTTGAAAAGACCAAATGCACAACTTAATTCACTGCAGCCCCATGTTTTAAACTCAAATATTTAAAAAATAATATGGGAAAAATATCTATAGTATTTAAACTACTTTTGTGATACAAAATACTTTGCAGTGAAGCATTTCCCATGTAACTTGTGACTTGATACAAATGCCATCATATTTACAAATTGATCTAATGAAGACACCCCTAGTTGTCTCCTCATAAATATTGTCTATATTATTTTAATCTATTCCTCATGGACTAAAGCGTCCTGGTAACCAATCTGTTATGTCCTGTCATGATGCAGCAGTCCCTTTAATGTTAAGTAAGGGATAGTATATGGTCCACCAGTCATTATTAAAAAAATAAAATCCGGACAGGATGTAGAGGAGCCTGACGCGCAGCGGAGGCATGTGACAGGATTGGACGGCGTGGCAAGTCCCCAACCAATAGCACAAAGAATAAACTTAAATACCTCAATCGCGCATATTATACAGTAACTTGCCAATGGCAGCGCACATTAACTTTAGGCACCGGTCATTATAAAGCACAAATCAGACCTCAAAGTGGGGGTGGCCCATTCAAATCAATGGAACATTCTGCATACAATGAAATAACTGATCTCCAAACGTTGGGATGGACCACCCAGTTCTATGGAACGTTTTGCAACATCGTGAATTGCAAGTTTATTTACCTTCTTGTTTGCCAGCAATAATACAACACCGGCATCAGTATACTAGTAGCTTATTATAAAATTCAGTATGTCATGTCCCTTAGCATTTTTCTAGGGAGCGTCGAACTGCTGTTAGTTATTTGACAACGCGATTTGCGTTATGTTACTGCACAAGAGGGAAACAAAACACACCAAATTCACATTGGTGTAATAAAAGCACCCTCAGCTACAGTTAAGATTCGTCAAATTGATAGCGTCACAACAATAAAGAGGATAGCCGACTAGTAAACACGTAAAAAATTAGGTGAGGTTTGGGCTAAAGTTAGCTAACTTTAAACTTTGCTTAACATCCAGCCAGCCAGGTTGTTCGACAGAATAGTATTATAGCTAACTAAGAAGCCAATGTTTAGGCCTTAGATATATATATAATGATATATATCTATGGTTTAGGGAGTAAACTAACCTAAGCCACTACAATCAACGTTAACCAGTCGAGGTGGCGTAAAAGTTCGAGTATTAGCCTAATAGCTAATACTAGTTAGCTAGGTTGCACGCATACACAGTTCCAAATAACATTTGAAGCAGTCGACTTCACAAAAACTAAGGGTGTTTGGCTTGTTTTTTCTCAAAATTAAAAATGTGTGGCGTTATCAAACGAGTTGCTTTAAATGAAAGCTGACGACTAAAATGATGCCGAGCAAGTTAGCGACAACTTGTTGCTTGGCCGACTCAAAGTTCTTATCCGTTGCTATCATGGCATCCCCAAAAAACTCTCCCAGTTTGGCTAGCTAAAAAACGACAGGGCGGTTCAATTGTGTTTACTACAACGTCAGATAAAGCTAGCATTTTATGATATTACCAATTTATAGTGAGATCACTTACATGATTATGTTGTACTTCCGCCGTTGGGTGGTCAAAAAAGCTCCAGTAAAACAGCACAACAGTAAAAGCTGTATGAGTCTTTTCAAAGTGACGTTTGCTAGCTAGAAGCTACTCCTTCTTTTCCTGACCGTAATGTTGCAAATTTAAAGGGCCAGTGACAATATTTTGTTAGCAAATGTATCTCAAAGTAAAGGGCATATGCTAAACTCAGGCTACTACCATAGTTATGGAGAATATAATGGCAATGATAAGTCATAGGATAAAGTTTGCATGCCATGTCTAAGTATTGCAGTGATAATCCAGAGTTATAATGTAATAAGCATTCTGGACCCTGCACTTTTATACTTCATCTTGATGAAACGTTTAAAGTAAACTGCATAAGTGGACATAAACAACTGAACCACCTGCCAAATTAACCATCAGATGGCTTTCGCTTAGGATGGTGGACAGAAGCGCCCCCACCTGGATGTAATCACTGCTGATCTCAGTTACAAATGACATCTATAATCATGGACCCTTCCTAGCATCAAGAAACAATGGCAGAAGCCATGCAGTCTCGACTACAGTTTACAGCAAATTCATTCTGAATTCACCCACCATAATACTTTGTCTATCAACAAACATTAGCGAGCCAAGCATTAAAATATGTTTGCTCGGTGTGTGACATAGCTAGCCATCCCAGACCTTCTAGCTGGCATATGACGCCACACCCAAAGAAGTCAGAAGCAAGCAGCTGTCAGCTATGCATGTCCGGTGTCCAGGTGGGGGCGCTTCTGTCCACCATCCTAAGCAAAAGCCATCTGATGCTTAATTTGGTAGGTGGTTCAGTGGTTGTGAAAAAGTTGTGGCACGTTCAACAACAGCCAGTGCCGAAGGTGAGTAGGCAAAGCAGGCCCAGTTTTCTAAAAAAATTTCGAACATGTGGATATATCAAAGTGTTGCTAGTTTAATGCGACAGTGATCAAGGATGATTTTTTTTTTGGCTATGTCAGCTGAGATACCTAATGTTTTATATTCCCTCAAAATGGCAAACCTGGCTCTGTCATGGTTTTCATAATTTTTAGGGGGAAATCGTCATTAGCAATCTATAACACATATATATGCTTATCGTACACAAACTATAAAAAAGACGATTATATTTAATTAATAATTGCCTATTTAAGTTGTTATTTTTGTCATATACAGATATGCAATGATGATTGCTGGGTAATATGTATCTTGTTCACCAAAGTCAAGTCAAGGGGGACTTTAACATGTCCAGGCCAAGGGGCCCATGGTTTCTTAATCCGTCCATGGTTCTCGGTCTTAGTGAGGGCCCACAGCACACCGGCAAAACGTGTCTGGATAGCCTGAAAAATATAATTCATACAATTAGACCTACAATTTATTATGTCATTTAATTACTTGCAAGCCACGTCTAATATGGGATCAATATTATGGATTTAATTTTGTTTAAGGTTACTTACTGAGAGATTTGTATTAGTTGTTTTCTTCTTTTGCGATTAATATTATGTTCCATGTTCAAAAGTAGACAAGACATTTTAACTAGCGTAAAAGATGGAGTATACTTGCACTTTGGCATCTGGAAGGCCTGCAGTAATCCTGGAGAGGGCATCTTTCACAGCCAGGGTCTTTTGCATCAGAACTTCAAGTGCGGGTAGTAAAGTCCCATAAGTACAGTCGCCTTGCAAAATGTCCAGTGCTGCAGTCAGAGGCTTCATGGCGGTGCAGTACTCATGCAGGAACTGGTACTCTTTGTCTTTGAAGCACCTAACTCCCAGCTTGATGCACAGAGTATTCAGCTCACTCATGGTGATATCTGCAATTCTCTTTACAGCATCAAAAAAGGAATTCCACCTTGTGGATGTTGGTACCAAGAGCTTTCTTTTGCTGACTTGAATGCACTGTTTCTGATGCAAGGGTAGATCTACTTGA
Organism: Sprattus sprattus; assembly: GCF_963457725.1. NCBI lineage: Eukaryota > Metazoa > Chordata > Actinopteri > Clupeiformes > Clupeidae > Sprattus > Sprattus sprattus. Next base: position 16,141,882 of record NC_137908.1, on the reverse strand, counting down.
TTTGGTCCAAAGAGCTGTGCATTTTGCTGTGCTGCTCCTATACACAGCCGTGCTCTCTGCATTGGAAGTTAAAAATGTCTCCACATAATTTGTAGAAATGAGGTTGATGGTGTGTAAAGCACACCTGTGGTGCGGGGGAAGAGGCAGCTGACCATCACTTTCATTCTCAGCTGAGAGGATTTCTGACACATCTAAAAACGAGACATCATCATCTTCTGTGGGGGTAGACTCCCTCCTCATCATCAGACTATGTGACAGGCTGATAAACTTTAAACGCCTTGACAAAGTTGGATCCATTATTAGTCATGTCTACTTTGTTGAGTAGTCCTTATGAAGAGTGAATGTTTTTCTATTTCTGCACCAATAACATCATACGTGTGTCTACCGCGCATTAACGGTAGAAGGGATCTTGTTTATTATGGCACGAAACGAGGGCGAGTCAACCATGTTCAAGGGCAGCTTTTCCTCTACAACATACAGTCCGACCAACTTCTTCAACTCTCCCTAACTTACTGGTTTTGCACCAATGTCCTATTAAGGTACAGTTTTGGAACTCAATAGTCCTTCTTCGCATATAAACTTACAATAAGTACAGTCAAACCACAAATACTCCTATCTTACAAATGCAACAATAGTGATGGACCACGCTTTCCTCCGTGCTAGCAGGAGGATATCTAACGTGATTAGCAGTATTTCTACATTTGAAAATAACTATTACAGTAACTGCCAATACAAACACAAAACACCTCCTTCTACTCCAATGACGTGGTAAATGTCAGCCTAAATCAAGATATCTACACGCATACCTGAGGAGTAGAGATAAATAGTGCTTTTTAAAAGAAAGACACAGGACAACGTGTTGTTCTCATCAGGTCGGTAGCTACAATGACATTAACACGCAGTGTTGCCAACTCCTCTAAGGGAAGTAGCTGTTAGCTCTCCCAAAAATAGCTAGAAGTAGCTAAATGACGTAATCAACTCATTTGCATAATATGCAATTCTGAAAGAGGTCAAATGAATAGAAAAGGTGAGCAGGTAGTTAACAAACGAACTATTTACGTATTGACACACATATTTGTATTTTTGTTGCCATAAGGTTAGCTTTTTTTTATTACAGTGCATGAAATGCCCTGTATTGTTATTCCTAGGCTTCTTCTTCTTCTTCTTCTTCTCACCTTTTTCTGCGATTAATTCAGCCCGAACCGCTTAACGTAGAAACTTCATTCAAACTTTGTCGCGTAGGTCTTGTAAAGGACACTTATGCTATGTATTTTTCACTTTTCTAAACTTTATACTTTTTAAGATATTAAATAAAAACGAATCTAAATTTTCCCATTGACTTACATTGGGCCATTATGACATCATAATAGGGTCTTTAAACTGGCTTGCACCTGTGCTTCACTGACACCTGCGCCAAATCAAAGGAACCTCTTCTCTGTCCCTCTCAATTTAACTGTAACTAGGAACATTAAGACACCTTTCATTCTCTACTTTTTTTTTCTCCATCTCTCCATCTTTCTCTCTATCCCTCTCAGTCTACTTTCTCTCACACTCAATCTCTCTTCTTCACTCCATTTGTATCTCCTTTTTTTCACTCTCTTTTTCTCTTTCACCCTTGTTCACTGTTCTTTCCTTCTTCCACTCTTCTTTCCTTCTTTCACTTTTTTTCCCTTTCTTCACTCTCCTTTCTTATTTCCTTCTTTCACTCTTCTTTCTTTTCTTCTTCCACTCTTCTTTCCTTTCTTCAGTCTTTTTTCTTTTCTTCTTTCCTTCTTTCACTCTTCTTTCCTTCATCCTCTCTTCTCTCCTTTCTTCACTCTTCTTTCCTTTCTTCTTTCCTTCTTCCACTCTTCTTTCATTTCTTCTTTCCTTCTTTCACTCTTCTTTCTTTTCTTCTTCCTTTCCTAACTTTTGCATTTCATGCACTGGTATTTCCTTCAGGAAATGCATTTTCTAGTTTCTTATGCAATGGCCTAATGAATGTAGATCTACAAACAATTTACGTATTTACCAACTGTGGGATATGTTTTATGTTTAGATGAACATGGATTAACTCATCACTAAAGTCTCACTTTAGGAAAGGCAGACTAGGAGGGAAGCAGTAACTAGACTTGGACATGATTCACTGATGTTAAAGTCAGCACTAAAGTCACGGCACAGGCACATTCCAAGAAACTTCCTGTTAGGTGGGGGTCTCACAGGATCCAAGGGGAGCCACACACGACACACACACACATAGGGGGGTCTCAGGGGAAAGTAGTAGAGGGAAAAGTTAATTCAGGCTCGATTGCATGGCAGTCAAAGCACATACTCACCTGTAGTGACGATGACGTTTAAGTTCCTTGCCCACCCGCTGACAATTTACTGTTGCCTACAAGTTGATAAGTTTCTATATGAAACCTATAATAAGATAATTTTCCAATCAACCGATTTGTTTTCAAACATGGCTTGTTTTGCAGTGTTGTCTTTGTTACACTATTCAGTGCTCTAGGTGCTCTCATTCACTCCTGTTTACATCATAAGTGGTTTCTTACATTAATTGAAAATAAGCTTCTGCCATTTGTAGGTTGTGCATGACACAACCAGAGCCCATCTTGATTGTGAACAAAAATCCTGCGGGTGTCCCGGATGGTGTAGACTCAACACTGGCACATTTCTGCCATTGTTGCTAGATGTCAGCGTCACAAGTGAAACTCAGTCATCAAAAGAAGACAACAAATGACGCGGCTCGTCGTTTTCGACAGAAATCCTAAAGAGTAGCCTGTCCCCAGGGGCTCACATTTAATAGAATATAGATAAGGGCACCCTGGTCTGTGAACCTTGTGGATGCAGCGTCTGCCAAGTGAATAAATGTGACTTAAAGGGCATGGACTAAGAACGTGAGGGAAATCTAGGTCGTATGCAAATACTGTACATGGTCAGACACTCGAGAAAAAAAAAGGTGTAAGTTGAAAATGAATAACATGGTTTAGGCCAGGGAACAGTAATAACAAGACACAGTAAGTCAAGGGCTGTGCTGTTAGACAGGCTGAGGAAATGACGATCACTTATTTAATGGCTTTAGACATTGTTCTGGTCCCGTAAGTAGAGTCGTCCACCAGATGTCACTCTTGTCTGCCTATGGTGAAAGGTAGGTACCGGTAGTTTATTATGGGACCCTTAAGTGTGTGACTCACTGAGTATTGAGTGGTTCTGGTGCTGCTTCTTGGCAGGAAAGAGAGCAAAGCATGATTCTATGACTTTCAAAAAGGTGTTAAGAGGAAGGTGTGCGTAGCCTAGTGGTTGCCTAAATTGACATTCCAATTAAACATTCCATTTCAGATAAAATAAATCTAAGCATTGGATTTATCGCTAAAAAGTGAATCATCACTCCCTTGTAATTAACTTCCCAGGTGATCAAGACCTGGCATTGTCCTGCATGACTCCCTGATTCACAAACAATTCCTTTTTTTTTTTAAACGTATGGAAGAGACTGGCTCAGAACTTCCAAAGCACATAATGTTGCAAATGCCCTCATATGTAAAATCATCAGACACAGCAAAATAACCATCTTCTTATTTTTAAGACTTTATTTTACAGCAGAAATTATATAAAGCATTCAGAAAACATTTTCCATATTTTAAGGGCAATTCAAAATGTTTTGCATGGCTTCAGCAGCTGAATATTTCCTTTTTTTTTTCTTTTAAACATATCCAACGATTCAGTGATGCTCTTACATGCAAAGTTACAAAAAACGAAATTAAATCCACAAGAGGGACAGAGAGAGACAGTCAAGGGAAACCTAACATGAAAACTCAGTGGGAGGGGAGAAAGCCGGTCATGAGAGGAGAGAGGACACTTGAGAAAAAATAAATGGGGAAAACATAGGTCTAATACTAGCTTTGCATGCAGAGTTTTGATTGCCCAATGCCTTCTAAAAGAGCAGGGTCAGTAGCTTAGCTTTATTTTTCTTTTCATTTTAAAATGAGGAAAACGTGCATTTAGGGTCAGGTTATATGAAATCATTTCCATATACCACTTAACACCTGGCTTTGCTGATGTGGTAATTGCATAAGAAGAAGTGAACTTAGTGTATTCTTACATTTATTTTTCTGCATTCTTCACCAAAACCGTTTATCTCTCACAGCTCCTTAGACCCAAAGATCACCTCTTCAGTGACAGGGAGTGTTTATTGCTTTGTATGTATGTGAAGAGCTTTTGAGGGTGTTTTTCATCCCAGCTTGTATTCCTTTTTTTTCTCTGAGGTTCAGTTGGGCAGGAGTCAGAACAGAAAGAACAGAACTTCACTATCCTTTCAAATGAGTTTTGCCTTATTCAGTTGCCTATTAGAGTATGACTGCCCCATTTATTCAGCTCTAGTAAAACAGTATAGTGACTAGGTCTCTAGGTCAGTAGACTATGACATGTCCAGCTACATGGAACAGACATAGTCATAATCTGCTTGATCATCTGAATGAGGAGGTCAGTTCATATGCAGAGAAAAACAATCAATGGCCATATATATCACTTGAGTTGATAATAGACTTTAGATGTGTTTTTAGAAACGGCTAGGATTGAATTTCTAATTGTGTCACATCATTTTGGGATAAACAAGGGTAAAAATTAGGATAGTCTGGTAAAAATGCTTGCTACCCTTCATTACACCCTACGTTTCAAATTTACAGTTCAGTGATTTAGAGGATGCCTTTACCCAAAGTGACTTAGAGTGCAATGAATGCATACATTTATCAGTACATACATCAGTGTTCCCTGGGAACTGAACGAATGAACTTGGCACTGCTAGTGTCGTGTTCGGCCAGCTGAGACAGAAGAATGAAGTTGGAAAACAATGTATACCATAAATGGAGAACACTACACCAAAGAGTTTTGTATCTATCTATCTATTCAATAAATACTGTGGTTTACCTCTGAGCATTGTCATCCCTGTGCTGATTTGGCAGTGCTTCACTACTTCCTTACTACTGTTGTCAATATCTGCAGCTCCTGCCACTTATGTCAATCAACTTTGATATTTGTGATAAAAAAATCAAAGTTTCTGGGTGATATGAGGTTGTTGATCTCACTCCCAATCCCTGCCCACCCACACCCAGTGATCCCAGTGCCCAGTTTTCCCCGTCCCCTGATGTCTGGGAGAAAGTGACTGAACTCAGCCCTGCACTCCCCAGTGTACTCCTCAAGGCTTCACCCTGCTCCCTCTTAAACCCTGAGTGAAATATAAGACACAAGCTTGCCCATATCTCTAAGGGAGCCCTGTACAGAGTGACCTATAGCTTGAGCTATTGTATGTGGCCGAGAAAGCAGCAACCCTGATGTGAATGTGTCTCAGTGGTCATGTGGATTTGTATGTGTGTGTGTAGGCCGATTTCCAGAGAAATCCTGAAGGTACGCATGCATGTTGCAGAATTGGAATAACACTGAACCCCAGGTAGCTGGGTGGGAGTGAAATGGCTGTGAGCCAAATCAGGAAAATAATTTTCAAGCCCTCCTGATTTCAGCGCTGTCACAGCAAACATAAATCTCTCTTCCATGACATCAAGCTCATACTCTCGCTCAGGTCTATGAGAAGCCTGAGTGGTTTTGTGGGAAAATGAGATATGTTTGGTGCAAAGTGTTGCAGTCAGAGACTCTTTCAGAAAGATTTCAGGCCTCCTGGAATCAGTGATACGATTAATGGAAATGGGATTGAATCTCTAGAAATACAAGTGACTCCATAATCCACATGACTTGAGGGCAGTGCCATGAGTGAAACGAGGATTATGGGCACTTGGCAAACTGGCAGCAATCTGTATCTAAGAGAGAAAAGTCTATTCAGACAGAAGGCTTTTGAGAGAAATAAATCAAGCTGTGGGCTGAAAAAGCAGATCTAATTTATTTTCATCCCAATGGTGTCTAACATTTCCCTCTGCTAGGCCTGTATATCGCCAAATAGCCTGGCTTCGCCCGCTTATTGCTCACAGCTCAGTTTTCGCTGTGATTATAGTTTGGAATCTGTTTGCCAGATTGATCGCTGGGCCATTCTGCCTCTAATCAGTGACCAGTGGGGGTGGCTAAGTGTGATGACGTTGAACTAAAGAGTTTGTTTGAAAAGTACTTACAACATTGGCGGCAGTGCTAGAGCTACACAAAGCAATACAAACAGTTGAAGCTATGCTAACAAACATCGAAGAACTGAAGCAAGAAGAATGTGTAAATGTATTAATCAAGGGCAAAGGTAATGTTTATCAACTGCCAACAGGGTTTGGGAAAAGGCTAAATATATAAGCTTGCACCATTAGTGACGAAGTAGGAAGTATAGCAATCCCACAGTGGTCAATGCCGATTGGTTAAAGGCTGATCCAATGGTTTCAAAATTAACTTGTCTATGCCCATTAGGATGCAAGGACTGAAAACGATCCCCACTGGGGCGTGGCCAGACCCTATCTATTCACAAAGTAAACGTGGGTCTGGTCACACCGGGCTAATGGCCATATACACTTAAGAGGAAACTGACCCCACTACAGACAAATATGTAAGATCCTGAAGTTGGCTTGTCCTTTAGTATTAGGCACTTTCTACATAAACAAGTCACAGTAACATATGTTGAAAACAAAATGCAGAGCAAACCAATAAGACACTTATAACCTAAACTTTTAGCAGGAGACCAATGTGAGAAATGCAATCCAGACAAATAAAAAGCACCAAATGAATAAGAGATTTAATGAAGATTTAATCAGCCCTGACGCTCAGGAACTCTTAATTCTAGCTTCTCTCATTCCAGTTGTCATCACCGTAGAGTTATCATACTCTGCAGGCAAACTACTGCTCTATATTGTATGCTCTAGTTCTGGCTCATGTGGAAGGCTTCAACACAGAGCCCTAAAATCCTTTCCTATCCAATCGGAATTGACTGCAGTCCAATCCCCTGTGCCTGTGACATGCCAAGCTACATCAAGCCCATTTTTAATGTATTCCTCACAAAAGTGATAGACCACTGCCTTGTAATGGTTGCAGGAAAGGGGTTTGAGGATAAATCAATATATATGATTGAATACAAAAAAAATCCTGGAAATAAAACCAGTTTATTGGGGACAGACATTCATATCAAGTGAATGAAATCAAACCTTAAGTTTCTTTAATTTTGCGGTGCATTTTCACTACATTCTGCTCAGTGATGATTTCATCTTGGCTTCTGTTGTCAGATTTCTCCCTAATAGACAGTCCTCATATTCAGCAGTGATTTCTCCCTAATGGACCCCTAATGGTGCTATTCTAGCACCAAAACATATTACAGCGCCCCATTTTTCTCACCTTTGAGTTGCACAATGTAACACTAGTTTAAGATGCTCAGAGCGACATCTTCCTTGTTCAGCATTAACTGTGGGACAGGGAGGTCATATGTGTTGACTGATTGCTCTAACAGTGGGGAGAAACTTGAGTGCTGTCTTTCTTAGGTAAATCATTAAGATCTTTCAACATGATGGTGAAAAATGAGGCATCAGGATGAGGTAACGTTATTTAAAGTCATGTATTGTTGTGATAATTTGTTATTGAGCATAAAGATTAAATAATCTCCTGTTTATCTATAGAGTATTCACATTGCTGGGCACCATTGGCAAATAAAAATGGTTCAATATAGGTGGTAGCTCAAAACAGATAAACAAGGAAACAAATCACTTCTGGTAGGATTAATTTGCCTTCCCCTAATTCTAAATTGTTTCCTTTTTCCTTATTCTGCAGAAATGGCATGCTTCAGTTAATGCTCCTCGAAGAAAGAAAAAAAGGAAAGAACATGTTGCAGTGAAATCATTGGAGTTCATTTTACAGATTATAGTCACTAATGTCATTTTTTTAAACATATTTTGTGTCTGTCAGGACTCATGCACATGGCTCTGTCTTTGCATCATATATTTACATTATGTACAAACAGTACAACCATACCTCTTGGGCGTTCGAACAAAACTATACAATATATTTTTGTTTTTGTCTCTTATCATGTTATTACCCCATTTTGTGAATAAAATAATATATTTTCTTAAATACAATCCTTTTCAGATAAAGGTTCTGGCTTTCCATGCATCCTCACATCAATTCTTTATGTACAGAGGCCGATCAGTAGTCAAAAATATGGATATTTCATCTCCAGTGAGAGCTTAAGTAGGGACCTTTTGGAAAGTCTTTAAGAAGTCAAGGCAATGTTATGTGATCCTTCCCCCAAAAGCCTTTTTTTGGCTTTCAAGAGTTCATCAAAATAAAATGACAGCAACAATGATAACTATTGATACCACACAACAGCACAACAAAGATGGCAACTAGCAAAAATATTGGCTTTGTGGCACAAAAAAGATTTGACCTCTAGAAAACTCTAGAAATAACTAACATGAGCAAAGATATTTGAAAATGAAAACAAACATATGAAAAGTACAAATTTGAGCAAAAACAAAGTCGCAAGATACAAAACTAATCATGACATGTCATTTCCCATGACAGTGGCATTTTTCCATGACACTGGTAAGATCTGTACTAAAAGGTCATCGTCTGAAAGAGAAGTAGCAGTCAACGGGGAGTGTGAGAACGACGCCACAATATAAAAAATAAGAACTCAAAAACACAAACTGTTACATCAGCATGCAGGAGCTGTTGTCGCTCAAACACATGCATTATTCTCAGGTTAAAGTCAACAAACACAGGACTCACAAAGTCAGGCCAGCGGCGAGGTGACAGTAAGAAAAGGATTTGTTAAAAAGTCAGTGCACACACACACACACACACACACACACAAACATACATACATACACACAAAAAAATAAAAACAAGGGATAACCCCATTTCTGTCTTACCCCTCCCACTGAAAATCACCCCACGCCCCCCAAAAATACACAGAATTTGACACAGGCACTCCACACCCCACTCATTCTTTGCTCCGACCCCTCCTACATTCATCTGTAGCCTACCCCCTTCCACTGAACAAGAGGGTGGCTTGGTCAGAAACAAAGATTTGTGAAGTTCATACACTGAGCCTATGGAAAATAATTGCATGCATATGGTCGAGGAGATGAGGCAGTTCATTTGGTTTATGGTGTTTTTTTGTTTGTTTCAAATAGATTTTTTTCCCCTCTTTTTTTTTTACAAAATGTTATCAGAAGCAGGTTCCAGCATGATTATGCAAAGTCATTTCCATCTGAAAACACTCATGTTCCATTAGATATCTTACACTTGCTACCAAAAAACACCTTTGACTTCAGATGTGTCTTCAATTCGGTATTCCTTTCTTTAATCCTTTCGTTTTTTCTGTCCTTTTCTTGAATTTCTTTTTTTGCTCTTTGAAAAAAAAATCTATGAAGAGTGCAAAAATGCCATGGATTGAATATCATATTTCCCCAGAAGAGTCTTCCGTTTTACAGAACTTTCCAGTTCCCCTCAATAGAAAGAGAAAAAAAGATGCTGTAGCTGTGGTAGACAGCTGTAAGTAGTAGTAATCGCATGTATCCTTTTTTTTTTTTTTTATACAGAACTTTGTTTTCTTCGTTGTAAAATGTTCATCTCTGGTAGAAAGAGGGACAAAAATGACGAAGGGAAGCGTTGAGAGATGTCACACTGTGGAAGGGCTCCTCGAGCAGCTCTCATGTTCCTTGGCCTTTCTCAATTCTCTCGCCCTGGTGGGACAGAAGAACAGAGCACACAGAGGACACAAGAAGCACAGCTGTTAGTCACTGATAACCGCTGCTCACACACTAGTTGGGGATCTTTATGGCAATACAGAAAAAAATGTCACTGTTGAAGTTAAAACAAACTTGATGGATGTATTACTTTTTGATTGTATTATTATACCCTTGTCTAAGCATTGTCCAAATACAGGTAAAAAAAGTGCTGCAGTGGTGTTGTGGAAAGAAGGATTAGGTTGTATCATCACAAATGTATGGAAAGATTTCTTCTAACCTTCAAAATGTCATTGGACTACTAACTCCTATGCAGTGATGAAAAGAATCAATATGGGATTAATTGTATTTTGTCACATTACGTCATATAATACTGCAAACTACCTGACTATAAACATTAGTTACACCAAGACAAAGTGAGCCATAAGAAATATTTTTTTTACAGGAGGAAAATACAGCAAAATAACTTCCAACTTCCCTGTTGAACACTGTTTATTAATGTTAGACACATTTGATAAGGATGATCCTTAGGTTGTCAATCTTATAATGGCTACAGCAGACCACACTGGTTTGACTTTGAAGGAAGGAACACCCACACATTCCCTGTCACACCCAGCAGACCCCAGAATCATATACAAGTCTAGAGAAAAAACAGGCAGCCAACAAGTATTGACATCATTTAACACAGCATGCCCCCTGGACAAAGCAAGGCCTCTATCTCTTTTGGCAACTCATGCAATGCCATAACCACTATCTGGCAGTCCATTGCTTAGTGCTCCCAGAAGCGTCATCGTCATGGCGACAGAGAGACAGCGGGGAAGAACATGTGAGGGTGATAAACCAGAATAAAGAGGGGAGCACTAAGTTACTAGTGCCTCGTTAAAGCTGATAAACCTTCCCCCCCCCACTCCCCTCTTGCATTCAATCTACAGCGGCTCCAGCAGGCAGCCGACATGCAAGCAAGCAGTAAGCAAGAGAAACTGGAGGGAGGCAAGGAGGGAGAGGAAGAGTGGAGGATGAGAGTATGGAGTAGAGATGGAGTTCAGAGAGAGGAACGACCATCAGAGAAAGAGAGTGAAGACAGAAAGACAGACAGACAGACGGAGAGACAGAGAAAATCACAGCAAGAGCGATTAATGAGACCTTCCTGAGGATAAGAGATGGAGAGGAAGTTAGACAGCAAGAGAGAGAATGAATGAAACTCAACTAAGAGGAAGAAAGAGTTGACTTAAGGGAGACGTATAGAGGGGGCATAAACTTTGAGTTGCTGACACTGCACTCACCCGTTTGAACAGTCTATGGTCCATCAAGGGGCTTAGCATAAACAGTAAAACAACACCAGACAGCTATTAGCACACACAGGGCACTGTGAGGTGGGGTAGGAAGGAGAGGGAAGAGGGCAGAACAACACAGGGAGTCTCTACAGATCTGTGCTATGCTAGATGGATCCCTTAACCATCCCCAAAAAAACAATATGAGGGTGATGACCCCTCCTGGGTATGTTATTCTGAACCCTTTTGAGTCTTGCTCAAGTTTTTAAACGTCATGCTCAGTGTCACAACTGGAACAGTGTTTCTACTAGATTACAGACATGCCAATGTCTGTGCATGACTCCTGTACTTAGTCCATCAAGGTAGACGTTGCTGAAGATATTTTTTATAAGAAAGAAACAAAGGAAGGAAGAAAAGAAAGAAAGGCGTGGATGCTCACCTGTGACGGCATCTCAGGAGGAACCTCATGATTTTCCTGGCAGCCTGGTCTTGCCTCTTTGTCCATAGACTGCTTCTGGAACACACACACACACACACACACACACACACACACACACACACACACACACACACACACACACACACACACACACACACACACACACACACACACACACACACACACACACACACACACACACACACACACACACACACACACACACACACACACACACACACACACACACACACACACACACACACACACACACACACACACGCACAGATCTAAATGTGTAAATAGATACCCAGCTCTGCCACATGCATAGTTCTCATGCTTCAGAAGCGTTGTTAAAAAGCCTTTTTACTTTGCGTACATTCTGACTTTCTCTTTTACCGTACGATCTTTAGTGGCTAAGAATCTGGTATAAGGACAGAGGTATAGAGGTAATGGGGGTGGCTAACCTCAGTTTGTGCTGCACCAGGGCGGAGGTGCGGCCATGGCTGGGGAGGTTGGGACGGCCCAGCTCCTTGTAGCTGCGGTAGTACTGCTGGATCAGCATGGCTGCGCGTCGACTCTGCTGGAACTGCTTCTGCTTGTGGTAGCTGCGGAACTTGCTTTGAATCAGGATGGCGGCCAGCGTCATCTTCTTATAAAGTGCATACTAGCAGAGTTGGAGGGGGAGAACGATTACTGAGAGATTGTTTGGCAACGTTTTGGTTGTTAGCCTCCTGGTATTTAAACAGAAGCAGTTCAAAAGTCTCCGAACAGAGAATGAATAAATTCCACTTTGAAATACTTTTTCATTTTCTAAAGGAAAGCATCCCATTACCTTCAAGGCTATCCAGGTCAGCTTGAGAGAGAAAGAGGGAGGGTGTGAGGACATTATGCATTTGGTGTTCTGCATTTGTAATGATACTGTGTGTGAACCATGATCAGTTACAAAGGAACTGCAGACTGAATACGACCCTTATTTGGTCAGTAGCTATAGCTATTGTCTGGTATCTGGTGCTAAAGGGGGAACATAGTCAGTGTAATCCATACCTGTTTGTATTTTTTATAACAGCGCTGAATAACAGCGGTTGCCACATCCTGCTGTTCGCGGAGTGGCTGTCCCTGCAGGAGAGGGGAGGACAGAGGAAGACAGAAAGGAGGGAGAAAGAGGGGGGAGAGACGAAAAATTAGCATTGATACAGAGACATGAAAGGCGGGGTCCATCTTGTCCGAGATCCAGTTGTGTCATTTAAGGGACTCTGAAACACAAAAGCAGAGACGGAGAGAGAAGGGGCAGGGACAAGAGAGAAGAGATCCTGACCAATGCAGAACGTCTTCTCATGAGATATCTGGAGAAATGAAAATAGGGAGATATCACAACAGGGGATATCAGCATGGGGGACACGCTTTAGCAGAAGCAGAGGTGACACAGAGAAACAGCGGTGCAAGTCATTCCTCATTAGCAGGCCATGCTAGTCTCAAGCAGCTCTGCCCATGCTCTACAAACTACCAGTGACTGATCTGGAAACCAAACCACTGAAGACAACTGAACACATTAAATCAAAATCTGGAGCACGGAGGACAGAAGGGTGCTGTTAACCCTGCAGTCCAACAAGTCTTATGGAGTCTCTATTTCCTTTGTGAAGCCTTGGAAAACCTCCACGTCTGCAGAACCAAAGAAACGAAACCACTTCCACATGACAGAAAGCCAAGACCAACAACCAACACCAGAACAAGGGAGACAGCACTGTTGCCCACAGACTACTACAGAGTGGTACAATGTTTCTGAGGACACATAGTGGCTTTGGACTACTCCACAAGCCTACCTTATACTTGCGGAAGGTGCTCTGGACCTGCCGAGCCGCCTCGTACAGCTCCCTCTGCTCCGGGTCACTCAGGGCCAGCTGGGCCAGGTCCTCCTCCGCTTTGCTGTGAGAGACGCTGAGGAAGGCTGTCCAGTCTGCCAGGGAGGGGAGGCCCAGCTTCCCCAGGGAGCCCTCCAGCTCCGAGGCTCCGCTGGACGAGCAGGAGCCCAGCCCAGGGATGGTGCCGGCCAGTTTGTTGTATGGGAACCTAGGATGGACACCAGAACTGTTACTTTTCCCCTTTGTTAGAACTTTTAAAAGTCATTTTCAATAAATGCGAAGTCAGCTACATTACTTGGGTAGACCCACACACACAAAACTCACCGTTCTGCATCACCAAGGTAACTGGCCAACCAATTCACTGTGCTGTTGACTGCAGCACTGTCGATGGGTGTGGTGTCCTTTGGGACAAAGTTCTCTCTCTTGATGCGTTCAGGTGTGGCCTCAATAATGTGTTCAGCCAGAGTCATCATGTTCATCTGTAAAACAATGAATAATTCACAAAGGTTCCTTTGTAACGTATTGGATTTAGACTATTTTCACTATCAAAAACAGAGGTTTGTTTTTTGGTTTGATATTCTTTAGCATGGCTAGTGAATTTTAAACATGTCAATATATTTCAGTATTTTATTGAGGATGCAGTAGATGAAAAATCTCCACAATCCTTCATGTTCAATTGCTGTCCATACCTGAAGGTCCTCTGTGTTTTCCATGTTCTCTTGACCAGAAAGAAACTCGGAAACATCTCCAGTCCCAGAGGCCTCCTGCATCCTCAGCCGACTGGCCAGTCTCTCCTTCCCCAGGGTGCCACCTCCAGAGGCCCCAGCCCCCTTTCTGCCTGATCCTGTTTTCCAGCTCAGACGGCCAGAAGAGCCCCCCTGCCTGGCTCCAGGCTGCCCCCCATCTCTGACGTCCCTGTCGGATCCACTTTCTCGGGGTGCTTTAGGGGGACTGGATTTGGGCCGCTGAGTCAGCTGTTGCACGCCTAGAGAGGCAGCCTCAGGATTAGGCTTGTGTTTCTTGGTGACTGGGCCGTCCCCTTGAGCCTCGCCAACATAATAGCAGGAGGGCTCAGACCTGGGTCTTCTTAGATCTATTTGAAAAAAAAAGGATTTGTAAAACAATACTGCTTGGATTTTATGGGTACAGCAGCAACAAACTGTAAATCCACCATTCCCTTTTAAATCAGTGTGTTCAGATCTGTCTCCACATGATATCCACTGGTTTACTGCTGCATCTGCTAAGTACACACAGCCTGCAGTTTTCAACAGTAGGATATAAGTATTGGTATGTTTGCCCAGACCAAAAAAGCAATCATCAACCAAAAAACCTGTTTGTTTAATGTGAAACCCAGGGTCAGAATAAATGATTACCAAAGCTGTATTGCAAGCTTTCCCAACTCTCATCTACTTGGGATTAGATGTGTTTCCCTCAGAGGGTGACCGGTTGCAGTTTACCTTGATTGGTAGTGGCGGTGATGGAGCTGGAGCTGCTGGTGTGTGCCGTTCCCCTCAGACTGCTTGACAAGGTCTCTCCTCCCCACACCCCCACCCAGCTCTCTGTGTGCGCTCCCTCCGACCCAGGGGAGAAGGGCAGGCTGGGGCTGGACGGCCGCTGGTGCTCGTCCTTCTGGAGGTGCTCCAGGCATTCGGCCAGGCGGGTGTGGCCACGTGATCGGGCGATGGCCAGCGGCAGGCGGCCCAGAGAATCGGGGATGGCCAGGGCCCGCCGGTCCCACTTGTACAGGAGAAGCGCTGCCTCCACGTGGCCCAGGGCACATGCCCACATCTGGAAAGACAACATCAACAGGTCTAATCAGGGACTGAAACGTCAAAGACTACGGCCAGACTGGAGTTAGTCCGGACAGCACAGTCTTAACTTTTTTTTCCTGAACTAAGATGAGAAGATCAGATGCACTAAGAGTCTTTTTTAAGAAATAGTTAATAATAGAAATTAAATATCTAAATATTAGAGTCTTTGGATTTGTTTCCATGTCACTTGTATCTCCCACCACCATCCCGTTACTTACTAGGGGAGTACAGGAGAAATGATCCACATTGAGAGGGTCCACCTCCAGTTCCAAATCAATGCTGTCTGCGTGCTTTGTGCTGTGGGCAAGAGGATGTCAAATAAAATATCATGAGGTTGAACACCAGAATTCAGCCTTTAATGTATTTCACTTACAAAACCTAGTCTAAAACATCCGTGTTTTATGCTCATTCTTGTATTGTATAACTGCTTATATTGAGACGCTAAACATCAATGTCTCTGTGTCTGTGTGTCTTAATCTCCTCACCGCCACTTGATGAGGGTCTGGATGAGTGTGGCGTAGCCTTGTGCTGCAGCCAGGTGAAGCAGAGTCATGCCACGAAACGTCTTGGAGTGGATCAAATGCTTGGATTTAGCCCAGCATGCCCGGTTCATCATCTTTTCACAAACCACCACCACACGACCCTCAAAGGAGCTTCCTGCCTGTGTCTTTCCAACATCCTGGCCCTGGTCGGGATAGTTCAAGGGTTAAAAGTGTGTGTCAAAAGAATCCATGAAAAGACTGACGCGGTTGGATGATGGGTCATTGCCCATATCCTACAAATGGTACCAGCATTGCATTTCAATTGTACTTAACATCTTCCTTAGAGTATTGACTTCTGAAGGTAAAATACCTGTAACTGGTTGCCACTGCTGTTTCCACCACTTCCTCCACTCTCAGACGATCCTCCGCTGGCCTGCTGCTGGCTGGCCATCTCGGCCATCCTGTGCTCCATCTGCTCCAGACGCTCCAGGATGGACATTCTGAATTGGTTATCTGAGGGTGGGTAGGTAGACACAGACAGATCAGGCTTTTCATCCACAGTCATAATAATAAAAAATAAAAAAAATAAAAACATTTAAGCCTCTGTAGCTCAACTGGCAGATAGCAACATTAGCAGCAGCAATCACATGAGATTGATTCCCTTCTTTACGTCTAACTTTATCCTATATGCCTTAATAAGCCACATGTGTACATTTTTAAATGTATGCCTTTACGGCAAATGTATTACTACAAATATCTACTGAATCTAATTGTCAATGTGAATGAGCCCTCTGTGTGGGTCTCCTCTGTCTTCCTGCCTGGGGACAGACACAAATAAAGGGACGTATTCATAAGGAAACAACTTCTAATTGAATTATAGGTTACTGTAGAAAAATGTGATGATTAAGGAATGACTAGACATTCTGGCATCCCTAAGTGAATACAAGTGAATCCCTGCAACACTCGATTTTAAACAATAATAAAACATGTTTCTGGTAAGAATTCAAAGTACTTTCTAACATCACTATAATATACAGAACCAATAAAAACAATTAAACAAAGAAAAGGACACTAACGAAAAGAAAGGTTAAAAGAACGTAATTTGAAACATCAAAGTTGAAAAAGATCAGATCAAAGCAATAAAAAAGGATAAGAACAGGTAAGAAAATACCAGATACAAAATGTATAAAAATCTCATGATAGATCTCTTCCTACAAGAGAAGGTAGTCGTATTTTTTAACTGTAACTGTTAACCCTCTAGTGTATCTAAATCTACCTCTGCAAATAAACTCGCCATTTAAAAAGATTATAATCTGTGGTCTTATTTTATTATTATTTCTGTGGTCTTATTATGCAATCCCAATTATATCAGGTAACTCTGGGAACAGACCTCCAATAGCGTAGCATGTGTGCGATGCAGGCTGAGGTTTTCAGCATTAGTGGATTGCAATGTGTCTTTGTTCAAATAGTGGTGCAGTGTTGCTGCAGTGAAAATGATGTCATTTCCACCTGCTGCCGGCTGGGTTCTCTCTCTTGCTCTCTCTCACTCTCTAATTCTACTGCTCACTCTCCCCCTCTCGTCCTTCCTAATCCCTTCTAAACTTGCACTCTCTAACATGTTTACCCCATTCTTTGCTCTCACTGACTATATATCTTACCCTCAGCCTCTGTCTCCTTTAAGATCCTTTCTGTTCCCTTTTCTGTTCTTAAAGTGGCGCACGTTCTGTACACTACAGCAGGAGAGGAGGTGGGTTGGGGGGGCTGGAGGGGGGAGGGGCAAGAAGGGTGCTACAGCAAGAGCCTGTGACATAATAACTACTCATCCCTTTCTCTCCGTTGCTTCTGTATCAGACAGAAAATGACCAATCACAGAGCAGCAACCAAAGCTGCGTTCTTTAAGCCAACCAGAAAGCAGCATTACCGAAATCAGCATACTCTATCCACTATAACTAGTGCCTACTTCTGCTTTCTTGTCTATGTCAAAGTAATGAGGATTTGTTAAACATGTGATTGACGTTGCCACAGCTGATATCTTATAGGGCTAAAACTTGAAGTTTGGATTTGAAAAAAAATTAATTGGCATGGACTTAAAACAAAAATATATAAAATTAGCATTGAAACACTTTGAATGAACTTTGGGCACTGAACCTGAAGACACATGGACCGTGGAACAAATCTCAAATAGGTCGGCCTACATGCGGGCCTACATGCTTACCCTGTTCTCAGGTTGCCAGCATACCATTACCTTCACTTAATTTAAACAGAGTGAGATACGTACATAGGCCTGCAGTATGAGCTGAGGTTTTAGTGGATGGTGTATCCGATAGGTTTTGCTGGCTTTATAAAAACAATTTGATTGGCTGATGGGTCTGACATTGCGAAACAGCTCTGACAAAATGAAGGTGGACGTTAGATGTTCGAAAGAAGGTACGTCCCGAGCCCTACTGGCCCTGACAGTTCCATGAAATCACAGCCATTCAAATAATCCAATCTTCCAATATAAATTAAACACACTTAATCCTTTTTGACCTTAACATATATAATCCTATTATTTATGTTTACTTTGATGTTTTTTATGTTTATTCCAATGAGCATTTTCAATAGCAACCTTTTGGGGGTTTCTTCATGTGCACCTTTTTCAGTGATTTTTTTTGTAATGTACCTTTCCATGTCAACTTTCTGTTTTGGTGTAGAAGGGGAGGGGTTTATAATTTGCATATATCCAGTGGACGTGGCCTGATGTGAGGTAAAAGAATAGGAAGGGAATCCCACACCGTGCAGTTTAATGGGAACTCTCATCCAAAAAGAAGAATCTACATCGATAATTTATCACCGGATTAGAAACTACAATACCTAGATAAACTGAACACTTTCAGGAAGGATTTGTATCCCAACATTCTGTATACTTTGTGAGAGATTGCCTTTATTTGATTTTAAATGCCCTGTACTCCTCTATCCAGAGTTATTTATGCAAATGAAGTGTAACTTTCATTTCACACTCATCATCTGTTTTCAAAGGCACTATTTTTGATTATATTATTTATTAAAGCAACATACCAAATAAGTGCATACAAATTCACTAGGAACCAGGTGCAAGTACATACTGTTGCTACCTTTACTTAACTTAAAGATGCCATATTGTACTTATAATAATGTAATAATAATGTAATAATAATAATGTAATAATATAATAATGTAACAACTGCACACTGTAACAATAGTAGTTTAAGGTAGAAATGTGCACACTCTCTGCTATTACCACAAAGACACCTCCTATGACAAGTTGAATTAAGGAAAGCAAGCACAGGCTACACAAAAGGAAATAATGAGTTGGGTGAAGTTAAGCATAGTGTATATCTCCCTTTGATGTATTTAGCAGGAAGCTTGTTGCCGGGGTAAATCCACTAGCCCTCGCTATTTTCTGACAAAAAGGCACTTAACCCCCTCCCCTCCTCTATCCTTTGTGCACTCCTCCTCAGCACCCCTATGCAGGGCCTGTCCTGGTTTCTCAGTGTTGCATCATTCTGAGAGTGAGTGTATATCCAGCGGCGGCACAAGCAATGAGGTGCAAGCAAACAGCTAACACACGGTGAAGCTGCAGAGCCAGGCAGCCAGCCAGCCAGCCAGCCAGCCAGCCACATGAACAGGACGTGCTCCACCTGTTGACTTCCACAGTGTAACACTCTGCTGTGGATTAAATTAAAACACTGAACCCCTCGTCTCAACCCCTCTTAGCCAAGGGACTGAACAACAGAACAGGCACATATTAGGCTCCACTGCTGTTACATCATGGTGAGAATGGACCTGCCTCAGGCTTCAGGCACACCTGATTTAACAAAAGCCGAAAACCTCATTTGATAAGTAGTAAGTAGTGCACTCAGAAAGAGTGACCATCTGATTGAAAGAAAGGTTTCTAGTGATTCTATACAAGTTATATGACCAAAAGACAAAACAGCGACACAGTTGTGGTTCAGATTCGTGGAAACTAATATGCAACAATGTGTCTTAACAGAATTCAGTGGACTGATCCCAGATAAGAGGCTCTTGAGGAGATGCATTAGTGCTGGGATGTTAAGGGATTACAGCATATAGACAGGTGCTTTTAGATGAGGACAGACAAATCAAGTTTGTAATGCCATGATTTTGCCTGTCCATAATCCCGTTGTCCTGATTATTGTAATGACCCCACTTCCCCACACAACTCCATTTTAGCTGGCCTTATGTAGGGCAAATAGACAGAAAAATGGATTTCAAAAAGTAAAAACCATGAAACCATAACATGAAGAACATGACATGTGTCTACATACCCTTAACACCAATAGATGTAGACAGCATTAATCTTTTGATTGTGAATATTTTATACAGGTGTGACCATAAGGAGACATTCAAATGTTCCAAAGGGTGTCTGTTTAGTGGTGCCCTGTGCATTTTGTGTCAACATCAGACTCATCAGTGCAATTGTTTTACTTAAACTGACATACTGATAAACCTCTGTTTTTAACACTTTAGTTCATTCCTTTCTTCCATTACGTTTGTTTGGTCAAAATGGAAAATGAACATCACAATTAGAAGATTGCCATTATGTTTCTTATCTCTTTGTGTAATCTCCCGACAATTGATGACATCCTCATGAGACATTACCCTGGAACCAATCTGGAAAAAGACCAGGAAATCTCATCAGTAGTCGAGAGATTTGTTTAAGTTACAAGCTTTTCCTGTTCTGACCTAGTTACGAATTCCTGACCTGAACATAAAGGTAAAAATAATAACTTAGGTGGCATAACAGCTGAGTTACTATAGCTGAGTGAGTCAACGTGTTTTAGAATTTGCTATTTGATAAAATAAAAGCAAAACTACATTGTCCTTTCACGTAGAGTAGACTATTGTTTGGAAAAAGTCTAGACGTAGAGTGTCAACAGGTTGCCTTAACGGACTCAAGACACATCGACGTGAATGAGCTTGTGTTGTTGTCGTCTATATCGACTACCTCAGAGATTTTAAATTGTGGAGTGATTCTGTAGTAATTTTTTGTTTCCCGCAATCACAGCCTCAGCCCAAAGCGCTTGTGTCGCTGTTCGCGTTTCGTGGTTCTGAAATAGGAATCCAGCTGGCTTCAACTGACCCGATCCTGCATGGATATCAGTCGGTGCACGGGGCATAGGACGGATGGATCATTTACGTTTAAAAGTGAGAAGTGTAACCTGAAATGTTATTCATTGCATTTTCTGAAGTTACTTAACTCCTCGTTCAAACACTAAATCAGTCAGGGCAGCAAGAACACAGCAGCCTACCTAACCACGTTTTCCTTCTCGAAAAGTGAATTTGTTTTTGTGGACGTGGTGTTGAGATACATTAGGATGGAGTCAACAAAAAAAAAGGCATCAGTGGGTTAATGTTATCTGTTTACCGGGCACTTGAGTGAGAGTAAGCGTGTAAAATCAAAGCACACTGACAAACTCAGGAACTGGAGAATGGAAATGGTCAAACAAAAGACACAACCAAAAATAGTCGAGAAGATAAACGCACATCTGCCTTAAGATGATGATAGGCTACTGTCACTCTGAGACACACATGTCAAACACAGAGGAAGAGCAACATATTTCGATCACAATCTCACAGAGCTTATTCAAACACTGGTCATAACACTAGATAGGATACCGTTGTATAACTTTCACGCACACAGAAATAGATACAACCTGGCTCGTCTAGCATGCACTCTTAAAAAAAAGACCAAAAGTACAGCAGAAAACATTGTGTACAAACCGGAACAACGCGACGGTCGCCTCTGTCATACACACGCTTTCCCTCCTCTTCTTAAGCATTGAAATAACCCCCTGAGTGAGTCAGAGGGGCAGCTATGCTAACAGACTCAACAACAATAGAACAAAGTAGACTACAACTGTGGAGAGTGCCGAGAGAGACAAAGAAGGAGAGAGAGAGAGAGAGAGAGAGACGGGGAGATGGGAAGAGAGAGACCCTCTAAAGCTATTCCCTCCCCATCCCGCGGCACCAGCTTGCTTCTCGTCAGTTAGAAAAAGCGCGTCAGTGCAGACTAAGCTTGCCGCAGGTACACAGACGCCCTAGATTATGAAACGCCATCGGCCCAAGTATCTCAGTGTTCCTGCGCTCTTTATCAGAAAATGCGGGCAGAAGCAGGATGCTGTTCAGGAGCTAACAAACTGTGCCTGTAACAGTGGTATTTTGACCATCGGATCACTTTGCTCTGAGTGAGTACGGACTTCAGACAAAGCGCACGGCGTGCCTCGTTACAGTGCGGCACTCGCAATTCTTTGCATTTCATAACCACCTGGTACTAGCATACCAGGGTCATTTCGGATGCTAAACATTAACGCCTGCCTTTGAAAAGAACACCAAGATCACAAAGTGAATGAATACGTATATGGGGTAGTCGACACAATGGATGAAGACTATATCTGTTAAAGGAGTTCGCTTATTAGCTTCTTTAGCCAACCAAGCTAAAAGGAATGGACAACCTTGCAAATGCCATCCGCACTCTCCTGTCCCGTATATTAGCACCTGCAGCGCTGCGAACAAACATTTCCCCATCCCTGCATTATGACAAATCAAAGCAGGTGCACTAACCATAGCTCAAAAACAGGTCTATCAGTCAAGAGAGTCTATAATCACATGGGTGAAATAATGCTGTACTGAGGTGTATCATTTGTGAACATATCGTGTTTTGTACACGTGGAAGGGCATTCTATGGAAATCTCTGAAGCATGTAGTATAGGCATGTAGCCCGGGTAACACCATAAATCACCACATAGCTTCATGGCGACTATTGAATAACCTATAATTCCAGCTATTATTTACAATTGAAACGTTGTTACACAAACGTGTGGTCCAAGCAACATAAAGGGACTGGGGTGGGGAAACAGGTCATATTCCCTTTCTTGTCACAGATAGTGCCATCAGACACAAGTTTAACCAGAATAATTTTAGAAATTACCTTTTAAAATCCAGGGATCTGTGGCAGAGGCAACAACTAAATGATCAGGGCATTGAGCAACTCAATCACAAAAGTGGCCAAGGGTAGGAGCCTAAATTGCATCTGTCTTTTGCGTCAATGTATGTAAAACTGTGTGAAATGCCCATAGCAGTCAAACAATCAAGCAGCACAACCAAATCATCTTTAAAAGAAACCAACTTTAGACAAACAACAAATCTCTGAAGTCAGTTTTTAAATAATTCCATGACAAAATGAAGGCTTCATAAAGATTTGTGGACAAGTCTTGTCAAATATTGTCATATTTGTGTTTTCTTTTTCTCCTAGTTAAATTGTCATTGACTGTTAGCTGTGGGTAGGTATTACCATCAGCAAGGTCAGGTTAAATATCCTTGGACATCAAGTCCCCTGTGGCTGCATTTGCAACACTGGCAACTGGCTCACTGTGAAGTGCAAAGCAATGCAACTGAGCTCAGCACACATGAAATGTGTTTATATCCAAATGCATAATGTGTCCGTGTTGAAATGTTCTACCACCCATGTCAAGCTGTTTTATTAGTTACATATTTCTGACAATGTAAAGTTGAGCTACTATTCTATAGTATGTTAAAAAATGTGACAGAGAACTTATGTCACTTTTAGGTTTCAAGGATCTAGGATAACTGAATGAAATGTGCCACATCACACACTTTCCATATGCACATACCTTCATATAAACTCATGTATGTTAAGAGGTAATAGTTTTGACACATACAGCATACAGTACTTTGTGCTGCCTTCAAAATTGTCTTTCTAAATTTGATGTGCCTTTATATGACTAAAGTTGAATTAGCCTAAACCCTAACATTGTTAAGGTCTCAAATAAAAGTATTGAGTAAACATATTTCAGAAGATTTGAAAACTGCTCTAAAATACTGTGGTTTGTGTTAAGTCAATATAATTCATGGAAAACACTTAAGTGCTATAGGGGACACATGAGTAGAAATGATCATATCAATCAAGTCTTAGGTAGATATTCCAAATTCTAGGAAGATTACAGAAAGCATGGGCTCCTATATGGGCACAGATATTTCTACGCTGTTATGATAATGACGGTACAACAAGCTAAAACAAAAATCACATTCACAAGATGTACTATCAAGCAACGACAAGCCACAGGAAGTTTACTTTTGGCATTTTCTAACCCTGTCTCATGCGGCAGGATCCTTCTTTATTGTAACTTTTTCCCAACTTCATTCACAAAATCACTCTTTTTTTTCCAGAGCAACGGTCTGTATGTGAGAGCGTACTGACAGCAGAGCTACTGACACAGGAGCACTCACCATCCAGAGACAGCCAGTCATGCTGTGAGGAGGGCAGAGCAGGCAGGGCCCGGGCCTTGTACTCAAACACCACCGAGTTGGAGATAATCTGCCCACTCACTGCTACCTGAAGGGTCACGAGGCCGGTGTCATGGGCTGCGGATGGACACAAAACACAGATCAGGCATGGAGGTGCTGTAACCTAAGAACATACCATTGAGCACAACACAAACCAGAACCAACAAAATAAGATGAGTACATCGATTACGGAAATATATTTGATGGCAAGTAAACCTCAGCCAGACTTTGGTAGGTGGAGTAAAGCATTGTGGGTAGGTTTGTGTGTTGTACCTGGGCAGTAGCAGCGGAGCACGCCGGGTTGGATGAGGGAGGCAGGAACAGTAATCTGGTCAAACAGGCAGCTGTAGTCACTGCTGGCCTCCTGCCAGGGGCCAGTGATAAGCACCTTTACCCCTCCCTGAAACGGCACACAACAAACACACTCAGCATATTTATCATTTCAGCCACGGTTATCAGGTCTCTTTCATCCAATTCCTCCCCTGGTCCAAACATTTATGCCTGGTTTTGCCAATTTAGTGCCAGAGCCTGATAAATCTAGCAATTGTGTTAAAGGCAGAGTCTGTGATTCTTGTGAAAGGAGGTTGATAGGTCAGTTCTACACCCAATAACATTACATCCCTTCCTTCTGTGCCCCCGAAGCAATGTGTTGATTGGCTGGAATTGTTCATGGCTTAGTCCGAGCCACTGTGTTTGTTTGGCATTTCCAGTGCCAAGACTGTACGAACAATTAAATTAAACTTTTATAGCACCAAAACAATACAATTGTCTCTAAGTGCTTTACAGAGCCCAGAGCCTGGAGTTTTTGCACACAGTGAGCAGACAGCAAGAGGACTACAAGGAGCAATTCATTGAATTTTGCAGAAAGTATATTGGGATTAGAATTGCAGACACAACATTTAAGTACATTCACAGCAGCTGTGGAATATTAGCCATGGCATCTAGTATTTTATTAGTGTTAAAAAGCTGGATTCAAGGTACCCATCTAGCTTTGATATAGAAACTACCATGGTTGCAGCTAGACCCATCAAATCAAAGCCAATATAAACTCAAAGTTTATTTCCTTTTAACCATTAGTTTATTTCCTCTTCTGTCTTCTTTAGCAAGTATTTACCTACTACTACTTATTCCATCCATTTAGTTAATTTTGTTCTGGTTTATCATACTTTTAAATGTAATCATAATGCAAAATGTAGAACACAGTATCAGCGATAAATGTATATATTTTAAATGTGACTATTCTTTAATATAGTTATCAATCAACTCATGAATTCCTGTTTTGAACTACATCTGACGGTGGGATTTTTTTTCTTTTTAAACTTTGTCTCATTGAAGTGACAGGCTTATTAAAATGTTTCTTCATGAGTATTGAATCAGTATTGAATCAGTACTAAATAAGTACGCTTTTCCATGTTTGTACTTATTGTAATATATCAAGGACTGATTTTCACCATGCTGATAACTGAATGTTTGGAATTATCATGGATTATAGTAGTAATAACACATGAACTCAAAGAGAAAGTGAGTCCTATGACTATTGTGGGAATACTGTCCTGTGTTACCTCTTAAAGGATAAGCAATTGTTACGCAGAAATGAGAAAATAATTAAGTTCTCTTTCCACTCCAGGAGATATGTTACATTCTACCAAATTGTTGCCACCCTGTGGTTAGAAAGAAGATTATCCAGCCATAAGAACCAAAGAAAAGACAGCAGACGTTTTGAGACTCACCTCGGGGTAGGACCACTCGGGTGAATAGTCGGTCACCACAAACAGTCGCCCAGTGGCCTGGATGATCTCCATGGCTCCGTGGGCCACTCCAGCAGAGGCCACCTCGGCCACCTGCATGTAGGCCAGCTGGCTAGCCTCCCCTGGCCCGGCGGGAGCCGTTCCAGCCTGGGGGCTGCAGCAGGGCTGAAGGCAGAGCTCCCTTGAGCTGTAACTAGCTGCAGGTTGTCCACTTCCTCCCTCCTCTCCCGCCTGCTGGGGTGTCACCCCAGATGATACCTGCCCCTCTGCTCCAGAGTGGGCCAGCAGCTGGTGTGCGTACAGCTCATTACTTCCTGCCCCAACACTGACTCCGCCTCCCCCACCTCCAGCCCCTCCCCCCGTCGCCCCGCCCTCCACGGAAATGAAGTCGTTGATAAGGTCGGAGAACTGGTTCCCAAAGGACACGTCGAAGTGATCCAGGTTGATCTCCATGGCCCCTCCACCGCCGTTGGCACTGTTGTTGCCCTGGTGGGAGGTGACGGCGTTGAAGAGGCCCTGCACCAGTCCCGTGCCCTGGAGGAGTGGCAGCTGGGAGTGGGGACTCCCCTCTGTGCCGTTCCCATCTGTCCCGTTGCACATGGTACCAGCGTCGTTCCCAGCTCCTGCCACTCCATTCCCCTCTGCGTGTGGCTGGAGGTAGTGGTCAACACCCTCCGCTCCTCCTGCCTCCGTCCCAATGGTGCGACACATCTGCAGGCCATCCCCAGCCTTAAGCAGCCCATCAGCAGCCCTAGAGTCTTGGCCACAAGCTTCTCCAGTCTCATCACTGCCTCCGTTCTGCTTCAGATCTCCTGTCTCGGACCCAGAGAATCGACTCTGGAACTGAAGTAGCTGCAAGGTATTGGAGGGTGAGGTGCCATTGCATTGGGAAACAACATGCTGGTCCCCATGGGGGCCCTGGTGTTGGGACCGGAGGGAGCCGTTGGTGCTTGGGGAATCTGACTTAACCACAGGCAGAGCCATGTAGGTCCCAGGGCCCTGAGAGCCCTGTCCAGACCCAGACCCATTGCTGTTGCTGGGAAGGGCTTGGGCCTGGGCTGACTGGGGGGAGCTCTGCAGGAAGAAGCTGGGTGAGTGGCTCTGATGGGGGAGGTGAGGGCTGCCCAGCGTCTGGCTGTAGCCAGTGGCTGACATAACATTGGAGGAGTAATCCTGCTTGGCATCAATGGCACTGAAGTCCATTTGCTCTAAGGTGGTGCTGGGGCTCAGGCCTCCACCAGTGGGCAGCAGAGAGTTGGTGGGAGTCAGTGCCAACGAGCTCTGGGGAGTGTTGGCACTGTTTGAGCCCGAGATGCCCCCTCCTCCGCTGCCCCCATCCCCCACTTGAAAGCCACTCTCATGGGCCAGCTGCAGCTCGAAAGACATGTCCTCAGTCTTGATGTTCTTCACCAGGGAGGCACTGAAGCCGTAACTGTCAGGCAATGTGGGTGAACAACTCAGGCCCACTTCGTGCCTCTCCAACTTGAGCCCGTTGCCGCCATACGTCTGGCCCTGCTTGGGGTTGTTCAGGAAGCAGTCAGGGTCGAAGTTCATGGTTGCCTCAGGCATCTTGATGGTGGAGGTGTCCAGGCTGCTGGAGAGGACCAGCTCCTCGGAGACACTTCCAGCTGACAACATGGGGAGCCCATCTGCCCCGCCCCCTTCTCCCAGGCCCACACCCACTGCACCGGGAAAGGCAAACTTGTGGCTGTCGGTGGCCACGGCCAGCACCATTCCCCCAGGGGTAGTTTCAGCTCCCAGCAGGTGTGCGTTGGCGCCCCCTGTGGGAGACATGCTGTAGACGGGATCGGCGCTCACCTCGGACATGAAGACGCTGCTCTGGGACAGACTGCCCATGACGGAGGTGACATGGGCCATGGCGCCTACCACTGGGCTGTCGGCCATGTCGGGTTCGCTGTTCAGCCCGCTGCTGATGGACACAGGGGAGCTCTGTGTGGTGTCCGGCACCTCCACCTGGTTGCTGGACGACACCTCGGTGCTACTCTGGTGCAGGAGCGCAGGCTTGGCCACTTTACCATTGCGTTTCTCCCGCGCTCCACCCGCGGACCCGTCACCACCCCTGCCATTCTTGCCGTGGCTGTGCTCAGTCTTCCCCTCAGACACATCGCTGTTCTGCACCTCACTGTGGCTTCCATACGGCCCGCCTGAGCGTGGGTCCACCTTTGGGGAGATGATGCGGTGTTTGGCACTGTTGCACTTATGGTGCAGACTGCTCCCAGCACCTGAGACAAGGGGAGACAGAACATACACGTCACGCAAAATCAGTTATAACAATGCATGGGTAAGGACTATGTCCATATGTACCCATTCTAGAAATCTGGAGGACTGATGTCATGAACATGAGTTGTGAACCCTCTCCACTGCCACCCTCTAGTGGTCAAATGTTAGTATAAGTAAATGTGCCTTGAGCCGAAAAGTGATTGCAAATGTAGGACGCAGTTATGCCGTTTTTTGATAAAAGCTATCACCAAGGAGGAGTCTTGGTTTTCATCCTTTCACGACACTTTCAGAAGACAGGCCAGTGCAAAAGTTCTTAAGTGGATGGTATCAAACATGCCTATGCAAGAAGGATTGCAAATTCCCCTCTTAGAGTGTGCCTCTAATCTCACGCCAGAGGAATTTAACAACAGAGCACTGTTTGTTCACTAACAGGCAGGTCATACTGATTTGTAAAGATAAAGAGTGATTGTAGGCAGCTCTGTGAAGATGAAGGGACACTTTGTGTTAACATATTACCTCGTGCCAGGCGTCATGAGAAGGTTTGTCATTCTCTTTGGATTTTGTTAGTTTTAAAAACGTAACTAATGTGAATTTGGGAGAGTTCGGCAGTTTGGGTTCACACAAAAGGATCCAGAGGACTGTAACTTTTTTTTGACTTTATCTTCATTCTCACTACTCAACCCCTGCTGAACTATGTTACAAATACATATTTTCTCATGACTAGCATTATTAGTATTAGTATACAGTTACATAAAGATGAAAACACAGTTTTATTTTTTTTATAAATCATTGATTGCAGCCCTCTTTACATGGATATTTGTTTCCGTAAACATACTCTTTACTCTGACAGCAGCAAGCTAATGCCTAATCAGTTCATGCTTGCAGCTAAGGTCATGTAGCTAAACTAGTCACTCTCAGAGTTCAGACTCTTGGAGCAGATGCTTTTTAAGGCTTGGCTGCTCAACATCTCCCCCTAGTGGTGCAAGTATATTGTGTGTACAATGATGTGGCTTTTATATCTAACATACAACAAGCACACTCTAAACATGTTCTTTTCAGGGTAGGCTTATCTCACAGTATAATCATCATACTTGCACTGCCAGGCCTCATATTCTCCACTACTTCAGCTATAAATGTGTAAGAACTACTCTACACTACTCAACTACTACATAACGCAGTGTCAGCACCTTCTGTAGATTGCTGTTCTTTCCCCTTGTCCAGTCACATTACAGAGTTCATCAAAAATTTAGATTTCAATAAAATAAAACTCTCCTCCTGTAGTTGACCTCTATACCTCCAGAAAGTCTACTTTTATTTCAGAGAGATTATGCTTTTAAAACATGTCTGGGTTTCACTGAATAAACAATATATCTAGCCTGTCTAGATACTGCAATGTCACACTCATGCTTGAGCAGATGAGCTTCTTCTTCTGCCTTCTTGCCTGTAATGCTTTCTGAGGATACTTCCACACCACGACCGCATGCTTGTTACTGTTAGTCTCAAGTGCTGTAAACAGCCAAGTAATGAAAGCTGCTCATTTCTTTCCCTGTTCCCTCACTGAATGTCAAGCAATCGCTCACAGTGCACCTGAAACTCCGTAAGAAGTTTAATCAGTCAGTTATCTGCTCACCTATTTTGGCGGTCCCACAGTGCAACCCCCCTACAGCATCACCACTCCGTCCCTTACCCAGGGAGCCTGTGCAGAGGCAGTTGTGAGTCCGGGGCGGTGGCTTGGTCTGGTGGCTGTCCAGGATCTGCTGCACCAGCTGCTCGGCAGAGAAGCCGGTGCTGCTGTTCCCGTTGCTGCAAGTCCACTTGATGCCATGAACTGCCGGGAGAGAGGGAGGGAGACAGAGACGTCAGCCAGCCGCACAGACCACCAGCCACGCCTGCCAGCCCTGCACCCCCACCAGCTGCCCCTGCAAAGGGCCAGAGACACCCCCCTCTACAGGCAGACACATGCCCTACATAGCAAGAGACATAAGACCCACCTGAAGGGAAAATCACCCCACTCTTGCACACACACTAAAGAAAAAACTGACCTTCATGCAGAGAGGTTATATTCCATTTTTTGAGGTCTAACTATTTGAGCAATTTTTTTGCAGTGTATTCCAGTGAAAAGTTTAGCACAATAGGATAGTTCTTTAGCTCTTGTTTGAGTGCAGTGGTGTAATGGAATTGACATAACAAAATAGAAATTCCGTGGTGTGACACCAGACTGATTTTTGCTTTGTGGTGATTTGGTGGTGTGGTGGTGTGGTGGTGAGAATAAGTAATGAGGTGGTGTCAGTGTTAGCTTGCCACCAGAGACCTGAGCAGAAACCATTTTTCCCTCTCTCGGTTCATGAGTCGGATGGCCGTGATGTGAACTCACCGGAGCGGAACAGACAGTGAGCTGAGTCAAACAGACAAGGATGGACAAGACGCAAGGTGACTTTCCCATCGCAGCCAATCGGAGCACACGGAAACAGCAAGACAACATCACCACCGCTCCCATCGCCACCCTGTTATTTTTAATTCATCAGCACCCTGTGTTCCATGTGACATCCAAAGCACGGTCAGCTGAGCGTTTCTCTGTACATGTGCACTCCCACACCCACTGCGCTCACCCTTGAGGCATCCACACGCACACAAACACGAAATTAGACCACGGGTGGCATTGTGGGGTATGTTTAGCTTGGTGGGCCTCCATTTCACACCTATTGGAGATAACCCTTGTAGTTGAGCTCAAACACCCCTAGATGGCAGTGTTGCACCACAGTCGGTAAACTCCTTAAACAGAAGGTCATTCAAAGAGACTGACGCTAGTGCTGCTCTTTTATGTCCTTTTCTGGTTTCAGCACATTATTAGCTGAATGGCTCAGTCAACTGGCATTAAGATTTCAAGTCAGAACATGGCCGCAGTGTTTCAAAGCTAAACATAGTGGGCAGTCCTTAACACTGCAGTATTTCACATTAACATATTAAGTTTTGCCTAAATGTTTTTAGCTCTTAGAATTGCTTTAAACATTTAAAGACATTGTGTTGTTATCATTAATTTTATGTCTTATCATATTATGTGTTGTCAAAGACACAGCATCATTAAATTCAAACAACAATATGAAAAATTGTCTCATTAACATAAGCAGAAGTTACTTGATGAAATGAAATAACGAACTGCAGCATCATTTGTCAATCTAAGTATGGATTCATTTGAATATATATGCAGAAGTGTGGCTAAGCAAAGTCCTTGAAATTGAGTGATGACACAAACACTGTGTGTGCAAGGGCAAAAATATACACAGGTGTGTGTGTGTGTGTGTGTGTGTGTGTGTGTGTGTGTGTGTGTGTGAGAGAGATCTGACGTTAGCAGACACTGCATAGATGTATCATCCCAGTGCCAAATCACTTGGGACAGTGTGAAATGTATTTGCCTGATCTCATTAAGTAAAAATTGATTAATTAAAATACTGATTTTAATACTCCTTAGTTACACCAGAGTTGTGAGAGATGGAAACAGAATGAGCATGAATTAGCTATAACCTCTCATGAGTGACTCCTAGAAACACGGTTGCTCACGGTAAATCGTTCTTCTTTCTTTTTGCCTGATTGATTGTCTCTTGAAAAAGCCATTTTCAATCGCTTTGTCAGATTAGCCATGTCTCACCCTGCCTTGAATGCACTGTGCTTTTTATATGGCTTTTTATATATGCCTTTTTACACTCATATGCCTGTGTGACTTTTGAATGTCTGCGTTTTCAGTGAATTCAGGGTGGTGGTGGAGAAACTCACACATGGGCTTGAGTTGGCTGATCAGCTCCTCCTTGGTCCACTTGGCCCATTCTTTCTTGTCGGTGTTGATGGAGCATAAGATGGGCCCGCATGGCTTCCCGCAATCCTCTATGGCTGGAACATTCAGGTAGTGGACCAACACAATGTCTGGATTCTGGGAGGTGAAGTCAGAGACGGAGAAAGAAACAGAGGGGGACGGAAGGGGGAAGAGGAAGGAAGGGAGAACCAGTGAATGCTGCGTTTACAGACCGTGTGACAAAAAAGACACTAGGATGAAGTGATGGGAGGCGGGGAAACGGACTGAGGACAGGGATAATTTTGAGCAGAGACCAAGGGAGAGAGGTAAGGAGAGAGAGAGAGAGAGAGAAAGAAAGATAGAGTAAGTCAGAGAGGTGTGGGGGATGGCTATCATCTGCACACCGTTTCTTTGGAGGAATTTGGGGGCCATCTGCTGCGTGAATGGGCGCGTTCTGTCAGCCGTCATATGGTGCAGGGGAAGTGTTACTATAGTCTAGCACGTGAGACACGTGGGACTGAACACTCTTGCAGCCCATTCAAAGATGAACTGCTCAAGATAGGCAGTTACTGCCAACAACGAGGAAACGGAGAGACACCCGAAGTAGAATCCATGAAGGTGTCTATGAGTGTGAGTGTGTGTGTGTGTGTGTGTGTGTGTGTGTGTGTGTGTGTGTGTGTGTGTGAGTGTGCGTTTGTATGTGTGAGTGTGTATGTGTGGGGAGGAAGGGAGGGAGTTTACAGGCGTTGATTAGTGGCAGGAGATGGGGTTTCTAAATTGGCTTAATTGGCACACACCACAGAGCGCCAGCCTCGTGCACCAGTAAGATTCCCTGTGGAACCCCGTGCCCTCAATTAACTTCAAAGTATTTACCCAACTCCAAACACTACTTCACACATCCACACACTCCTCATGGCAATAAATTACCTTAATTGACAGCTTATGAGCAATAGGTGTTGCTTAAAAGTACATTTAGCCTATAGGGGATTACTTCAACACAGTATAAAGTCAACTGAAGAGCTTTAGGGCATTTGCCCCCCCCCCCCCTCAACATCCTAATTGCATTAACATGCATGCTCACAGACCTGTACAGACGGCATGAAACTGCACGCATGACCCATGGTGACTGTGTAAAATGGTTTAATAACGGCTGATAACTGGTGATGTCTAATGTGATAAGTGTCTAATGTTATTAGGGTGGTCTCCATGCTCCTCTAGCTGAAGGATGGCTGAAATGCAAAAGAATGTACGTAGAGTACGGACACAGAATGCATGCTGGCTTAGCTGTCTGCACTTTTACTCTGAGCCAAAAATCTGTGGCAGTCTCAAAGAGGAACTGCACTGAGGCATGTAAATGTTGTCTGTCACATAGTGCATTCTGTTCAGTTGTTGGGGACAAATCATTATGAAAAAACACAAAACGGCACTCAAACAAGCACAGAAGCAATGTCCACGAGCTCCTGAAGGGTGGGACCAGCGAATGGGGTGAATGAAGGGTTAGGTGGGTCTCGGGTCGAGAGGGAGTGAGGCAGCTCCTAAGGTTCAGCACCAAAGGTCCAGACACCAGCCAGCAAGCTCTCTTATATTAACCTCGATTTCTATGAGCCTGGGTGGAGATCTGTAAATACTTCCTCTTGAGTGTTTAAAATAAAAGCAAATAAAGAAGACTATTCCAGCTAACCGAATTGCTTTTCGAAAAAAAACCTAATTTAGATCAGTTGGAGTGAACAGTCAGTGACAACAGGATGGTTTAAAGGTGTGGTCCCTGATCCTGGGAAAAGGCACTCAAATACATCCCTACCCTTTGTTGTTGATGGTCTGGAATAGTATATGGCTCGGGCTGAGCCTGTTTGTTTGTTTTCCATTGAAAGAGCCAGGACTGTGCACAAACACTGGTGGGTATTTGAGCGCACACACTGGACTGACAGCTAAGGGAACGAACGACTGAATTCAATGAAAAGTTGAATGCTTATAATGAAGGACTTCACCGTAAACACGGAAGGTGGAAGAGAGTTCGTTCAAAATGATTAATGAGAGCAAACGTAAGGGCTAGCGTCTAAGAGCGAGAGAAGAATATTGCCAGACAGCTACTAGCTCTGTGGATGAAAAATGAAGAGGTAGGGTGTGTCATAAAGCTAATTTGACTCTGCCTCCTTCGTTTCCATAGCAGCTCGTTCTTATGGCAGCCTTCCTCAGTCTGTCACTCTTGTTATTTTAAACGCTTATAGCAGTACTGTGGTGCAGCAACTCCAACAGGTTTTGTACACATACAGGCACATACATAAGTACATACATACACTCATAGGCACACACACACGCACACACACACACACAAACACACACACACACACACACACACACACACACACACACACACACACACACACACACACACACAATCACACACAAATGCACTCTCACAAACAAAAACACACAAAGCACTCTC